>NC_041737.1:23882646-24185676 GCF_004115215.2 Ornithorhynchus anatinus | reverse complement strand
CATTTGGGGCTCACAGTCTTAATCCCCAATTTGAAGGTGAGGTAACTGAGGCACAGAGAAGTAGATTGATTTGCTCAGTGTCAGACAACTGACAAATGGTAGAGTCAGGATAAGGACCTAGGTCCTTCTGACTCCCAGGCCCATGCTCTATTCACTAGGCCACGCTCTTTCTCAAGCTGGCAGATCCAGTATTTGCTGTCCTGTTTGCCTACTCTGTGACTGGGAAAGCCACCTAACTTCTTTATACCTCAGTTTCTTCATCTGTGAAACGGGGATAAAAAACACTTAATCCCACCTTCTTAGCATGTGAGCCCCTTTCATTAATTCATTCAATTCTATTTATTGAGTGCTTACTGTGTGCAGAATACTGTACTAAGTGCTTGGGAGAGTACAGTATAATAATATAATAGCCAAATTCCCTTCCCACAACGAATTTACAGTCTAGAGGCGGAGACAGACATTAATATAAATAAATAAATTGCAGATATGTACATAAATGCTGAGGGCTGGGAGTGGTGATGAATGAAGGCAGCAAATCAGAGCGATGCAGAAGGGAGAGAGAGAAGAAAGGAGGGGTTAGTCAGGGAAGGCCTCTTGGAGGAGATGTGCCTTCAATAAGGCTTTGAAGGGGGAAAGAGCAACTGTCTGTCAGTTAAAAGTAGGGAGGGCGTTCCAGGCCGGAGGTAAGATGTATGGAACTAGAGACCTTATCTAATCTAATTATAATAATTACAATAATTGTGGTATTTGTTAAACACTTACTATGTGCCAAGCACTGTGCTATGTGCTGGGATAGGTACAGGATAATTGCTCTCTCTCACTTCAAAGCCTTATTGAAGGCACATCTCTTCCAAGAAATGTTCCTTGACTAAGCCCTCCTCTCCTCTTCTCCCACCCCCTTCTGTTCTGCTCTTACTTGCTCCTTCATTCATCCTCTCTCCCATCCCCAAAGCACATAATAATAATAATAATGTTGGTATTTGTTAAGCGCTTACTATGTGCAGAGCACTGTTCTAAGTGCTGGGGTAAACACAGGGGAATCAGGTTGTCCCACGTGGGGCTCACAGTCTTAATCCCCATTTTACAGATGAGGGAACTGAGGCACAGACAAGTTAAGTGACTTGCCCACAGTCACACAGCTGACAAGTGGCAGAGCTGGGATTCAAACTCATGAGCCTTGACTCCAAAGCCTGTGCTCTTTCCACTGTGCCACGCTGCTTCTCTAATATATCTGTAACTTATTTATATATTTTATTGTCTGTCTCCCCCTCTAGACTGTGAGCTCATTGTGGGAAGGAATGTGTTTATTTGGTGTTACATTGTACTATCCTAGATGCTTAGTACAGTACTTTGCATGCAGTAAGCGCTCAATAAATTCAATTGAATAAATGAATGAATGAATGAAAAAGGTCCCATACAGGACTTACATTTTAATTACCTTCTATCTACCCCAGCTTCTGGACCAGTGATTGGGTAAGTGGTCAATCCCTATTAAATAACCATCTTCATAGTCATTATTATAGTATGCATCTTGATCATCTGTAAAATGGGCATTTAGACTCTGAACCCCACATGGAACAACCTGATCACCTTGTATCCTCTCCAGCGCTTAGAACAGTGCTTGGCACACAGTAAGCACTTAACAAATATCATTATAATCATCAAACCATGAAAAATGTGGGTTCTTTTACCAGTGGTGGTGATGTTGTGCACGGAACCATCCACACTCTGTCCGGGGCCCCGAGGGTCCTCAGCAGGCACTGTAAGCCAGCTGATCAGGGTTAGTGGTGCACTGTGGGACTCAGTCCCTTACCAGGAGGAACTTCGTGATTAGAGAAGCAATGTGGCTCAGTGGAAGAGAGCATGGGCTTGGGAGTCAGAGGTCATGAGTTCTAATCCCACTCCCCAACTTGTCAGCTGTGTAATTCTAGGCAACTCACTTAACTTCTCTGAGCCTCAGTTACCTCATCTATAAAATGGGGATTTAGACTGTGAGCCCCATGTGGAACAAACTGATTACCTGGTATCTACCCCAGTGCTTAGAACAGTGCTTGGGTCATAGTAAGCGCTTAACAAATACCACCATTATTATTATTATTATTATGGACAATTGAGGAGGCCTCCTGAATCATTGGCAAGAAGGGATGGAGGGTATCCTCAAAGGCTTATTGAAGACTCACCTCGTCCAAGAGGCATTCCCTGACTAAATCCTCTTTATCTCTTCTACTCCCTTCTGTGTCAGCCTTGTACTTGGATTAGCTCCCTTATTCACCCCTTCCTCATCCCCACAGCACTTATGGACATGTTCTAATTTATTTATGCTAGTATCTTTCTCCCCCTACAGACTGTAAGTTCACTGTGGCAAGGAACATGTCTACCAACTCCCTTGTATTCGTGGTTTAGTGGAAAGAGCATGGGCTTGGGAGTCAGAGGTCATGGGTCCTAATCCTGGCTCTGCCACTAGTCAGCTGTGTGACTTTGGACAAGTCATTTAACTTCTCTTTGCCTCAGGTACCTCATATGGAAAATGGGGATTAAGACTGAGAGCCCCATCTGGGACAACCTAATTACCTTGTATCCCTCCCAGCGCTTAGAACGTGCTTGGCACATAGTAAGCGCTTAGCAAATGCCATTATTATTATTGTTATTATTATTATGAGTTCTAATCTTGGCTCTGCCATTTACCAGCTCTGTGACTTTGAGCAAGCCACTTAAGTTCTCTGTGCCTCAGTTACTCATCTGTAAAATGAGGTGAGCCCCACATGGGACAAACTCATTTTCTTGTATCTACCCAGTGCTTAGAACACTGCTTGGCACATGGTAAGTGCTTAACCAATACCAAAATTATTATTATTATTATAACTGAGACTCCCATCAGCACCTCCTCAGCCAAGAGGGTGAATAGCAGCAGCAATATGATCTCCCAGGCAGGAACTTTACATGAGACTCCTGGGACCTGCCACACAAGAGAGTCCCATTGGATGTTTTTTTCAGGTGGCAGAATAAGGGAATATATTTGTTAGCCTTATGAGACTATAGGTCACTTTTCTAACTCTCTAACATAAATATTAATTAGTTACTTAGTTTTCTTCTCATGGTTTTTCTTATGCTGACCGGGAATGCAAAGCTGCAGCAATAGGAAGATGAGGGCTTTTGTCAGAAATTGGGCTTTCAGATCTGCCTTTGCAACTAGGAACTCAAAAGTTAATAACAACATTCTGCCTCCTTAGTTAAATTGAGATCAATGAATCATTTCAAATGTTCTACTTAAGGTAAATTGCATTCAAGGGCTGAATGAAACATCTTTCCTCCTTTACTCTAAAAAGGACCTGCACTGAGTTTATAAGGCTCTTTCAAATGTCCTTAGTTTCCTAAGGATGAATAAATAAGGGGTTTCGTATTTCTATTACTGTTGAAGGCAGTCTGTGAAACTTATTGCCTAGGAAAAATGTGGTACTTTCTGCACGCTATCTTGTTACACCTGAAATACTAATAAACTGCATACTCATGACCATGCAAGTAATTTCTATATGATTAGTGCAAAGTAAATTAATTGCAAACATTTCACGGGCTATAATAAATTCCCTACCTGCTTTCTGTTGCTCTGCATTACTTGGCTCCTGCTGAGCTTCCAAGAAAAGGGCTGTTTTATTTTGATAAATGAAACACAGTTGTAAAGTGTATAACTCAAAAATTTATAAAAAATAACTATCTTCATAATGCAATAAAGCCAGGTTCAAACTCTTTTGGGAAGGTAACCAACACACAGTGAAGAAGGAACAAGAACATATTTAATCATATTTTGATCATCGTTGAAAAGCTAACTAAAATGGCTTTAGGGAAGTTGATTTTTATTCTTTGCTACTGCTCATTACATGTCAATAGTGAAAATTGAAAATTAAATTAAAATGCAGGACCAGATTAAAATAATTTGTTCACTCACCTCTTCCCACGTGTTTATTTTAAACAAGTTTTCTGGCGAGCAAAAAAAGAATGGCAGATAAAATGTGCAATGAGAATTATGCAAAGTATTCAACAAAAGGATTTTAAGGTGTGTTATGAGATAAGAAAATGTTTCCAATTATGTTTATATGGAGCAAATTTTTATAACAGCTTTTTTCATGAGACACCTACACTTTCTCTACTTGAGTCATTTTGCATTGCTATTCTATCAGATTTTTTCTTTTCATACATTTAAATTGAAAAGGAAATGTCCACTGATTCACCAAAGTCATTGTGAAAGTATGTTTAGGAAGTAGTTTATAATTTGAACATTCTTGATGCCAGCACATATTATTTCCATACAAACACAAAGAATGTAGAGAATATTTAAGAGTACAAAAGCAAATTTATTGTTTGCTAGGTCTATTGTTTATGAAATTATTGACTACTGCTATAATTTGCCAGAGAACAATTTAGGCAGCTCTAAGCCGATTACAGATTGAATCATCACAAAAATACTATGGAAACAGGATTTCATATTTGTATAAAAGAGGACTATTGCCTTAGGCTTCTATTTATACCAGATGTTTTGCATTTGAAATCCATGGACTTTTTTCCTTTAGAGATATATTTGGAAAACTTTATTGAATTAGAGAAACTACAATACCAGGCTTTCATTTGAGATTGGAAAGCTATGGGCCAGCACAGGGTAACATTTCTTCTGCAGAGTAAAATTTCTATTTCTTGCACCTTTGATTTATATTTGTTAGCAAAAATAAAGAAAAAAGAAAAAAAATTCTACATCAATCTAAATATACATACCTCTGTAATACAATATAGGCATACCTAGAGTGATACAATTCCAAGATACATATTCCCTGCTCTGCCACTTGTCTGTGTGACCTTGGACAGGTTACTTAATTTACTCACCTGTAAAATGAAGATTAAGACTGTGAGTTCTACTTGGGACAGGGACTGTGTTCAACCTGAATAATTTGCCTTTATCCCAGTGTTGTGCCTGTCATATAGAAAGTGCTAAACTATTTAATACCATAAAAAATAGAAATGAAATACAAAAGCTATGCAGAGAAGTTCATATTGCATTGACCCACTACAAGTACTGTTTGAAGAAATCATGGCTAAACCTTCTGAGGAAAATTATTCATTAAAGTTGAAAAACTACCTCAGAGTCAGCAGCACTAGCTTCTAATTCTGTAGCATCCTGCAAAGACTCATAATCACAAGATAACTCAGTTCATAATCCAATTTTCTAACTTAAATTCTTTTAAGGAAGACTAGACAATAGTGATGCTGAATAATATACTATATAGCACATAAAGAAATTACATATTATTTATAAAAGGTTCTGGAAAAGATCCTAATATATAAGATGTAAATCTATGAGCAAATATACTCAGCAATGTAGCTGTTCATGTTATAACCTATTTTCAAGGAACATATTAAGATTAGGCGCTTTTTAGATTTTCCAAATAATACTTATCCCTAGACAATTACCAAGAACTCATACGTTCAGATCTTCCTGTGTCATACCCATACTCTATCCACTAGGCCATGCTGCTTCTGTTTATTTTCCCCATAAAGATATGGCCTAAACATTGACATGCCCAACGCTTGTATTCTCATAGCAGCGTGGCTCAGTGGAAAGAGCACGGGCTTTGGAGTCAGGGCTCATGAGTTTGAATCCCAGCTCTGCCACTTGTCAGCTGTGTGACTGTGGGCAAGTCACTTAACTTGTCTGTGCCTCAGTTCCCTCATCTGTAAAATGGGGATTAAGACTGTGAGCCCCACGTGGGACAACCTGATTCCCCTGTGTCTACCCCAGCGCTTAGAACAGTGCTCGGCACATAGTAAGCGCTTAACAAATACCAACATTATTATAGCAAAAATATTCAAGAAAGAGTAAAAACCCTAGTGACTCTTACCAGGCTGTGCTATGTTCTGCAGAAGTCCACTGCTGTGTTACATTGTTTGATATTTTGCTTCATTCTACCTAAAATGTGTCTCATTCATCCTGTTTGCACCACTCCAATTGCATTTCTGGGTGTTGATCCTGTTATCATCCATTGTTTGCTTCAACAAACATTCTTCAAAAGTAATGGAGGGGTTAGGATTTTGTTATTAGTGTTATCTTGTCATTTAAAGTGAAGTGATGACCTATCAGTGACACATCTGATATGTTCAGGAAGCAAAAGGAGATACTCTGATATCTAGGTCCAGGTTTTACAACCATGCAAACTGTTGGTAACATTGCTACTCCTTAAGATAAAATTTTTTAGGAGACTTACATAAACCGTTAGGAGTCACATATAATTTAATTATTTTACTTCTAAGGTTTCCTTTGTAGCTCTGCTATTGGTCCATTGGAAATGCATTATTTTTGGGAATCAGGTGCCTGGGCTCTTTTATCAGCTCTGCTTGTTGGGACTATGCCATTAGTGGTGAAGATTTTTGACAGAAAGACCCACCTGGGGGCATTTTGTGAAGTGGATATGCCAAGTAATAATCTTGAAAAACAGATAACTAATGTGGGCCACAAAAATCTCTGTGATTATTCAGGTAACTATTTGGTGGGCTAAAGGTGCCATGTTGCAGCATCAGCACTGTGCTTTTTTTATGGTATTTGTTAAGTCCTGACTATGCATCAAATACTGCTCTAAGTGGTTAGTTAGGTATAAGTTAATTAGGTTGGACACAGTCCCTGTCCTATATGAGACTCACAGTCTATGGAGGTGGGAGAACAGGGATTTAAACTCCATTGTACAGATGAGGGAACTAAGGCTCAGGTTGAGGGAACTGAGCCTAAGAGAAGATAAGCGACTTGCCTGAGGTCATGCAGCAAGCAATTGGCAGAAACTGGTTTAGAACCCAGGTCCTCTGATTCTTAGGCCCTTGCTTTTTCCACTAGACCATGCTGCTTCTCTGTTGACACTTTGGCCATTAAAAAAAATACCTTTATATGACTCTCACAGTATGCTACTCCTTCACTCGCCTACTTGTTCAGTGGGCTTTGTGGCCCAGAAGGAATACGCCCTGGTAGGAATAAGAGAGTGTGTGACCCTGCATAAAACACTATCACTATAATCAATTATTTTGGTGCAGGTTCTTGTTCCAAAAGATGCAGGACAAAGCTCAAACCTCATTTCCAATGAAAGACTCCCTCTTCACTACTTTGTATTACCTCAGAAGGTTAGCTTTCCAGGAACAGTGTTTTTTAAAACATAATATATACATATATGTATTAAATCCCATATCCACTTACTAAGTAAAATTATGTCTTTATGAAAAATACTGTATTTTCTGATTATTATATGATCAGTACATTTCCTGTTGTTGCTGTAATGAAATCCAATTGGTAAAAGTCAATTTCACCAATTTAACTACAAGTGTTTTTAATTCAACTACAGGCCAAACATTTCAGGTCCCTAGCCAGCGGTGTTCTGAGTGCCTCTGCCAGCCCCAGCAGAGTGAGGGTGCAGGTGTAAGTGAGAATGGGAGCAGGAACAGGTCGGGAGGTAGCCAATCTTGCTGAGCCCATCTGGCCCTGGAGACTCTGGGGCCTGAACCTCCAGCAACAACAACCCCATTCCCAGTCCATCCAAGATCCTCCTGCTTCCCTGGCAGAAATTTTACGGACCCCTGGTTTTTTACATTTTTTTAACATTACTTGTTAAGCACGTACTGTGTGTCACACACTGTTCTGAATGCTTGAGATAATCATATAGTCAGCAAGTTAATCAACAATATAATCAGTTTGTACATAGCTCCTGTTCAACATGGAGCTCACAGAAGGCATACCGTAGGCAAACTCATCTTCAGGTTCCCCTCTTAGTCTGATTATTTCCTTACCTACTCCAACCTGGGGCTGAGCCATTTTGTGGACAGAGACACCTTTAACAGCCAGCCATATTGGAACTCAAGCAGACAGTAGGGGCAGTACGAGAAGGCCAGAGCTGAACTCCACCCATGTGATATTACAGTCTCCCTCAGCACCAGTCCGCAGATTTTAGGGCCCTGCTCCCATTCTTCCAATAGCCATCCCCCCCTTTATTGGTTGGAGAAATGTGAAACATTGCCATGGATGTGTAGCACATCCAAATGACCAAATGACATCCATAGTGATAGAGTCTTGGTTGGTGGGCGGGGTCCTCTTTTATCAGGGGTGTGGAGTCTGGAGACACATTAGCCACTGAAATAATCTGATCCCATTTAGAATTCTGAATTACAGAGATCTTCCTATATTTCTGTCAAGTCCATGTGACGAAAAACTTAATAACTGCCAAAACCAAAGTTTTATTTTCCAATTAGATCTGATTTTAATCACTCATATCTTTTGACACAGTGGGTCATACCCTAATTTACATCACTATTATGGAAGTTATATATATATATATATATATTTATATTAAGATCTGTCTCCCTCCTCTAGACTGTATTCTCACTGTGGACAGGGAACATATCTACCAATTCTGACATATACGTCCAAGCAATTAGAACAGTACTTTGCACCCAGTAGCACTCAGAAAATAAGTACCATTGATACCTTAGTCTTGAGGTTCCTATCTGGTTTTCTATCCAGTATATCATTGTTGCCTGATTTAAGATTTGCTTACTTCTAAGACTCTTCTTCAACTTCTATCCCCCAAACTTAGGGTCCACTATTCTTCTATCTAAACACTAAGTTCTCCTGGTCTTAGCATTTGCTCCTTTCCATCACCAAATTTTTGCCTTCAGTTTGCCTTGAGTTTAATTAGTCTCCAAGGCCTCTACAACTGGATTTTAGACAAGGTGGAATCAATTTGAACAGAATGAAGATATGGCATAGTCATCTGTAATGCATCTGTACTTTATAGATAAAATTTTCTATGGTGAATTTAATTTACTATGTAATCCCACATCAGCAGAAAATATTAGATATCTTTATTTTAACTAATTGTTCTTAAAGCTAGTTTTCTGAACACTATAAACCATGTTATCCCCTGGACACTGGAATATAGAAGCTTATGGCCAAAGTATGTTCAATAACTCTACATCTTATCCTATACTACTCCAAACTTTGCTACCACTTCCAATCGTGCGGAGGGAAAAAAGAGGCAAAAAATCCCTTTAGGGTAATCTAAAAGCCCCAGATTTTATATGTACTTCTAGCTGCCAAAATAAATATTGCCTCTGATTGGCCAGTGAGAAATCCATCAAAGCAGCTGAGATGCCAAAAATGTGTGAAAAGGAACTGCTCCCTTCAGACCCTCAAAGTAGAGATCTATTTAAGCTCCTGAATCTGAATTTTTCTCAATGCCAAGTTTGAGAAAGTGCGATAGAGGATTCATTGCTAACAACACGGAAACCAAAACTCCTTCCAAATATACCTCACAGCCATTTAGGGAATATAAAATAGAAATGTTTCCAGACTGATTAAATCTATGGCACTCTGTAAATAAAGCAACCTGTTTCTGAATGATGTATACTATTTGTATTGATTAAATTTGTATGAAATATAGGTACAAAATGTAATGTGATTTAAGACCCAATTGCACTCTTCAAATGAGGAAGACCATTTGTCTTTTCACGGTCCATTTTGCATTTAGAGAATAACTTTCTTCGTTTCCCATTGAAAACACTGTTATTCATTTCTCAGGCAAAATTATTGCTAGATGGGTTTTTTGATGTCATGTTTGAGCCTTAAGCTTATAAATTCTCCTCTTTATTTGAAATTATCTAGATATAGTAAACAGAACCTTTTTCATGTGACTTGCTTTGTAAATTTATGTTTATCTGGGGATGGGAATTCAGTTTATATCATTTTTACATTTAAGAACATTTTAGGTAAGATCTTTTCTCTTTATAAGTAAAACTACTGTTCAAAAAGTAAAACTGAACCTGAAAAAATATGTATGTCAAGAAGTTTCTAAAGATCTGCTTTTAACTTTGTTCTATTGTTTCTCGAGAGAAGTGCCATTGATGGTACATTAGAAAAATGATTGTATTTTGATGTTTCTTTATGTTTCAAGTTTTTTAAATGGGCAAAACTTTTGACCTTCAACTTTACCCAGGGAGATTTTATTCTGTTTTCTAACATGTGCGTAAGGAATTAAATGCATAAAAAAAACTGCAGTTAATGTTAATATCTGTATTTATGTTAATGATTGTAAGCCTTCATTTATGAGATTCACTCCTGTCATGGAGGTGAAGGAACAGGCAGGCAGGGAAGAGAATTAAAATATTCCTTTTTAAAATTTTATCTATTTTTATTTTCTTTTATTTTCTTATTTTCTTTATTCTGAAGGATTTATTCTAGAGGTAAGGTGGAGAATTGGGGTGGGGGCAGGCAGACAGGCAGGCCTGTATTTATTGAGTGCTTACTGTGTACAGAGCACTGTACTAAGCACTTGGGAGTGTACAATATATCAATATTTCCTGCCCACAGCGAGCTTACAGTCTAGTCATTTTATTTATTTTTCTTCTTTTCATTTTTTTAAAATTTTTCATTAAGATTTTACTCTGAAGACAAGATCAAGGTATCAAGGTAGAGAAACAAGGGTGGGGGCAAGCAGCAGACACAAACATTAGCTTGAGTCAAATACTGTCCCAGGTGTTGGAGAAGATAGCTACAAATCATAAGGTTCAATTTAAACATTATGCACTAAAATAGTCCTTTTTTTCCCAGATCTGTTTATTATTCCAATCATACACTTTCATGCCTGACCTTGATTTGTCTTTTAAGCCAACTCTGGCTTCTAAAGGTAAAATTTTTGCCTTTAAGAACTTGATATTCACCCCACCCTCAGCACTGGTTCATGTTGCTAGATGTGTTGAAATTTCCGTCTCCCCTTCTAGACAAACTCCTGGCAGGCAAGGCAGGCAAGGAACTCTGTTGTACTGTAATTTTCTGAAGCACTTAGTACAGTGCTCTATACCAGAAGCTCATCAACTGCCTGTTAAGTGGTACAGCAACTGTGGGAGAGGTGAAGAATGGTAGCAGTTCCCTGAATGGGTATGAGCTGCTCTCTCTCAAAATACATTTTGAAGAAATTATTAGGTGCATAGGGTCTTTGATTTTCAGGGTGCTTTCCTCAGTGACTGCTCTGTCAAATGTTTCCCCAGGGCAACAGGGGAAACTGAGGCACAAAGAAGATAAGTGATTGCTTCTCTCTCGGTACACCCCAGGTCGCAATCCCACTCCCACCACCTCCATCCACATTTCACCAAGCATTTAGTGCTATACCATTGATTTAGGGATCATTCTGAGTGGACCTAAAACTGTCAGTAGCCAGTTGGGGCAAACTAAGGATGGGTGGAGAAAGGGTGTGGCAGTATTAGTTGGGTCCTTCACAATGTTCTTTCTCAGTAGTAAATCAAATTACCAACTAACCTACCAGTTTCTGTGTCTGTCTGTATGTTATGGGAAGTAGGGATACTAAAAACCTTGCAACTGGTGGGAATCAATTGATTGTCTTGAACCCTAACTGTTTACAGAGTGCTTTACTAAGTGCTTGGGAGAGTGCATTATAAGAGAGTTGGTGGGAAGTAACTTTACAGAATGAAACATTTGTATCCAACACCTCTAGCTATATCTTAAGTATTTGGTGGGTGGGGGTGAGAGTGGGATTATTGAATGGGGGCATAGTGACAGAGAAGCAAGAAGCCATTTTAGGTATTGGGTGGGTGGGGGCGAGAGTGGGATTATTGAATGAGGGTGTAGTGACAGAGAAGCAAGAAGCCACCATTTAACTTCTTTATGCCTCAGTTTCCTATTGATGAAACATTTTATAAAGCAGTCACTGAGTTTCATATCAACCAAACAATAAGATAAGCATTAGAGCTTCCTGTCCCCCACCCCCCCCCCACACACACACTCAACACTTCAGGGAAAGCACCCTGAAAATCAAAGACCCTACACATATAGTAACTTCTTCAAAATGTATTTTGGGAAAGAGCAGCCTACCCACCTCTAGGGGCCCTGCTATCATCAACCACTTCTCCCACTGTTGCCACCAGTGCTTTGTTATCACCTGGGCAGGGAATGTGTCTGTTCAATGTTATATTGTACTCTCCCAAGCACTTAGTACAGTGCTCTGCACATAGTAAGCACTCCAAAAATATGATTGGATGAAAGGTAGTTAATGAGCACTTACTGGGTGTACAGTACTGTACGGAGCACTTGGGTCAATACAACAGTGTTGGTAGATATGTTCCCCGCCCACCAGAAGTTTGTCTAGAAGGGGAGATAGAAATTAAAATACATTACAGATAGGTATTACTGCTGAAGGTGGGATGAATATCAAGTCCAGCAAGGGAACAATTTTATCAGTAAAAGTCAGAGTTGGCTTAAAAGGTCCGGTATGTGTGGGTCTGCTCAGAATAATGAACAGATCCAGAAAAAAAAATGACCCTTTTAATTCATACTCTGTAAGTAGGACATTGCAATTTGCAGCCATCTTTTTCCCATGCTTGGTACGGTATTCAGCAAAAATTGTTTCAGGGAAATATGAAAGACACAGTCCAAAGCAGTTAGCTTCCTACTAATTAATTCTCAAATAACTGAAAATAGGAGAAGGGTAACTTTGAGTACTTGTCGATTCTCTTTTCCAAACAAACCCAAGACTCCATGTTGCTCTGTTCGGGCCAAATCAGAAGACCATCAGAATAATGAATGCATCTGAAATTTTTTTTTTAAATAAGGACTACTATTCTTTTCTCT
Organism: Ornithorhynchus anatinus; assembly: GCF_004115215.2. Classification (NCBI taxonomy): domain Eukaryota; kingdom Metazoa; phylum Chordata; class Mammalia; order Monotremata; family Ornithorhynchidae; genus Ornithorhynchus; species Ornithorhynchus anatinus. Next base: position 24,173,018 of record NC_041737.1, on the reverse strand, counting down.
ACCTACCTGATCATCCCCATTCCCCTCTTCTCCATGTCCATCTTATCTCTGAAAGGAAACTCTTCTTCTGGGATCCCAGCCCATCACACAAACAGCAGAGTTCACATTGCCCCATTGAGCTGCAGGCAGAGGTGTTTAAGGAAGTAAGAGTGAAGAGAACTTCCTTGGCCTGGGACAGGGCTGGTCTGGATTACATCACATAACTTTCATATTAAAGTCCCGCCTCCCTCTTACCATCTACCATCCCCCTGGTCAGAAAGTCCAGTAATCTCATAATTTAAGCCTTGGATGGGTGACTTCATAAAACTGCTTCATTCATTCTTTCAATCGTATTTTTTGAGGCTTACTGTGTGCAGAGCACTATACTAAGTGCATGGAATGTACAATTCGGCAACAGATAGAGACAATCCCTGTCCAACATCAGGCTCGCAGTCTAAAAGGGGAGAGGGAAAACTAAACCAAACAAGTAGTCCAGCATCAATACCATCAAAATAAATAGAATCTTAGATATATACACATCATTAATAAAATAGAGTAATAAATAATATATACAAATATCACAAGGGCTATGGGGAAGGGAAAGGGGAAGAGCAGAGGGAGGGAGCAGAGGCAATGGGGACGGGAGGAGGGGAAGAGGGAAAGGGAGGACTCAGTCTGGGAAGGCCTTCTGGAGGAGGTGAGCTCTCAGTAGGGCTTTAGAGGGGGGAATAGAGCTAGTTTGGTGGATGTGATAAGGTAGGGCATTCCAGGTCAGTGGTAGGATGTGGGCCAGGGGTCGACATTGGGACAGGTGTGAATGAGGAACTGTGAGGAGGTGAGCAGCAGAGGAGCAGAGTGTACGGAGTGGGCAATAGAAGAAGAGAAGAAAGGTGAGGTAGGAAGGGACAAGGTGATGGAGAGCTTTGAAGCCAAGAGTGAGGAGTTTTTGCTTCATGCAAAGGTTGATAGGCAAATACTGGAGGTTTTTGAGGAGGGAAGTGACATGCCCAGGGCATTTCTGTAGGAAGATGATCCGGGCAGCAGAGCGAAGTATAGACTGAAGTAGGGAGAGAAAGGAGGATGGGAGATCAGAGAGGAGGCAGATTAGACTGTAAGCCCATCAAAGGGCAGGGACTGTCTCATCTGTTGCTGATTTGTACATTCCAATCGCTTACTACAGTGCTCTGCACATAGTAAGCGCTCAATAGATGCTATTGAATGAAATACTATTGAATGAATAATCCAGTCAGGATATTATGAGAGCTTGTACCAGCACTATAGCAGTTTGGATGGAGAGGAAAGGGTGGATCTTGGTGATGTTGTGAAGGTGAGACCAACTGGTTTTGGTGATGGATTGGATGTTTGGGTTGAATGAGAGAACAGAGTCAAGGATGACCCCAATGATGGGATCATATCAAAGGGTCATACTTCATTACCGTATCATAGAGCAAAATCCAGAAAAATGTTCTGCTGAATGGCAGTTACCACTGGTTTTGGCACCAGTGCCCCCATTGTTAATATATTCCAAAATTCATTACCTGTGATACTGAATAAGCATTTTCAGTTGTAATTAGGACATATTCCAATTTCATTTTTTATTGAAGTCTTAATATTTCAGTTTTAACTGACGTTTTATATGGCATTGAATTCCCAAACAGTAAAATACTATGAAAACTCTCAGTCCTTTTCAGATACAGCTCCAACACTTGTCTTTCAAACACAGAAAAAAAGGTGGCAATAATTGGTTTTAAAAATTGGCTAAAAACAAACACACTGTATGGTTTATCCATTTAGCTTAGTTACATATATTGGCAGATGGTTAATAGTGATAGTTTGAGAAACACCCTTAACAAAGTCACTTTTAAGGAAGTCTATGTATCATGTTGACTAGAAAACATAAGAATGTCATTCTTCTTATTAAGAAATTCTTATTAAGAAATTATGATAGAGTAAATGCAATTTCTGAAGTGTCTACATCATTACTTTTGTTTCTTCATCGTTTTGGTCCATTAATCAAACAGTAGTCTTTTGAAAATAAATCATAAGAAGATAAAGCACAAATAAGAGTTGTGATTTATATTTCACTTTGATATATTTGTTTAGAATAGAAAGGGATATAACAAAAGCCAAATTGACTGTTATGACTCATTCAAAAACCATACATACATTTGCAATTTAATTATGTTTTAGCAAATGTCTATCCTCTCCCCATAATAACTAACTGCCAAATAATATGCTAAGAACAAGTTATTTTGAAGGTTGGATGGGAGACAGTTTGTTAATATTCATTTGGGCACATTTATTTTTGCCCAAGGTAAAATTTAAATTCGCCCAGTATTTAAGAAAGACTACTTCAGGGTTTTCTATTTGATGCAAAATTTACCAACTGGGTAATCTAATCTATAGTATGGTCCTTTCTTTTATCAATTCCATTTACAAGGAGTACATTATTCCAATAAAAATTTGAAAATATTCTGAGCAAAAGGAATACAAATGTTTTTATTGGTAAATTCTAATAAAAAGACCCCAATTTAATTAATCTGGGAAATCTTTCCTTCTATAGATTTCCTAATGAATTGGAAACTCTATGAACAGAAGTTTCTTCTATGGTAGAAAACATGAACTATTGTTTACAGAACAAAAACAAATACCACCTTTTTGGTATCTTGGGAAACCAACTATTGAATAGATGAATTTTGTCTTTTCTAACATGAGAGTCAAAGGAAGGAAACAATGCAATCATACACTAAATGAAATCACTGTGAAGACATAACATAATACAACACAACCAGTTCTCTTATTTTCAAAGATGATTTAGTAATTGTGAAATTAATCAGGATATATGCGAACTAAAGGGCCTGATTCACCATTCCACATTGTGAATGGTTAAATCTATTCTCTGAAAAGTCCTCAACTGAAGTTAACTTCTGATTTGGGAGGAGTTTGATACTGTAGTCAATTATTTTGCTTAGTATAGAAATCTTCTAAAGACTGATTTTGTAGTCACTCATTTATGATTGCTGCACACAGCTTCTCTAACTGCTATAGTTATCTACAATCCACTGATAGGCTGCATCATTTGAAATTGTGTTTCACATTTATTCTATTTGGGTAAACCCATTTCAGCAGCTTGCATACTCTGCTTTTGTCCATTTTCCTCATATGTACCCAGCAAATTGTGTTCCACAAACATTGTTCAATTATGGTAAACTGAATGTGTTCAAAGACTCCCACGACTGCTCACCTTCCTTGCCATTTGCTGTTAAATGATGGACTCTAATAAGGGAGCCTTACCTTAGGAATGACCATAGGCCATGGTTCTGAGAATCTTTCCCCGGGAACCTGTGTGAATGAATTGATTGTAGTGTTGAGGGTTTTGCACAGCACTATCATACTCTCATTTCCCTACTAGTGATGCTCCCGCTTGACAAAAAGTCTGGTGAGTGAATAGTCAATTATACAACACATTGCAAACTATAGAAGATGACTCTTTAATGTGAAGGACCTATTGACCACCCAAATGAGCATAGCGTTGATGCCGTGATGTAGTACCATGATTCAGACAGTTGATTTGATAGTACTTTTCTTGTGGTCTTCACTTCCCATAGTATACACTCATTTTAGGGGGATACTGCTGAAGATTAAAATACTGCCGTGCATATAACTTGTAATGCAAGGAGGTGATGAGATAACTATCTGCCAATCAATCTGTCATGTTCTTGAGTACTTACTGAATGCAGAACACTCTACAGAGCACTTAAAAAAGTACAATAAAGTAGGGCTATATGATCCCTGCCCTCCATAATCTTACAATCTAGTCGGGGAGATGTATATGAAAATATATTACAGGTAGCAGAAGCAACTGAATATATATAGATATGCTCTTAAATTCTGTGGCATTTTGGGTGGGGTGAGGATCAAAATGCTTAGAGGGCATTGGCTCAAGAGCTTAGGTGACACAGATGGCAGGGAAAATAGTATGGGAAGATGAGAAATTAGTCAAGAAGGCAACCTGAAAGAGATATGATTTTAGTAAGGAGATATGATTCTGATGTTGGGGAGATGATGTTCTACCGGGGGAGGGGAGGGAGAAAGTGACCAAAAGTGAGAGAGATGAGATTAAAGCACAGTAGGTAGGTTGGTTTTTGAGAATAAAAATGTGTGTGGGAGCTTGGTTGTAGTGGAAGAGAAGCAAGGTTATATAGGAGGGAGAAAGAAGATTGTGTGCCCAAAAGCTATTGGAGAGAAGCTTCTGCTTGTTGAGGAGATACATGAGCAACCATTAGAGATTTTGTGTTGGAAGACATGTTCAAAACATTTTTAAAAAAATGATTCAGGCAGAAGAGTGAAATATGGAATGAAGTGGGTAAAAATTGGAAGCAAGAAGGGAAGCAAGGAGTTTAAATAGGATAAGACAAGTGCCTGGACCAGCATGGCAGGGGTTTGGTAGGAGAGGAAGGGATGAATTCTAGGGGCACCATAAAAGTGACAGGATTTGTGACTGACTACACCTGCGATTTGAAGACAACATGAGTCAAGGATAATACCAAAGTTTCGGGCTTGTGATACAAGGAGGATGGTGATGGTGTCAGTAGAGGTGAGTAAGTTATGGTATGGGTGGGAAGATGAAGAGTTCAGTTTTGTAAGTATCAAGTTGAGGTGATGTCAGAACATAGAAATAAGATGTCCTGTATACAGGAGGAAAGGTAAGACTACAAAACAGGAATTGGTTTGGGTCTCACTGTTACATAGAACACTGGACCTTACTATCACTTTCTAAACACACAATTTGGCCCATTAGTGTAAACAATGTCTCTCACAGATAGGATTTGCAAACATGTGGTACTTAGTTTCAGGCCAATACTATGTTCTAAGGGCAAAGAAAATGTCTGTGATGTTTTGTGTGTTTGTGACATATTATTACTTGAATATACTTCAAGTGCCAGGTCTTGAACATCTTGGATGACTATATGATAGATATTTGATGATGTTCATGACTTGATGAACTAAAAGTTTCTTGGAACATTAGAGGCATGATCTGACCCTGCTTGAGACCTCAATCAATAAATTAATCAGTGGCTTTTACTGAGCACTCACTGTTTGTGGCATTCTGTACTAGGAGCTTGAAGGAGTACAATACAAAAGAGTCAGTAGTCATGCTTCCCACATTGTGTCCTCAGTAGGGTACCACTACCCAGTCCTATTTCACTTTGACAGAGATGAAGAAAGAATGAGACAGGATACCTATCATTATGATAAATTGTAAGCTTCAACTTAATCCCTATTCTTCAGATGAGCAAGGATATGTTGATTCTTCAACAAATAAGCAGCCACCGAAAAATTATTTTATGATAAAATCCTTTTTTAAATTTAATTTCTGGAAATATCCTATATTCTGAAATGCTAGCTAAAGAAGTATTTTCAAAACATCTGTAAATAAGATCTGAATAAATTTAAAATGAACTAGAAATTGTTGATTAGATATGGAGAAAATCTTTATGAGATGGTATTATGAACTAAATGACTGAACATTGTGAATTTTTCAGGTTGAAAATGGCAGTGAAGTTTTAAAGAGGTCAGCAGTAAAGATTTCATCATTATTTGCAATTTGGACTAAATGAATGAAAAGTCTTTAATGAATTAGAAGAACAGAATAGTGAAAAGGACAGATTTAAGTGTTCTACCTTTGCCTTTGCTCATCAGATGTAAGTGATTATACTCAGTATGCCCACCATCTCTGAAGATAAGGCATCATTGAAAAATGACAAAATATATACTTTGAAAAATAAGAAAATGCAATAAAGCTAACCTTCAACATTACTGTCAAACACCTACCCTGCACTTATCCTTTTTTTAATAGGATAGAATTATGAGACAGCGAAAACCATCTTAATTAAGATGAAATGGACTGTAACCCTGTAGCACATAGTGACCTTGTAACCCGAAGCTCATCAGACTATGGGCACATTAGGTGTTCAGGAATGATTTTTGTTGATGATGACGTGACCAGTTTTTAAAATGAGCTAGAGAGAATTCATGGTTTGGCATTCACCCAACATAGGTGTATACAGACTGCCCAATCTTAAACAGGGGTCATTTATGATCTTTTCTTCCTATAAAATTGATTTTGAATAAGTCTATATGGCAGATGAAAGTAAGCCTCCTACTTTATTACAGATCAGAATGTCTCTAAGATAGATAGATATATCTATCTATCTTAGAGACATTCTGATCTGTATATAATATATATACACACCCACATATATATATGCACACACATACATTATATCTCTTTTTCTGCTGTTTCACCATGACGATTCCCAAAGTAAATCAAGGAGAGCTGACTGTTCTAGAGATTCAATTCAATTATATTTGCATCAGTAACTTTCTCTGAGACAATAATAAGCTCTGTATATAATGGTTGCAGTTTCAGAAACACTTTGAAAACAATTTTTAATACTCAGGTGACTATCTGAAACCGAAGTGTTATTTATAATCATATTTCTGCTTTTTTGTTTGGTTTTGTTGTGTTTTTTTAGGTAGATCTATTTAATAGAAAAGTCTTCAGATATATTTTTTGGACTGTGTGGATTTGTTCTGAAATCAAAGCCTAAAGTAATCCTTCAACTATCCATCCATGGAAGAAGTGGTGATGAAGAGTCTTACCAGTGATATGTTAGTATGCATTTTTTTGTCCCAAACAACCCTCAGCAATGATGCTTCATGCTTTCGTTTGGGCATCAAGAGAGGGATTTTCAATTTACTATCGCTTATGTAAATCCATAGAGGTATTTTCCTCCTAACTTTAACAGATGCTTTTCCTCCTCTGCAAGGAGGATGTTAAGCCCTGTGTGGGCAGGGATTGTCTTTCTTTATTGCTGAATTGTACTTTCCAAGTGCTTAGGACAGTGCTCTGCAAACAGTAAGTGCTCAGTAAGTACAATTGAAGGAATGAATGAATGAATTAGGGTTCAATCAAACTAATAGCATAACTCTTATAGGTTGTTCAGCATTCAGTTCACTAACTATATCAACAAAACACTGCTGGAATACCCAAACACTTCTATGTCCACCAGTAACTTCAAGAATCGGGACTGGTTAACCTAAATCACACAGAATATACACACAAAATGCTCCCACCTACACCATCATCTTCCTCTGTCCTTTAAACCCTTGGTACTGTATTTTCCAGTAATGAGATCCAGAAGGCCCCATCAGAACATAGTGAGAATGAAAGGAAAACCTTTTTTTTTTTCTTTCAGGGCATTAATAGCAGCAGTGGATACGTTTATCCAGGGAGACTAGGGAATGTCGAAGGTAAAATTTCTAGAGAGAAAGAGTATGCCTGGAGAGATGAAACTATCGGAACGTTACCAGCCACAGGGAACTAATTTCTAAACAATTCTCATCATCTCTTCTCAATGGATACTAAGTTTTGCAGACAGCTGAGTGCTTTTTAGCCTTATGCTCTTTGATCTGAAATTTATTTTCAAGATTGAGACACATAGTGAGATTATTGAATTGAGAAGAGTAAATAAAATAAGAACAGTAATTAAAAACTATGAATTCAATGTCAAATATAAGATTTGAGGAGATACTGTGTCAGTTTGCTTTTGACATTTATGAGAAGACCAGCCAAAACATTAGCAAAAATATTTAGATCTCTGATAGTAGACCTGTTGATTTTTAGAAGTGATTTACAGCATTTCAACAGTAAAAGTCCAATACTGATGATATACTTTAGGATGTGTGTGTGCGTGTGTGTTTGTGTATGTGTATACATATAAATAAACTGAGACTGTGTGACCTAGAATACTGACAGTCCCTTCGTATGTGCATAATAATAATAATAATAGTAATGATATTTAAGCACTTACTATGTTCCAAGTACTGCATTAACTACTGTAGTCTTGTCTTATGCCATCAAGTCATTTCCAGCCCATAGCGACACCATGGACACATCTCTTCCAGAATGCCCCTTCTCCTTCTGCAATCATTCTCGTAGTGTATCCATAGCATTTTCCAGGTAAAAATATGGAAGTGGTTTACCACTTGCCTCCTTCCTCACAGTAAACTTGACTCTCCACCCTTGACTCTCTCCCATGCTGCTGCTGCCCAGTGCAGGGGAGTTTTGACTTGTAACAGATAGCCTTCCACTCACTAGCCCCTGTCCAGGCTAGGAATGGAATGGGTATGCCTCTGCTTTACTCTCCCTCCTGGAGCTGAGTAGTGTACTGGAAACTCTCCAGGTGTGACCCTAAGAGGGGAAACCACTGTAGTAGATATAGCAAATCAAACAAAGTCCCTACCTTATGGGGGGCTCACAGTCTAAAAGGAAGAAATAACAGGTTTCACTCTATCAGTGATATTTACTGAGTGCTCACTGTATGCAGATCACTGTACTAAAAACATTTGGGTGAGTACAATGGAATAAGTAGACGTTTCCTTTTCTCATGGTATTGGTTAAGCACTTACTTTGTGTCAAGCACTATTCTAAGCACCGGAGGAGATACAAGTTAATCAGGTTAGATACAGTCTCTTTCCCACATGGGACTGCCAGTTTAAGTTCCTGCCTGCAAATGCCCACCAAGACAGGAGGAGGAAGAGGAGGAGAATAATAATAATAATGGTATTTGTTAAGCACTTACTATGTGCCAAGCACTATTCTAAGCACTGAAATAGATACAAGGTTAGCACGTTGTTCCATGAGGGGCTCACAGTCTTAATCCCCATTTTACAGATGAGGTAACTGAGGCACAGAGAAGTTAAGTGACTTGCCCAAAGTCACATAGCTGACAAGTGGCAGAGCTGGGGTTAGAATCACGGCCTCTGACTCCCAAGCCCATGCTCTTTCCACTAAACTCAATGAGAAGGAGAAGAGTCACTCTATGGTGTCTCTCCCGATATACCAAGCTGATTAGAGGAAAGATTGGAAAGGAAGTAGAGGGGACAGGTTGTGGAAGAGGTCATCAACCTCTTGAAAGTAGCAAGTAGGTTGCAAGCCATGTGCCTGAGCCAGTGGGTCACAAGGAAAGGTCATGCGTGACTGTGGATAGACACAACACCTAGGGAAGAGTTGGAGAAAAATCTGAGTGGGGGTTAGGATACCCTGGAATATTGGAGTACAGAGCCAGGCATCCAGAGGAACGAATCTCCAGTCCCTAAGGGGGGAATAAGGCTTTAAGAGGCTCTGCTAGTGAATCATTAGAAGAAGATGTTACTGGAACCTAGGACACCCCAAGAGAAGATGGGAAAGTACAAGATTTCTGGAGGTGAAAGTATTAGAACCAAGGAAAGGCAGTTTGAAGAGGATTTGTTTTCATTGTGGTATTGTTAAGAAATTGTTAAACATTGTTGAGATCACATATCTGGGTGTTCATTTACAGTAGGGCTGAAGGAGAAGGATCAGGGGTTGGGGAGGCCTGGAAAGGGAAGGGGGGAGAGATTTCTCCATGAGCTTCCTGTAGCCAGTCCTACTAGTAGTGGGTTGGTAGACTAATTCCTGATGGTTCCTTCACTTTCGGAGAGATGCCTGGGGTACAGTTAAATGATGATGGCTGTTGGACTGCAGGGACTTCGGAAGCACTGACCAGTTCTCCCCAAAGTCTTTATTACAAGATCAAAAGAACTGAAGGGCTTCTGGACCCATTGAAGCCTAGCCAAGTCCTAGGCACCCCTAGAGTGACTCTTGGGGCTCTTTTGTCTGGGATTTAGGACTAAGAACCCCCAGTGATATCTTACTGCCTTCCATTGTAAGCTTTTCTGCTAGATTGTAAATTCATAGAGGGCAGGGTTTTGTTCTACAAACTCTATTATACTGTTCTAACTCAGTAGAGTGCTCTGTACAGAGTAAGTGTTCAATTGACATCATTATTGATTCATAATTAATGAAGTGCTATTGGTTGGATCTTGGATTCTTCCAAAATATCTCTATCTTATTCAGTGAGTTAATGATTTTCTTGGTGATTAACCCTGATATTTAGCCTGTCTATTGTACACTAGACTGTCCATCAACTCATCTACCTTTTCTTTTTTTTCACTTCACCTGACTCTCTTTTTTCCTTCCAAGCTAAGCTTCTAAATGTTCCTCTGTCTTCATTCTCTCACTTCAATCCCCTTACTCATATAGTTCCCCAAACTGGAACTACCTCCCTTCTCAGTTGTTTTGATAACAGCTCTACTCACAGTCAAAATACTCCTGAATGCCAGCTCCCCCAACAAGCTGCCCCTGACTAAATTCCATTCCAAGTCATATGGACCCAGGAGTCATTTCTAATGTGCGTGAACAGTCATGGTCATTCATAACTAAAATGAAACGGTCATATTTATTGAGTACTTACAGTGTGAAGACCACTGTACTAAGCATGTGGGAGAGCACAACAGCTATCTTGTATATATGTAGATATGTTCCCATCCCACAAGGAGCTTTCACTCTAATTCATAGCAAGTTCTTTTTTACAGAAGTTTATTAGATTACTTATCCTGACTTCTATCTAAGCTCCTTGTGGACAGGGAATGTGTCTGTGTATTGCTATATTGTACTCTCCCAAGTACTTAGTACAGTGCTCTGTACACAGTAAGCACTCAATAAATACTATTATAGGAATGCATGAATAGTGTAGTAGTAGTTGACATTTATTGAATGTACTCTGGGAATGATGCACTGCTCTAGCCCCTGAGAAGTAGAAAACAAAGAAGTAACATGTCTGTCCATGAGAAGTTTATACTCTAAGCAGTTAGACAGATATAAACAGTAGAAATAATTGAGTATACGCATGATTAAGCATGTACATAAGTGATGACCATTCATAAAAATTTGTAAGTGTTGATAGATTTAGTTACTAATCCCATGTTGGCCAATTATTTTTCTCTGTTTCTCTATCAGTACTCACATATGCACTGAAAACTTCTATGAAAATTCAGTTCATCAGATACTGTTGGGATGAGCATATTTTTTAGATGATATTCCTTACAAAATACTCCCAGGAGGTTTTGGGTTGTGGTTGATTTTAGCTCTTTGGTAACCTATCTGTTTTTTCTTCATATTTTTAAAGACTAAATGAACTCTTCTTGTATGTAGAATGTTTACAAGTATATACTTTGGGCTTTGAGGGAAAAAAAATCAGAATTCAGCAGTGGGTAGAGAAACCAGTTTCTAAAGAGATCTGGCAAATCATCCATGAGCCTGCCCTAGTGTTTCCCTTTCCTTTCCACTGCTCAAGGGAGTCCTGGGAACCTCCAAACTACCATGAGGTCCTAGATCTTGATGTTATTTCTCTGAGCCTGCCTACTGGGAGTATCAACACAGAGGTTTCATTCATTATTGCAGAGGGTCCTGCAGTTACTATGTCATGCAAGACCGGATGTGATCACTGCAAATGTAAGCAGTGCTAATTTAAATTGGTCTGTCAACTACACATTTTGAACATAGAGTATTTTTTGGCTTGCTTTGAAGACTTTACCTTTTTTTTTAATTTTACATAATGGAAAACTAAGGACAAATCCCTCATTTGTGGTTACTTAATCCAGTCATGCACACCACTATCAATGGTCAAACATTAAGGGCAACATTTGATGAAAAAAACAATGAATGGAGTAGGTCTCTGTGGCTCTCTTTCATTTCAGAGTCCAAATGAGTTGGTAACTACCACTGCAGGCAAACAAATGTAATCAAATTATGTGGTTGAAATAAATAATTATATTATTCTTTTGTATGTGACCCAATACAAGTCGTTCATTCATTTCGTGGATGCTATCTGCCTCTTTATGCCAGAATGTTAGGCATGGTCTCATAAAATTTGGAACACAATTCCAAATCCTGTTATCATTCCTAATATAAACACAGAATTTTATTGGGACCTTAAATAGAAAAATGGCTTTCAAATAATCCCTTAAAACAAATCATTTGATCTTTATGATAAAAATAGATACATGTTTGGGATAAATGCAATTGGTTGATTAAGAAATATTTAAGTAATTATTTGTGGAGAAAAGGCTATTTATCTTGTGTAAGATTAGATGAATAGATTTTGTTTTCTTTTTATGTACAAGTACAACAGGAATTCATGCACTGATTTTAATATACTTGGAAATTATCTATCATTTTAGCAGTTACATATTCACTGTAGATTGTTGCTGCTAAAAGCGCATACATCTCCTCAAAGTTGTTTGTGATTAAATTTGCATTCTAGGAAAATTGTTATAATAAGTATTGCATAGCAGATGTTTCCCCAAAAAGGAAAACTGTCAATTCTGAATATATTTAATATTCATGATTAGCTTAAGGTGAAGGCAAGCTGCACAAAGCAAACTGAATAAATCAATAAATGGTATTTATCGAGCACTTACCACGTACAGAACACCATACTAAACATTTGACTAAGTATACAATACAGTAGTGTTGGTAGACAGGGTCCCTGCCCTTCATAGACTAGAAGGGAACACAGACATTTCAGTAAACTACAGATAGGGGAATGGGAATCCGTATAAAACAGAAACTCCTTTCCATTGGCTTTAAAACATTAAATCACCTTGTCTTCTCCTATGTTATCTCATTGATTTCCTATTACAATCCAGCACATTCACCTCTCTCCTCTAACACCAACTTACTGTACATCGATCTTGTCCTCTCACTACCGTCGTCTTTCCTATGTCCTGCCTCTGGCCTGAAATTCCTTCCTTCATGTATGGCAAATGATCATTCTCCATACCTTCAAAGCCTTATTAAAATCATATCTCTTCCAAGAGCCCATCCCCTTGTAAGCCCTACTTTCTCTCCTTTCTGCATCTCCCATGTCATTCGATCTCTACTCTTTATTCAACCCATCCTCAGGTAATCATTGTAATAACTGTAGTATTTGTTAAGTGCATACTATGTGCCAAGCACTGTTCTGAGCACTAGGGTGGATAAAAGATAATCAGGTTGGACACAGTTCCTGAACTACATGGGGTCTATAGTCTTTATTCCCATTTTACAGTTGAGAAAACTGAGATGCAGAGAAGTTAAATGACTTGCCCAAAATCACAAGCAGACATATGCTGTTGCCTGGAATAGAATCCACATTTTCTGACTCCCAGGCCCATGCTCTTTCCGCTAGGCCATGCCATTCTCAACCCATCCTCAGGCCCACACCCTTATGTGCATATCCATAATTTATTTTAATGTCTGTCTCCACTTCTAGACTGTAAGCTCCGTGTGGGCAGGGAACATGTATAACATTTCTGTTATATTGTACTCTCCCAAGTGTTTAATATAGTGCTCTGTACACAGTAAGCACTCAATAAATATAATTGACAAATTGAATCATAGGTACATAAGTACTGTGGGACTGGGAGTGGGGTGAATATAAAATGCATAGGTAATGCAGAAGGAACGGCAAATTGGAGGGAAAGAAAATCGGGGAAACTAGGGCTTAGTCAGTAAGGAGATATGATTGTAGTAGGGCTTTGAAGATGGTAAGAGTACTTGTCTGTTAGATAAGAATAAAGAGGGAGGGAGCTCCAAGACAGATGGAGGAAGGGGCAGAGCAGCAATGGGGAGAAAGATGAGATCAAAGCACAGTAATTAGGTTGGTGTAAGAAGTCCTGTTCTGGAATGCCCTCCCTCCTCACCTCCGCCAAACTCTCTTCCCCTCTTCAAAGCCCTTCGAGAGCTCACCTCCTCCAAGAGGCCTTCCCAGACTGAGCTACCCCTTTCCTTCTGCTCCTTCTCTGCTCCCCCTCCACCCTCTGCTCCCTCACCCTTCCCCCCTCACCTCCCCTCAGCTAAGCCCCCTTTCCCTCTGCTCCTCCCCCTCCCCCACTTCTCCCCTCAGCACTGTGCTCATTTGTATATATTTTTATTACCCTATTTATTTTGTTAATGAGATGTACATCCCCTTGATTCTATTTACTGTGATTATGTTATCTTGTTTTTGTCCGTCTCTCTCCCCGAATTAGACTCTGATATATGCCCCAAATCTTTTTAAATCAAAGTATAGTCCAAGGTTGTGGATTACATATAAACGGAGAGTTAGGTTATCCAAATGACATGCCAGTTTAAAGAATGTATGCATTAGGCTCTAAGCTCATTATGGGCAGGGAACGTTACTGCTAATTCTGTTGTTTGGTACACTCCCAAGTGCTTAGTACAGTGCTCGGCACATAGTAAATGCTCAATAAATGCCATTAATACTTTGATTGATTTGCACTAAATGTTTCAAACTATAAATTTAAATTTTATCATCCCTTCTTTTTTTGATATCTTTTACCCGATAAGGCCATTACTCAAATATTATAAGTGGTTTTGAGACTTAGGTGAGTGATCTTTCTTTAAATATAGCCTGCAGCCACAGTAAATAAGATGCCTGTTTATAAGCTACCATTTGTAGTCTTTAAACAGCTTGATCCTGTAAGAAGCAGGTGGCATAATGGGCCTCTAACCCCATTGGACAGGGATTGTCTCTATCTGTTGCCTAATTATACATTCCAAGCGCTTAGTACAGTGCTCTGCACATAGTAAGTTCTCAATAAATACTATTGAATGAATGAATGAATTTAGTTATAACACATTTTTCTAAAGTCTGACATTCTTACCCATTTCTTTTCCAAAAAAATGAGAATAGTTCTCTCCTTTAAAACCAGATTTCTATTGTAGTGGAATGGATATGGACCAAGTACATTCATGATTTAAGTTTCTTTTTTTTCCAAGAAAACAGAAGTCTGAAAAATCTTTATACCCCAAATGGTTCCCTGGAGATTGTTGTGGAAAGAAATTTTCCACCTTCCCTCCACAGTTGCTTCTATCCCACTGTGTTAGCAAATACCAGCAATAACTTTTACTCCCCAAATGGCAAGACAGCAAATTCTTTCTCACCTGTCAACTCTCCCTTTCTCTTTGTCTATAAAAATAATTGTGGTATGAGTTAAACACTTATTATATGCTCAACACTGTACAGATTGGCTTAGATACAGTATAAGCAAATCTACCACAGTCCCTATTCCATATGGGACTTGAGGTCTAAGGGGGAAGGACGCCTCAGGTATTTTATCCCCATTTTACAGATGAGGAATCTGAGCCACAGAGAAGTTAAGTGACTTGTCCCAGGTCACACACTTGACAAGTTGTGGAACCCGACTCTCAGGAAGCTTCTCTCCCCTTTGTCTCCCCATCCACCTCTGGGCTTCTGTACTGGCTATCCCTCATGGGGAAGATTTCCATGTGCATGAGTTTCTCCTCTTTAGAAACTTAAAACTATTCCCCAAATACATTTATTTTGTAAGGTAATGGGGATTTTAGTATGGGTTATTGCATGTTTAATTAGTGGTTTGGGGTAGGTTGTCCTCCCTCCTCTCCTGCACCATGGAATTGAACATCTAATGGACTTTAGTTCTAACTATTTGAGAAAATATTGGGGGCCTTTGTATTTCTTGCAAGCTCGTTTCCCATTAACTATGGTAGATCAGCTACTAATGCAGGTGCTTTGGTGCTTCATTACGTGCTTGGACATACTGACCACACTGAGAAACATATTTCATGCTCTAATGGACCCAGCAGGATTTTCTCTGTATCCTACTTGTCCAGTATAGCCCTGGGTCATCTTTCCTTTTCTTCTGCAGCTGAGCCACCTTGCATGGAGTGGGACTAACCACCGCAGCTGCCTCTATCTAAGAAAGACATGAGCCAGAAAGGGAGAGGTCTTAGTTACATGTTCAAGTTTCCTTGATGAAAAAAGCTCACTTCCACCACTGCTACCACTAAGGTCAGCCCTATATTATCAGCAGTGGTTTTCTCTCTTCAGTTTACTCCCTCTCCCCAACTACTGTTCACTGACATAGATGGAAAAACCTACATCCTGGCAGAGGTAAAAATAATTTAATCCAAAACTTTATCTCTGAACAAACACAAACTCAATAAAGTCAAATGTATTTGTGGATATAGGCTATCAAATTGATTTTCATGTATATGATGTGAAAATCAACTCTTAACCAGCCCTGCTCCATTTTATTTTCAGACTCCATTTTGCATTTAATACAGCTTTTGTTTCATTTTTTTTATTTTGCTTCTGCCACACCCTCCCTTATCATCAATTTTTGCCACAGCCTCCCTGTCTTCAGTTAAGAAAACTGGAGCCACTCATGATTGTTAGTGTGAAGGAATATCAAAACTGCCCATTAAGGTCTATAGCAAGCCACCTCTCCCACCTTTTGGGGATAAGGTTGAGCCACTTTTAGGGCAACAGAACCTGTCTGCCCTCACCAATTCAGAGCTGTATTACTACTGCAATAATAAACCCCTTGTGTTGTGTTGTTAAGACCTGATTTTTTTGGTGCACCTGACAAGGTGAAGTTTAAAATATATGCCCCAAATCTTTTTAAATCAAAGTATAGTCCAAGGTTGTGGATTACATATAAACGGAGAGTTAGGTTATCCAAATGACATGCCAGTTTAAAGAATGTATGCATTAGGCTCTAAGCTCATTATGGGCAGGGAACGTTACTGCTAATTCTGTTGTTTGGTACACTCCCAAGTGCTTAGTACAGTGCTCGGCACATAGTAAATGCTCAATAAATGCCATTAATACTTTGATTGATTTGCACTAAATGTTTCAAACTATAAATTTAAATTTTATCATCCCTTCTTTTTTTGATATCTTTTACCCGATAAGGCCATTACTCAAATATTATAAGTGGTTTTGAGACTTAGGTGAGTGATCTTTCTTTAAATATAGCCTGCAGCCACAGTAAATAAGATGCCTGTTTATAAGCTACCATTTGTAGTCTTTAAACAGCTTGATCCTGTAAGAAGCAGGTGGCATAATGGGCCTCTAACCCCATTGTTTTATGTGACAGTTGTGCCATTTCAAAAAGATTCCTCAGAGAGGCCATTTCTGAAGGAACATTCTGTTATAACAAAAAAAAAATGAGAAAACATTATAGCAGTGCTTGTGACTCTGAAGTCAAAGATTGTGTCAGGTTTTTTGTTATAAAGTTTTATTTCAAAATGGTTGTAATTCCGTCATTAAACTCTGTAGTGCAGAAACCTGACAGCATAGATATATTTTAGAGTAAGGTAGCAATGCTTTTTTTTCCTCAAAAAAAAGAAAAAGCATTCGTTTTGAAATTCAATTACAGAAATAAGATTTTTTGCCAGTTATTTATGGACTTAATAGTTAAATATGAAATATATTTTCCTGGACTACTTATGCTTCCTAGAAAACACAATGCTTTTAGTATTTTTCCATAAACAGATTTTCATATGTATTTCCATTTTTAATATTTCTTATATTTCATAATCATTTATAATCCAAATAGTTAGAATGAACACCATTGTAAATATGTGGATTATTCACTGTGGATTTTCATGTTTTATTACTTTTCAAATCCTTCTGATTTTGCACAGGACAAATCCACACCCACTAATGGGTTGCTTAAACTGGTGAGAAGTGAGGATATATGGACAGCCAATAAATTAAAGGCATGTGCTTTAGTATTTAACACTAAAGAAGCTGTATGGCCCCATATACTCTACTTTGGCACAGCTGAAGAATTCAGATGGAACCATACTCATCACAAAGAGAGATCTTAAACTAATGGACTTGTCTTATGCTGTCGAGTTGTCTCCTACCCATAGTTGTCTCCCAGAACATCCCACTCTCCATCTGCAGTCGTTCCGGTAGTGAATCCATAGAGTTTTCTGGGTAAATATACTTGAGTCTCTTTCCTCGACTCTCTCCCGTGCCACTGCTGCTCTGTACAGATGAGTTTTGACTTGTTGCAGCTTGCCTTCCACTCACTAGCCACTGCCAAAGCTAGTTCGTGTATTGTACTCTCCCAAGCACTCAGTACAGTGCTTTGCACATTGTAAGTGCTCAATAAATATGACTGAATAAATATAATTGAATGACTGGAATGGTTGTGCCTCTGCTTGACTCTCCCTCCTGTAGCCGAGACTGGTAGAGTATTAGTAACTCTCCACTTGCTATCTTGAGAGGGGGAAACTAATGGTAAGAACATGTTAGTGAACTAATTTCCACCATGAAGTAGGAAGCTCTTGGAAGCATAGAAAACCACCCAAAATGTAAAGAAATGCTTGTCACTTGCTTGGGAAATAGAGGAGTAGGGTGCTCAAATTCCTCCTCTTCCTCCTCCTTTTTTCCCTGTGCAGCTGTAACTAAGGGATCATCATCTTGACTGACTGATTGCCTGTGTCACTGTGCTTTCACGAACAACTCTGTATTTTCCAAGCCAGTCTCATGTCATCATGTTCTGACAGCCTGTTGCCTCCAAACCAACCCCAGTTTGTTCCATGTTCTGCTTTTGATGCTGTAATAATAATAATAATAATGATGGTATTTGTTAACCAAGTGCCCACTATGTGTCAAGCGCTGTTCTAATAACTGGGGTAGATATGGGGTCATTAGGTTGTCCCACATGGGGCTCACGGTCTTAATCCCCATCTTACCGATAAGGTAAATGAGGCACAGATAAGTAACTTACCCAAAGTCATGTAGCTGATAAGTGGCAGAGCCAGGATTAGCACCCACAACCTCCGATCCTAAGCCAGTGCTCTTTCCAATAAGCCATGCTGCTTTCCCTACTATGCAGGGAGTATTTGCCTACTCCCTGAATAACACAGAATCAGCAACACTTCCCATTCCCCACTCCAGTAGCTGCACTACTTAGGATCCCAGCAGTGTATGTGCTGTTTCTTTTTTCCTCTGGTTGCTGAAAAGAACCATAAAAGTCCATATGTATGTATATATATATATATATATATACACCTCTATGTAAATTCATTCTAGTATGACTTATCTCGTGTGTTTCTCTTTAAACTTACTGCCCAGTGCCTGGCTTCTGCTTTTGAAGCCTACCTTTCCCAAAGGTTCACCCATAGTCTGCATTGCCCCAGAGCCTTTAACTCTACTGGATGTGTTGTGTTATAGTCTTCCCAGGATAAACAGGAAGCACTGAGGGGCCCGGGACTTTGCAAGATGTGCCTGAGTTAGAGCTCTTTCCATGAGAAACAGGAAACTCTCGGGGCCTGATGTACTCCCTCAAAACCCAAAAACAGGAATCCCGCAAAACAACAGACCCCTCAAGCCAGTTGCAAGACTTTTGTTCTTTACCTCCAACAGAGAAATCTGTCATTGTTCATGAATCGTGGTTCCCAAATAGTCAATATTCATTGATGTTAAAAATATATGGTTGTATGATACCAAGGGCTAGTCCAAACTAATATATAAAAACTACAAACAGGAGTTTCTTATTTTAATTAAATGTCTTGTAGGAGTCCCCTTTGTTAATAATAATAATAATAATAATAATAATAATGATATTTGTTAAGTACTTATTATATGCCAAGTACTGTTGTAAGCGTTGGGGTAGATACAGAGTTATCCATTTGGACACGATCTCCGTCCTGCATGGATACAAGTTAATTAGATTGGACAGAGTCCCTCTCCTACTGGGGCTTACAGACTAAGTATGATAGAATCGGGTATAATCCTCATTTTATAGATGAGGAAACTGAGGCCCAGAGAATTTAAGTGACTTGTGCAAGGCCAAACAGCAGATAGATGGCCAAGCCAGGATCAGAATCCAGTCCCTCTGACTCCCAGGCACAAGCTCTTTCTACTAGGCCATGTTACTTTGCCCTTGTTTTAAATTTCTACGTCTTTGTATTAATAAATATATGTCCTGGTTCTACCATGTGTCTGCTCTATAACTGTGGAGAACTCACTTGATTTCTCTGTACCTCAGTTGACTCATCTGTAAAATGGGGATTAAACCCTATTCCCTCCTACTTAAACTGTGAGCCCCAGTGTTCAACCTAATTAACTTATATCTACCCCAGTGCCTAGAACAGTGCTTGGAAAATAATAAGCATTTAACAAGTACTGTAATTGTTATCAGTTATTAATGTATGGTCTACTGACACCAAGAGCCACATTTTTCTAATATTCTACCAATGTTATATTTGGTAACAGAGGGAACATCAACATTCACTGACTTTGAATGGAGCAAGTGCCTTTAAGTGTTATTTTTTTGTTTGCTTGATTTTCCCCCTGTAACATCATTTTATGACCCACTTCATAAATGGTACCAATGTAGCACTCAGGGTCTAACAAATATTCCGAGGAAAAGCACTATGCAGATGAGGGGAATAGTTATACATACCAGATGCCCTTCCCCATATGTCAACATGTCTGTTTGCACTGCAGGATTTTCCAGCCACTTTGGAGGTAATTACAAACTGTTCAGAGGAGGGTGTCTCATCATTCCAGAGATGATTTCTGATCCGTTTGTGTTGGGACTCCTCAGAAATAGGCTAGGAGGAAGGACAGCAGGTTTCATGGATTAGAAGAGATTTTCTTCAAGTGATTTCCTATGATCAATGATTTATTTTCCATCCCTGAATTCAGCTACTGGAAGCTATAACTGACACTTAGAAGAAAAGAACACCTGCAAGTGTTTCAAAGACAACCACCAAGGAACTTTTCAAAGAATTTATCTTTTACTTTATTAAGACCTTTTAAATTCTCCTTTCCTGTCTCTAGGCACCCTTTGAATCAGCTGTCAGCATCTGGAGGTGAACATATAGAATGACCTTTCCAATGAACAACCCCTACCTTTCTTAAAATAGCCTTTCATTTAGTGTATCAGGAAATATTTTAGAAGACCTTTAGAAAAAACTGAGTTTCCTCTTCAAATATATCCTACGAGTCTCTTTCGAATCAACAATCAAATGTGAACCTGGCCTTCATCCTAGTTCCATCACTTCCCCATTGTGTGATTTGGGGCAAGTCACTTAACCTCTCTGTTTTTCTGTTTCCTCATATGCAAAATGGGAATTAAATACCCATTCTCACTCCCCCTTAGATCGTGAGCCCCATGGAGGACAGGGATTGTGTCCAATCTGTTCATCTTGTGTCTATCCCAGCACTTAATAAAGTGTTTGACACATATGAAGCCCTTACCAAGTATCACAGTTATTATCATTATTATTACAAGCACTTACACTTAAAAGCACTGTTCTAAACAGTGGGGTAGATACATCATCATTATTATTATTATCACTTCAAGTTAAGTGAGATGCACAGAGATTATTAAAGTAGTAAGCTCCCTCAAGGAAAGCAAGACATCAGATTGATGCTGTAGGGGACTGGACACAAGAATAGGAATATTAATCCCAGCTCCATTGCTAATTTGATTACATGATTCTGAGCAAAGGACTTAACCTCCCAAAATAATACTACCATTTCCGCAGCATGCAAATCTGTGGAAAATAATATTTACAGTTATAAAAAGGAACTACACACTCCTGTGTTGGAAACAATTAAATCATAGTATACTGGAAAGAGTTATTATAATGAATTAGTAAAGTGGTTTTCAGCTTCACTAAAAAATAGGTCAGTAATAAGAATCCTCTTCCATGAATTTAACAGATTTAGCCGAAGCACAAGGAGGTTAAGTGAATATCACATGGTCATACAAAAAAACTACATTAGCACAGTCATATTTCAGTTGCATTATTCCTGGATTGAAACATGGATGTATTTGGGATTTCTAATTCCGTAGTCTATTTCGATATTATATGATTTTAAAATAGTTGTACACAACATTCGATAATACAGCCTTCAGAAGATATATTCTTTCTTAGATATGGATGTTTTCTGTAGAGTTCAATACATTTGATTTCTCCATTTTACAACCAGTGTCAAGATAAACACAATTTGTTTAACTGTATTACCACTATTTAAGAGAATTGGCCTCATATCATTTACTTTTATCCTCTAAAATAGCTTTATTTTAAAAAATTTATGATTTTTGCATTGGGTTAGTCTGTGAATAATTCAATCCTTTCAGTGCTTGTGACGAGCTTTAACTTTTAGAACTACTGTAAAATTATCAAAAATATATGTGAATGTAAACATTAGTTTCCATGGTTTACAAGTCTCCCAAGACTTTGGGAATACTAAAGCTCTGGAAGGATGGGTTTTGAGACTATAAACTCAGGGAATGTGCCTTGCTACTTTTGTTGCATTGTAATCACCCAAGCTTTAGTACAGTGCTCTGCACATAGTAAGTGCTCAGTAAATATGAATGATTGGTTGAGGAGAGAATGACTCAGTATAATTTCACAGTGTACCATTTCTATATGATTTATAGTAAACCATCCCAGTGCATGACCCAGTGCATCCCTCCACTCTACCAAGACTGCTCTCTCTAAGGTCACCCATGACCTCCTTCTTGCCAAATCCAATGGCTCCTACTCCATTCTGATCCTCCTTGGCCTCTCTGCTGCCTTTGACACTGTCGACCAACCCCTCCTCCTCCATACCTTATCTCACCTTGGCTTCACGGACTCCGTCCTCTCCTGGTTCTCCTCTTACCTCTCTGGCCGGTCATTCTCGGTCTCCTTCGCTGGCGCCTCCTCCCCCTCCCATCCTTTAACTGTTGGAGTTCCTCAAGAGTCAGTTCTTGGCCCTCTTCTGTTCTCCATTTACACTCACCATCTCTACGCAGATGACACGCAGATCTACATCTCCGCCCCGTCCTCTCACCCTCCCTTCAGGCTCGCATCTCCTCCTGCCTCCGGGACGTCTCCACCTGGATGTCAGCCCGCCACCTAAAACTCAACATGAGCAAGACTGAGCTCCTCATCTTCCCTCCCAAACCCAGTCCTCTCCCAGACTTCTTTATCACCGTGGATGGCACGACCATCCTTCCGTCTCTCGGGCCTGCAATCTCGGTGTCATCCTTGACTCGTCTCTCTCGTTCACCCCACACATCCTATCCGTTACCAAGACCTGCCGGTTTCACCTCTACAATATCGCCAAGATCCGCCCTTTCCTCTCCACCCAAACGGCTACCTTACTGTTACAGGCTCTCGTTATATCCCGGCTAGACTACTGTGTCAGCCTTCTCTCTGACCTCCCTTCCTCCTCTCTCGCCCCGCTCCAGTCTA
This sequence comes from Ornithorhynchus anatinus, assembly GCF_004115215.2. Classification (NCBI taxonomy): domain Eukaryota; kingdom Metazoa; phylum Chordata; class Mammalia; order Monotremata; family Ornithorhynchidae; genus Ornithorhynchus; species Ornithorhynchus anatinus. The sequence goes on along the minus strand of NC_041737.1, from coordinate 24,150,091 downwards.
TTCTTCACTCCGCTGCCCGGCTCATCTTCCTGCAGAAACGATCTGGGCATGTCACTCCCCTTCTTAAACAACTCCAGTGGTTGCCTATCAACCTCCGCTTCAAACAAAAACTCCTCACTCTAGGCTTCAAGGCTCTCCATCACCTTGCCCCTTCCTACCTCTCCTCCCTTCTCTCTTTCTACCACCCACCCGGCACGCTCTGCTCCTCTGCCGCCCACCTCCTCACCGTCCCTCGGTCTCGCCTATCCCGCCGTCGACCCCTGGGCCACGTCCTCCCACGGTCCTGGAACGCCCTCCCTCCTCACCTCCACCAAACTGATTCTCTTCCCCTCTTCCAAACCCTACTTAAAACTCACCTCCTCCAAGAGGCCTTCCCAGACTGAGCTCCTCTTCTTCCTCTACTCCCTCTACCACCCCCCCTTCACCTCTCCACAGCTAAACCCTCTTTTCCGCCTTTCCCTCTGCTCCTCCCCCCTCCCTTCCCTTCCCCTCAGCACTGTACTCTTCCGCTCAACTGTATATATTTCCATTACCCTATTTATTTTGTTAATGAATTGTACATTGCCTTGATTCTATTTAGTTGCCATTGTTTTTATGAGATGTTCTTCCCCTTGTCTCTATTTATTGCCATTGTTCTCATCTGTCCGTCTCCCCTGATTAGACTGTAAGCCCATCAAATGGCAGGGACTGTCTCTATCTGTTGCCGACTTGTTCATTCCAAGCTCTTAGTACAGTGCTCTGCACATAGTAAACGCTCAATAAATACTATTGAATGAATGAATGAATGACCCATTTAATAGTAGTAATAGCTTATTGAATGCTCCTTGGATGTAAAGCAATGTAAAATAGTAATAATCATTATTATCCTTATTATAGCATTTGTTCACGTGCTTTCTATGTGCCAAGCACTATCCTAAGTACTGGGGTCCTGTCTTGTCTAATGCTGTCAAGTTGTCTCTGACGCATAGCAACTCCGTGGACTCAGCTCTCCCAAAATGCCCCACTCCATGTACAATCATTCTGGTAGTGTATCCATAGAGTTTTCCTGGTAAAAACATGGAAGTGGTTTTCTACTGCCTTCTTCCACATACTAAACTTGATTCTCCACCCATGTTTCTCTCCCATGCCACTGTTACCCAGCACAGGTGAGTTTTGACTTGTAGCAGATTGCCTTCCGAGTGGAAGCTAGCCACTGTCCAAGCTAGAAATGGAATGGGTATGTTTCTGCTTGACTTTCCTACCCAACGCTGAGACCGGTAGGTATTCAAAACTCTCCAGATTCAATCATGAGAGGGTAGTACTGGAATAGATATAAGATAATCAGTCAGTGGTATTTATTGAGTACTACTGTGTGCAGAGCACTGTAGCAAGCTCTTGGGAGAATTCAAAGAGTTGGTAGACATATTCTCTGCTCCCAAGTAGCTAACAGTCTAGAGGGAAGACATGTCAACACTCTTGTACCACACAGGCCTCACACTCTAAGGGAGAAGGAGGATAAGTATTTCACCCTGCTTTTACAGATGAGGAAACTGAGGCAAAGAGAAGTTAAGGGACTTGCACATCATCACCCAGCAGCCAAATGCAAAACCAGGAATTGAGCCCAGGTGCCCTGACTCCCAGGCCTTTGCTCTTTCCAATAGTTCATCCTGTCTTCTGTCCTAAGGACTTGGAAAAGTACTATGGAAACAGAGTCACATCAATTATCAATTGTTTTTACTGAGTGCTTAATGTATGCAGAGATCTCTACTAAGCATTTGGGAGAGCATAATATAAAAGAGTTGGTAGAGAAACAGCATGGCTTAGTGGAAAGAGCCCAGGCTTGGGAGTCAGAGGTCATGGTTTCTAATCCCACCTCCGCCACTGATCAGCTGTGTGACTTTGGGTAAGTCATTTGACTTCTCTGTGCCTCAGTTACCTTATCTGTAAAATGGGGATTAAGACTGTGAGCCCCACTTGGGACAACCTGATTACCTTGTATCTACCCCAGCACTTGGAACAGTACTTGGCATATAGTAAGCGCTTAATAAATGCTATTATTATTATTATTAGACATGTTCCCTACCCACAATTAGCTTCCTTGCTCACAAGGAGCTTAAACTCTAATAGAAAGATAGACATTAAATAATATTCATCTAAAGCCTTTAGGGAAGGGAGATGGAGGAAAATAATAGATGTGTGGGCCAGAAACATGATGGCTGCTTTGACCTGGAGAGACATTCAGTGATATTCATCTATGCCTAAGGGACTCACATTTTAATAATAAAGGGAAAAATATTCATCCAAAGCCTTTTGGGAAGGGAGGGTACAATGAAAGAATAGATGTATGGACCAGGAACACATTGGCTGCTTTGACATGGAGATTCATTCACAGATTGGGTACATAAGTAGGATGAAAATAGAGAAGCATAGTGTGCAGAATAGGTTGTAGTAGGAAATTAGGGAGGAAAGTACGAGGGGATGAGGTGACTGAGTGTTTTAAAGCTGATAATAGGGAGTTTCTGTTTGATACAGAGGTGGATGGGAAACCACTGGAGGTTCACTAGAGGTGAGTTCTTAAAGGGAGTGTGTGTAGATGGAGAATAGAAAGGGACCCAAAACATGAGAAACTTCCCCACTTAGGGGATGGAAAGCAGAGAAGGAGCCTGTGAAAGTGACTGAGGATGAGTGGCCAGAGAAATCGGAAGAGAACCAGGAGAGGACAGTGTCATTGAAACCTAAGTGTAAATTAACTACTGGAGGTTCTTGAGGAGTGGGACAAATAGACTAAACAGTTTAGACAGGGAAGATAGAGGTGCATCTAAAGTAACAGAAAAGTAGAGGGAAGGCCTGAGTATCGGTGAAAAGACAGGAAGTTGTTTTGGACATATTAATTTTGAGGTGTTAGTGAGACAGCAAGATATCCCACCTCTCCTGAAGGCAGGAGAAATGTGAGACTGCAGAGAAAGAGAGAAACCTAGGTGGCAGACGGAGATTTGGGAATAATCTGAATAGAAATGGTAGTTGAAACCATGGTAGAGAGTGAGTTCTCAAAGGGAGTGGGTTTGGATGGAGAATAGAAAGGGACCTAGAACATGAGAAACTTCCCCACTTAGGTTGTGGGAAGCAGAGAAGGAGGCTGTGAAAGCGACTGAGAATGAGTTGCCAGAGAAATCGGAAGAGAACTGGGGAAGAGAGTGTCAGGGAAGCTTAACGTGGAAGCTAGAGAATATGCTATTTTAGTATGTTGCTCAAGAAAACATGGATAACATTTATATTATGATGAACTGGAAATTACAATAATATTGAAAATGGCATGTACTATGTTTTATTGGATCAGATGCAGTATCTGTCACATGAAGTCTCAGTTTAAGTAATGCAGGGGAACTAGACCCAGGAAACATCTGATCACTTCCATTTTATTCTCTCTATTTCCTCTGAGCACAAAATGCAACTAACAACTAAAAACAGTCTGCTCAATCAAAACACTGTTTCTGAATAAATAACTCAGATATCTAATACTTTTTTATCTAATAAAGATATATACTGCTATAAGGAACAATGAGAGAAGATCTAATTCATATCAAGAACGACTACATCTATGCCAAACTAGATATAAAATAAATACATCATAAATATTTATGACCAAATATTATGAATATCTTATATAGATATATATAATTTCATTTTGAGACCATTGGAGAAGGAATTCATTACATTAAATCCCCTCAGGTCTGTGGCCACCAATGGCCCTAATGAAATGCTTCCTTTGTATCTAAACTAAATTCCTCATGTTAAATTTAAATCCATCACTTCTGGTTTTGTTCATAGTAGAGACGGAGAACATCTACCCAATAGTGTATATAAAATAAACCTTTACATATATGAATAGTGTGATGGTGAATTTTCTTGTCACCCACTTTTTGTTTTGTTTTGAATTTTTGTTCAATAACTTCTTCAAACTCTTCTGAATGTAACTATTTTCATATTTCACAGATAGATAGGTAGATAGATAGATAGATAGATAGATAGATAGATAGATAGATAGATAGACATATACATGTATATGATATAATGATAATAATATTTGTTAAGCACTTACTCTGTGCCAGGCACCGTTTTAGACACTGGGGTGGATATAGCAAATTGAGTTGGACACAGTCCCTGTCCCACATGAGACTCATAGTATTAATCCCCATTTTACAGATGAAGTAACTGAGGCACAGAGAATGAAGTGACTTGACCAAAGTCACACAGCAGACAAGTGGCAGAGCTGGGATTAGAATCCATGACCTTCTCACTCCCAGGCCCTGTGGTCTATCCACAAGCCAGCTAATTCAAATCAACAGAAACTTTACTCTTTTTACTCCAATCCTAACCATTTCTCGTCCATACAGAATACTGTAAGCAACCTGGTATCCTCCCCCGAGTCATCCTCATCATCTCTACCCCCTATAAAACCAATTTATCATGGATTTCCATAGTCCCAAAGAGCGAGATGATAATGTGGTATTTGCAATATACCCTTGAGCCCTCAAAACTCAATTATTCCATGTTCTTTTTACTCTTGTGAAGTACTTTACACTTGAAGACTACTTTAGAGACATTTATGATTCACTGTTCCTCAGTATATGCCTGCAGAGTAGCTTAATTGGGTTATTCACATTTCACAGATGAGTACACCAAATTGCACTTAGGACAAGTGGTATACTTAGAGTAAGTTACAGCCTCAGGAGGACAATAGCTATGACCTGTTAGAGAATGGCTTATTATGAACTAACATTAACAGTGTTGTTGACAAAGTTCTCTCGCCCTCACAGAGAGGAATCATTCGGTAAGTCAGTGTGGACACTGGTGTCAGCATCCAGAGACCTTGAACCATCCTGCCCTCAAACTTACTTCATACGCATCACAGTTTCCAAAATCATATTCATCTCCTTAGGTAATGTTTGAAGACAGAAATAAAGCTAAACTTGAGAGGGTGACACAGATCTAAGGCTTTGTTATGTCTTTTAACTGCACATTGAAAATAAATTAAATTGGAATATTTATCTGAAATTACTTCATTTGAGAGATAATGACTTCTGCTCTCCCTCTGGCCTTAGACACTCCACTGTAGTAAAATAAGTGCTTAATGAGTTGCATTAACTCTTTTAGACAATAAAAGAACTTAGCACACCAATTCAGTCAGAAAATATGTAGGTCATTCTTATGTACTAAAAAATGAAGACCTCTGTGAGCAGAAATTGGACAGAAACTTGGACCTATGCTTTTAATAATAATAATGATAATGTTGGTATTTGTTAAGCACTTACTATGTGCAGAGCACTGTTCTAAGCACTGGGGTAGATACAGGGTAATCAGGTTGTCACATGAGAGGCTCACAGTTAATCCCCATTTTACAGATGAGGTAACAGAGGCACAGAGAAGTTGTGACTTGCCCACAGTCACACAGCTGACGAGTGGCAGAGCCAGGATTAGAACCCATGACCTCTGATTCCCAAGCCCGGGCTCTTTCCACTGAGCCACCCTACTTCTCACAAGCAGTTTAGAGCTTCTGTGATACCAGGGGCTTTGATGTTTTTCTTATGCCCAGCCAAACATCAATCAATCAGCAGTGTTTATTGATCACTTGCTACCCTTAGAGTCACACCTGGAGATTTTCCAGTACTCTTCCAGTCTTGACTTGAAGAGTCAAGGAGAGGCATTCCTAGCTTGGACAGTGGCTAGCGATTGAAAAGCCAATCTCATAAGGCAAAACTCACCTGTGCTGGGCAGCAGCGGCACAAGAGAGAGTTTTGTGTGGAGACTCAAGTTTACTGCGTGGACAGAAACAATGGTAAACCACTTCCCCATTTTTACCAAGGAAACTATGGATACACTACCAGAAAGATTGCAGATGGAGTGGGGCGTTCTGAGAGAGATGTGTCCAAGGCATCTATGGTTCGGAGACACCTTGGTGGCATAAGACAAGAGCACTTACTACGTTTAGAACACTGTACTAAGTGTTTGGGAGAGCACAGTACAGCAGAATTGGAAGGCAAGTGTCCTGTCCACAAGGAGTTTACAGACTAGAAGGGAAGGCAGACATTAAAATAAGTTATGTATATGTACATAAGTGCTGTGGGGTATGGGGGTACAAATCTAAGTGCAGAGGTGATGCAGAGAGAGAGAAATAGGGGAAATGAGGTTTTGGTTGGAGAAGGGCTCTTTGAAGAGATGTGATTTTAATAAGGCTTTGAACTTTTCCACATATCTACTGTGTGACCTTGGACAAGTTATTTAACTTCTCTGGACCTTAATTATTTCATACGTAAAATGGGGATTAAGAATATTAACCCCATGTGGGGCAGGGACTCTGTCCAACTTGATTGACTTGATTCTTCCCTAGATCTTAGAACAGTGCTTGGCACATAGTAAATGCTTAACAAGTACCATAAAAGAAAAGGTGAGGAGGGTGGTAGTATTGTATCTATGATAGGGGAAAGAGCTGTAGGCCAAAGGGAGGCTGTGGGCAAGGAGGCTGCAGGGAGATGAGATTGAAATACTGTGAGAAGGTTAGTACTAGGGAAGCAAACCGTGTAGGCTGACTTGTTAGGAAAATATTTGTACTCCCAGCAAGAACTAAAAGAGTGAAGGCTTTCCTTCTGGAAGAAAAAGGCATGGATGGAAACCTGCTATCCAAGATTTAGAATGTTGGGAAGCTTCTGGTGCTTTGTAACCAATCCATGAATCAGTGATATTGATTTATTTAGTGCTCTCAGTGTGCAGAACATATATACATATACAGATACATATATGTATCTGCTTTAGGTTATGTTTTAGCTTATTTTCACTGTGGCTGCCATTTTAGTCTTGTTCTACATGTCTTTTCTTTCCCATTTGTAGTGAAAGTCCCCTAAGTTCTTTTTTGCTGTATTTTGTATTTTTCTCTGTGCTAAGCATAGTGCTTAAACATTAAAGTGTAAGTGTAAATTAGCACTTAAATGTTGCTAATACTACCACTATATCACTATAAAGTAACTGTTGCTCTCTCTCAGTATTCAAGTACAGCCACATACTTCTCAATGGCATCAAATATCATGCAACTTTCTTCAGCAAGTGACTCCCAATTTTCAGTTTTGATGGAGCATTGTCTGAAACTATGTTTCACCATGTCATTGAAATGTCTCCTCTGCTTCTTTGGTTTTGGTTTTACAATTTCGCCATTCAGTGGTTGACTGATTGGCAGGTCATATGAGAAGAATAGGTCAAAACAGGGTATTGCAGGAAGATATTAAAAAACCTGAAAATGGACATAAAAAATCCAGGAGGAGTGAATAATTGGCACTGAGACATAGGGCTTCATAGCCTAAACAGTGCAAAAAACAGAATAATGGAAGGCCATTAGCAATTTCAGAAATATGCCCATATTTCCATATGGTTCATAGAAATTCATCAGTTGGTTAAATCTAATGAGGACAAATAATTTTTGAAGCCAAAATCACTCAATAAAATGTATTATTGTGATTATTATTACTATCATTATGAAGCCTAATAAGGACAATTGGACTTCAGTGAGAATAAAAGCAGCAATCACAGAGCAATGAGAAGAGGGTGCCTTCCATGTATGGTCAGATACAGGCACTTTTCTTGACATAGGGGTCAAGAACATTTTGTAAAAACTGTGAAGAATCTCAACAAGGAAACACCCCCAGAATTTGCAGATACTCTTAGGAATGCCCCAGTCCATTCCAAAATGATGTCAGAGATGAAGAAATTTCATTCATTCATTCAATAGTATTTATTGAGTGCTTACTATGTGCAGAGCACTGTACTAAGCGCTTGGAATGTACAAATTGGTAGCAGATAGAGGCGGTCCATGCCCTTTGATGGGCTTACAGTCTAATCGGGGGAGACAGACAGACAAGAACAATAGCAATAAATAGAATCAAGGGGATGAACATCTCATTAGAACAATAGCAAATAAATAGAATCAAGGCGATGTACATTTCATTAACAAAATAAATAGGGTAATGAAAATATATACAGTTGAGCAGACGAGTACAGTGCTGAGGGGATGGGAAGGGAGAGGGGGAGGAGCAGAGGGAAATGGGGGGAAAAAAGAGGTTTTAGCTGAGGAAGTTGTAAAGGGTATGGAATATTGGAAGAGGTAAAAGAGGGATTTTCAGGAATAATGGGTACTTCCCAACCCTGCTGGGTTGAGGAGACTACCAGATAGGAGTGTCTGTCTGAAATAGCAGAGCTCTAATGCCTCTCATCAGTAAACAACATTGCTTCAGATATCTGGATGCATTGACTTGTTCTTTGGATAATTATATTGGCCAGAAGGGTCATGGATTTTGTGGTGATTCTCTTCAAGAGATCTACTTCTTCCTTGAAATGCTTTCAGGCATCACTTTGGTTAATACAGTATTAGCCTAGTTCTCTTAACTTTAGCTCCCCTTCAATCTCATTCCTTAATATTTTTTTTCTATTTCATAGATCTAAATGTAAACATTTCATAAAGTTTCTTTTTGGGGCCCATATATTTTTTTTTTCACTCTACATCCACCCTTTAGGCAATTTCTTCCTCTCACATGACTTCAGCTACCACTGCTAGGTGGATAAATTCCAATTATGTCTAATTTATAATCCTGAATTTTCTCTTACCTTCAGGATGTCTCTATTTGGATGTGTTGCTGTTCCCTCAAACTTAACGTATCGCAAACTGAACTACTCATCTTTATCCCTAAACCCACTCTCTGTTGAAGAAACCACCTCTCCATAAAAAAAAAAAAACTCCAAAATTCCTGCAACCTTGTATCACCCTCAATTTCTCACTCTTTTCCAATTCTCCCATTCAGTACCCTTTTTAATATGAATGATTTGTATTACACAACGTTTCCTGCATCTACCCATTCCTCTCCACCTTTTACTTTCCACCACTTTGACCCAAGTTCATGTCATATTATGGCTAGACTATTTGATCAGCCTCATCACTAGTCACCCTGCCTCCAGCCTCTTGCTCTTCCCTACTGTGCGAACATTGTGGCATAAATCATCTTCTTGAAGCATCACTTATTTCATATTTTTGCCTCAAAATGGACTGTCACATCTCTGCAACAAGCAAAAATGCATCACAATTGGCTCTAAAGCTCTTCACCTACTCTCTCTTTATTATATATCAGTCATCTTCACATACTACTCTCCATTTAGCTCTTCCAGAACTTCCCAATGTAACCATCTAGCCATACCTTACTCTTGAACTTCCTGCCTACAACTCCTCACTAACACTGTCTGCAACTCTCTCCACCTTAATTTACAGAGCACAGATATTCTTACTTTAAAATTCAACCTCCTCCAACAAACATGCCGCAATTTACTCCCAACACCTCAAGTCACATCAACCTATTAACCATCTCTAGCTCTTTATTTTTAACCTCACTTAGCACTTACATAAAATGTATAATTGATTATAAAACAAATTATTAGTTCTGATTACCCTAGTTGTAAATGTTTTATGTCCATCTTTCAGGTTTAAGATCTTTGAGGGCAGAGCTTATTCACCTAGGAGGTGCTCAGTAAACATGTTTACTGCAATCACTATTATTATTGCCTAGGTACCTGTAGCAACGTTCAATGATCGTATTAGATTCTGGGTTGTTAGTGAACCTCTTTGGTTGTTATGTAATGTTCCTTTGGTGTAAAATGACATAACTATGATTTTCTGCATATTTAATATAAATCTAAATTCTGTTCTGAATCTTCGAAGTGAGTCAAAATCCTTAATGTATTTTCTTGTGTGTGCCTTAGGAACACAACCAATTGCATAACGAGGTTCTCGGATTACTTTCTCAGACTTTCAGTGACGTTCATAGCTTCTTCAGCTGCAACAGTTTCCTACTGAAATCAAACTGTATTCTGACTTCAGCTCTTCTGCTTTTACTTCAGATTTCTTGTTGCAAACTCAAGCATGGAAGCATACAATAGGTTAAAATGGATGGCAGCGAGTCAACTTAGAGTTGAAGTTGTCCAGCCTTACCATCCCTATCAAAGTAGAAAAGGGTGTTGAAGTAGTTATAGTCCTGCCCACTACAGTCTGCATTTTCATGCTGGAGGATAAGATGAGGAATCTGAAAGTTGGTTTCAGTGCATTCCTCTCATCCAATGAGAAACTTTTCCAACTCTTCAGGGTACAAGCATCAACAAAAATCTTTGACCCTGGAATTCAAAACCTATGCTACTTGTATGTTTTTCTGAGTCAGATGTACAGGAAACCATGCAGAGCATTATAAAGTGCTTAATGTAGTGAGAAAGTCAGTGATAAGAATGAGGTTATGAACAGAGTTTATCCAAATTTTCCATTTATAAGCAAATTATTTTTTAAAAAATCATGAAACCATATGGCTTTTGGAAAATGAGAGGAGGACTTTAAAAACTAAGAAAAACAGCATTTCTTATGGGGAAATATTTTTTAGTCTGTTTCCAGAATTAGTGTTGAGACTCCTCTTGATGGAATGTGTTTTATGTTTCTATTGTATTTTTCTGAGTTCTTGCTATAATGTTTTGGATATAATTGGCTCTCAATGGATATATTTTTTACTGTGATTTCATATAAAACCAAAGGTATATAAACTGTGAGGATGTCCAAATTGTATCTGATCATGGAACCTGGTTCTCTCACTGAAGAAACATCTGGGCTTCTTCAGAATTACTTTGATCCAAACCAGCAACAAATGGCAGGACAAGATTACTGTCAGGCCACTGGCATTGAGGTTTTGCTTTATGCAGCTCAGTTTCACTGAGCAGGTCTTGAGAGAAGAACAAAAAATTGTGTAATTCCCATGTACCTATTGTATGGCTAGAGAAATGTCTTCTTCACAAGTAAGGAGAGCAGATAAAAAGTTTCAAGGTCACAAAGATAAATAGTCCCACAGTGTGATGTAGCAGAGGTTTTGGGAGGCAAGAGCAGCAGGTATGATCAGTTTGCCAGTGACAATTACATGAGGTATTCTTCTTCTTGAACAGGACTTTTGGGAAGGATGGATAACAAGAGATTTTTCCCAAAAAAGAACTAGCCTTTTAAAGGGCAAGTTCATCAGCACACAGAAGTAGCATACCTAGTGGATAGAGCAGGATAATAATAATAATAATAATAATAATAATGATAATAATTATGGTATTTGTTAAGCACTATGTGCCAAGCACCTTACTAAGCGCTGGGGTGGATACAAGTGAATTGGGGCTCACAGCCTCAATCCCCATTTTACTGACGAGGTAACTGAAGCCCAGGGAAGTGAACTGACTTGCCCAAGGTCACACAGCTGACAAATGGTGGAGATGGCATTAGAACCCATGATCTTCTGACACCCAGGCCCGTGCTCTATCCACTAAACCATGCTGAGGACCTGGGTTCTAATCTCAATTCCTCCATTTTTCTGCCATATGACCTTTGGAACATCATTTAACTTTCTGTGACTCAGTTACCTCCTCTGTAAAATGGGGCCCTGGTGTAGAACATAATCTGTGTCCAGCCTGAATAGCTTTCATCTACCCCAGCCCTCAGTACAATGACTGGAAAAGAGTAAGTACTTAACAAATACCGGAAAGAAAAGTGGAGTATCTTTCTGCACTCATGGCGTGCAGTAAGTGAATAAATGGTTTGTCAGACATTGGTCTTTACAGTTACATGGGTAATCATGGCTGGGATGTCACTGAAAGAGACATTCCTTTTGAAAGTAAAAGGTAGCTAAAAGTAATAAATCTCCCTATTTAAGTGCTTAGTACATCTTAATATGGTGCTCTGCACACAATAGGTGCTCAGTAAATACCACTGATAGATTGATTCATTTTGGTCCCATAGTTTCTCCCTGTCTAGACTGTAAGCTCGCTGCAGGCAGGGAATTTTGTGTCTGTTATATTGTTGTGTTGTACTCTCCCAAATGCTACAGTGCCCTGCTCATGGCAAATGCTTAATATATACAATGTATTGATTGATGAGTGTACTGAACTATCTTTAGCTCAACACTTTATGTCTCTTCTGCCCTATATAGGACTGAATTGAAAATAGCCAGAAAATGGGCCTTATATTTTTTATTTGGGTTCAGTGTGAAAGTGATTGTCTTTTAGAACACACTCTTACATATGGTTGAAATTTAACTGTCATTGGAAATCATTAAATACAAAGGACATCTTTTTTAGAGGTGCAGTATATAAAATGACAGCTATTGTTTTATGTGATTTGGTTCATTAATCTAAGAAATCTAATGTCAGTTGAGTGGCAAATGGATGAATGTCTAAAAATAACCTCACAGTATTGTAACGCATTACAACTTTTTGCTTTCAGTTGAGCGATCAGAGATTGAAAGAATGAGCACTGAAACTGAATTACACTTTTACTCCTAGAAGAAGTCCCTTAGGCTCAGGGTTGGCTGAGTCTTAAATTGCATGCATTTCCACTGACCATGCTGTTGCACCTCAGAGGGAAAAAGCAAAAACAAAGAAAAAAATCATTTCAGTGTTCAGAGCTGTTAATCTGGGAACTTTGGTAAATGGTTTTATACTTGTAAAAATAAGACTGGCTCTTTTTTCATATTCAGCATTCATGTCAAATCAAATGTACTTTGTGTCATTACAAGTTGTCAAATATGATTGCTCTTGGGAAATATTTGGATTATGGCAAATAAATTGTTTTACCTAGAGTCAAGCCATTCAGTCTGCCAGGACAATATTTCTGAACTTAGTCTATCGAAAGAGATTTCTTCCTCCTTTTCTAAAATTCAGCATATGTATAAATTGATTTCTTCAACACCAACAGAGGGGGATTGTTCAAATAATGAAAAAGAAATTGAGTTTACAAGAGGTTTTTTTACTTTCATGTAGAAAATACCGTAGAAATAGTAAGGGATGTGTATTATGGTACTTTCCTAATGACTGTGCCATATCACTCTTACTGTTCAACTCCCAGTTGTTGTTCGTTTTTTTTTCAGTTAGTCAACTCCTCAAGATTTTTCAAATTTAAAATAATGTCTAAAATATTCCAATACAACTACTAGTCCAAATCAACTTCTTTATTTTAATGCTTTTTCCCTAACACTATAAGACAACTGAAGCTTCTTTGTTACATTCTAATTAAAACATTTCTGAAATATTTAAAATGACACAAAACTTTAGTCTTGTCTTCAGTATTCCTTTTAACCAATATTTTTAGGGGTGCTTATTTTAGATACTGGAGTTTTCAATTATTTCTGCTTTGGTTTGATTTTTAAGTGCTTTTGTTCAGATGATGTGTGGGCATATCAAACACTTAGTTCAGGCTGTATTGGAAAGGTTTGTATAATCAACAATGGAAGGAAAAATATTTTGAACTTATATCTACAATCTGTGAGAAATGACATAGTTTTTCTTCTCAAATCATTGAATTAATTTTTCAGTACCATTTTCTTTGTTTTTTCTAATGTATGGGATAATGAATTCCTTATCCCAATTCTACCCTCTACCAAAAAGGAGCTGTGCAATTTCTAAGTGTTGCAGTGGTTTTGCTGTCTAAAGCAGGAGGAGATGGAGAAAATACTCACCTGGATTAAAATGAGACATGTATTCCAACGTGAATATGTTCACAGAAATTTATCTACACACACACACACACACACACACACACACGGGAGAGAAACTCAGACTAGTTCTGTTAGGTAGAGGGCACATAATAAAATTTAGAAGTTAAGTGATTACAATGTATAAAACACTGTATTAAGTCCTGGGACAGATATAAATAAATTAGAAGGTCCCTGCCTCTACCTGTGGTTCACAGTCTAAGAAGGAGGTAGAACATTTTTTTCTTAATCCCCATTTTACAGATGAGGTAACTGAGGCATGGAAAATTTAAACTACTGCCCAATGTCATTGTGACACTACTGGGGGTTCTTAGCCCTTAACCCACCCAAAAAGTCTCTGCATCACTAACACTGCTATCATTTTATGGCTGAAGCCCAGGCTCCTCCTCAGGTACATGGAGGGTACCAGGAAATATCTCATCACTCCCATCTGCTATGGCTGGCTATAAGAAGCCTGCAGACAAAGTGGTCCTTTATGTACCTGCAGATCCCCAGTTCATGTGTCACCCCGGCACCCAGAGTTTCTCCTCCACCGCTACTTAAATCAGACACCTAAATCTTTGATCTCAATAATATTTAGTAGGGTCTTAACAAAATAACAAATGAAACACCATATTTCTCTGGATCTACTACATCTCCCTCTCAGGACACTCTGTACTTCTCTGTTCTTCTCCCCCTCAGTGTCAGGACTAGTCAGTAGGCTCCAAACCTCCAAGGATCCTATCTGATCCCTCCTGAGTGCTGTGTCCATCCAGGGTACAAGCTCTCCTCATGTCCAGACTTTCCCAGGTTTGCTAACCTCTCACCTCTAAGATAGATGAGAGCTCCCTATTTCCCCAACCTGGCCCCTCTCCTTCTTTCCCTTTCACTCTGTCTGACTGGTTTGGCCTGTACTTCATGGATACCCCTCAGAGTGATTCCCATGTCTTCCTTCTAAGTGTGGGAGCCAAAGAAACTGGTCATCATAGTCACACACTGGACAAGTAGGGAAGCCAGTATTAGAACCCAGGTCCTCTGATTCTTGTGCCTGTGCTCTTTCCACTAGGTTATACTGCTTATCAGGAAAACTGGCTTCTGGCCACAAATTCCAGGGAATTAAGCCCTCCAAATGCTATTACATGCATAATTGCTAACAAATTTTAATGCTTATTACATTACTCTGCTAAGTTTACTCCAGATACATTGTCCACCACCTAATCACCTATATGAACAAGCCATTCTACTTCTGGAAATCAAGTGAGAATATGTTCAAAACTTGAAAAAAAATTAACTGACACACAACCAGCAATAGGAATTGAGCTTGTAACTATTTCCTATCAAATACGGTGTATACCTGACATAAAATGTAATAGAAACAACAAGAGAAATGAAGCAGGTAAATATAGGTCATAGTCTCACCCCTAAAAACTGTTTGCCTAATCTAACATGTTTAATCTAATGATTGAAATCTGATCTAAATGCTTGCCTCTTCTAGTCATTCTGTGACATAAAATCAGCTTTAATTGAAAACAATTATAAAGGGATAATGAAAGAAGAGCCCCAGCATGTAGGCAAATTTATACTGCCCATGATGAACCAGAAGAGGGCATTAGAGTTGAAATTCACACTCAGGCTGTTGTAATGGGGAGTTACCCAAACACTGAGCTATTCTAATGTCTGGGAAGCAGCATCGTGTAGTGGATAGACCACAGGACTGGGAGTCAGAAGGTCATGAGTTCTAATACCTGCTCCACCGCTTGTCTGATGTGCGACCTTCAGCAAGGCACTTAACTGTGCCTCATCTGTGAAAAATGGGGATTAAGACTGTGAGCCCCCATGTGGGGTGTGGACTGTGTCCAACCTGATTAACTCATATTTACTTCAGTGCTTAATAAAGTTCTTGGCACAGAGTCACCACTTAACAAGTACCGTGGTCATTATTAGCATTATTATTATTGCATCAGCCTGACAAGAAAGAGGTATTCAGATTTCCTACCACCCACTAAGCAGAATTCCACCTTGGATGGTGACTGGAAGAGCCAGGGACCACCAGCCTGTGTGCCCTTTTGGGCGATAGTTGGAGCCCTATCCTGAATGAGAAGCAGCATGGAGTAGTGGATAGAGTGTGGGCCTATGAGTCAGAAAAGGTCATGGGTTCTAATCCCAACTCTGCCATTTATCTGCTATATGACCTTGGACAAGTCACTTCATTTCTCCATGCCTCTGTTAACTCATCTGTAAAAAGGGGATTGAGACTGTGAGCCCAGTGTGGACAGGAACTGTGTTCAACCCGAGTAACCCATACCTACTCCAGAGCTTATAACAGTTCCTGCCATGTAGTAAGTGCTTAACAAATACCATTATTAGTATATTATTATGTGCACCTGACACTGCAGCTCTTATCAGCAGGCTGATCACCAACTTGCCTCTTGCATCCAGTTGCCTAGTCAGGGAGTAGTCATCATCAGGGAGTAGTCACTAGTATTAGCATCAGCTGCAATGGCCACATCTCTCACCTGAGAAAGGGGCAAGCATCAAGCAGGAATAGCTGTGGGGCACAGTTAGCAGTGTCAGTCATAGACTGCTGCAGGTAATTGGCTGTCTAGGAAAATAAGCTTGTGGGACTCTGTGCACCTGGTTTTGTATGAAAGAGATTAAGGTTGAATGAGAGATAAATATGAAGAGAGTAATGTTTCAGGAAAATGTTCCTGGTCTATCAGGTCTATTGTATCTGGATAGTCAAAACCCCACCATCTACTGGTAGCGTCTTTGAAAACAAATAATAGCTTTGTAATAACTGAATGACTGAAGGTAACTAACGATAATCCTACTGATAATAAAATTTTGTCAATGGATGTTAGAGAAAATTGGCAGTGGTGAATATCACTACTAAATTATTGGGCTTGGTGGTTCTAAATTTGATTTTAATTCTGCTGTTACCTGTTAGGAATTGTAAATTAATAATAATCAAATTGGTAGACATGATTCCTGCCTAACAGAAGCATACACTCTAGAGGACTCAAAATGTATGGTACAGGTGGTTGAACCCTTCTTGACCTTCTTGCCTAGAGAGGGGCCTAACTAAATCAAGCTGAGTGAAGGTGGTGGCAAAGGAAAATGCTAATACTTGGGAATTGCACAACCTGGACTTCTAAAGACTGCCTCTCTACTGGGTAGAGAATATTTCTATATCTTTCTCCTCCAAGAGTTCTGAGGCACTGGGTGCAAACAGCCACTTGGGGGAGGTCTCAGTCCAGTGATCATTGATATTCTCCCAACTGTGGGAACAGCTATGGCAGCCCCTAAATATTGCCATCATTGTTCTACTGGCTGGTGATTTTGGTCATATCCTCCAAATACCAAGTTCCTCCATTATTTAATGTGTTAAATTAAAGCCTGTACAAAAGCCTAAGCTTTAACTCCACTAATTACTAGTATATTTTTTGCAAAAATGTCAAAATTCTAGTGGTTTCCTCCTTTTTGAGGACTGTGATTAAAGTGGCTACACTGTTAAAAGTTGGAATTAGGGTTAGGTAGAGAACAGTACTTTGCAGAACTTCATTCTCTTTGGTAAAAACTATTGAGAACATCTGAAGTCTTGTTGCCAACTCCTCAGTATTCCCTTCTTGACTGTTGAGTGCTGAACTATTTGTCCTTTTCACCAATGCTGCATTAACTTGTTTGGATCTATATATCTTCTTTAATGATGAATATGTTTCTATGTTGCAAGTGGTGATTGGCATAGATCCTGATAGTGCAAGGTTATTCAAAGAAAGATAAAACCCTCTAATGTTTGTCCATTTTCATTAATTCAATCGTATTTATTAGGTGCTTACTATATACATAGCCCTGTATTAAGCACATAGGAAAGTACAATAAAACAACAAGCCGACACACTCCCAGCCTACATTCTAAGGGCTCTATGTTAATCAGGCCACAGTAAAGGATAGATCATGTGCTCTTCCAAGTTATTATGAAAGTTCATTAAAACAGCCTATTTTTCTTGGGTAACTGAGTCACCCAGAGGCTGTGTACCATGACTGGTATCTGAATCACCCAGAAGCTGATACCATAACTGGTACTGCAATTGTGCACTTACCTATAAAGTCTGGCTAAGGCTACTATTTATTCTTCACACCTGGAGAAAACCAAGAATAGTGCCTCTGACTCTGAAACAGTATGAGCTCCCGACCAACAAGGGGAACTAGACAGAAACCTCACTTCTGACAGTCATCACCCTGGTCACCTGTACTGCTCAGAGTTAATAGTAATAATAGTAATTGTGGTGTTTGTTAAGCGCTTACTATGTGCCAGGCACTCTACTAAGTACTGGGATGGATACAAGCAAATTGGGTTGTATACAGTTCCTGTTCCAAGGGGACTCACAGTCTCATTTCCCATTTTTCAGAGGAGGTAATTGAGGCCCAGTGAAGTGACTTGCCCAAGGTCAGAGAGCAGACAAGTGGCAGAGCTGGGATTGAACTCATGACTTTATGACGCCCAGGTCCATGCCCTCTGCACTATGTCATGCTACCGTTCCTCTCTGCATCAAGCAAAAACTCCATGTTAATAACTTCAAATGCTTTCCACCTAGTCTTTCCATTTTATGAAGCCTCCTTACCAGCAACTCCCCTACTTTCGCTCATTGTTTCTTCCAAGTCCACCTCAGAACTGTATCCATTCTCACCTTGCCCAACTCTGCCCCTTGAGCCCAGTGCTAGGCACACAATAGGCCCCAAATGAATACTCTTCATTGCTTTAATTGTCCCTTTCCCCATAACCACCAGTATTGCATCATCCTTCTTTATCCCTCCATAAATCCCACCTCCTCCAATGAGCCTACTGATCTGTACTTTGAGTTTATTATCATCCTGCTCTTGCCTCATACACTTATATATTTGTTCATGTCTGTCCTCATCACTTGTTTCTACATTTATATATGAATGAATATTCAATTGATTGCTTCTGTTTCCACTCCTTGTGAATATTTCTATCTTTCTCCCCTCCCCATATAAGCTCCCCGTGACCAGGGAATGTGTCTTATGCTTTTGTCATACTCTCCAAAGTTTAAGACAGTGCATCAGGATATTCTGTAGGTGCTATGTGAATATTATAGTATTATTATTATCATTATTATATTTAAGTGTTTACTGTTGGTCAAGCATTGTCCTAAGCATTGTCATAGGTACAAGTTAGTTAATCAATCGTATTTATTGAGTGCTCTCTGTTCCATGTGGGGCTCACAATCTAGGTAGAGTACCATTACCACTAAAATTAAATCAAAGAAGGTCAGTATTCTCTCTCTTAGTTTGAAATCAGGATATGGTGAATATGGTTGCCAAGCATCCTGTTAAATGGAATATCTTCCAATATTCTTTATGACTCTAGGATATAGAGATAGGCACATCTGACTTCCCAAGAAATACCAGGAGCCTTCTTTGAGCTTTACTCAACATCAGCAAAAGTGAGGTCTTATTAAAAAAAAAAGCCAACTAGGAGAATTCTTCAACAACTACTCCATAGTGAAGGAAAGTGGAACTTAACAATGGCTGCTTTCTGCTTCCCCTAGGCAATATGAACAATTTTTGCCATATCGCATCTTCAGTGCACGTGTGATGAGAACAATTTTTGCCATATCGCATCTTCAGTGCAGTGCACCTGTGATGAGAATTTTTCATTCCCTGCTTCAAGCTCTCAGGTAAGCTTCCTTTGCTCAGTGCTTAAAGAACAAAGCAAAATGTTTTCTTTTCTTTTAATTCAGTATGTAGGTGAGTTAAATTGCTTCCCCTAACTCCACTGTTTCTGATAATTTTTTTGTAAGATGCCTTAGGATATTGACAAGATAAAGTGATGGTTATTCTGTCTTATCCTACCCAATGATTTCTTTTGATCACTGCAAGAAAACTGAAACTGAAACAAAATATAAACAAGTATGGATTTTTTCTTTTTCTTGATGTACACTTGTGTTTTGGGATTCTATTGTTCCTTCTTCCTACACCTAGGAGCCCCTTTGGATCCCAAGTACTTTCTGTCTTTTAAGAAATCAAGGCTCTATAAGGTTATGCCTGACTTCTAAGCTACTTCTACATTGGCATGGCGCAGCAGATCTTTTGAAAAATATAGCTAAACACCAACATCTCTTTTTTTCAAGTTATCCTATTCCTGGAAGCCAGAGTATGCCAGTGTGGACTGATGAGTGTAACAATGGCAGCCAAATCACTCCCACCAAATAGTTTATTGAATTCTGGAGATCCTTTTGAGATTGAATTTCTGTCAGGAAATTGGCTTCTGCAGTGAGGCTTTATGAAATAGAAAGGCATGTCCTTAATCAGCCTGATCTGCAACCACTGTGCCTGAATCAGGTAGAAAATTTCACCAGTGCCTATCCAAAGAGCCTAGTTTGTAGTATTTGTTAAATGCCTATTATGTGTCAAGGACTGTACTAATCACTGGGGTTGATACAAGATAAGCAGATTGGACAGGAGCAATTCTGTAATAATGTTGGTATTTGTTAAGCGCTTACTATGTGCAGAGCACTGTACTAAGTGCTGGGGTAGATACAGGGTAATCAGGTTGTCCCACGTGAGGCTCACAGTTAATCCCCATTTTACAGATGAGGGAACTGAGGCACAGAGAAGTTAAGTGACTTGCCCACAGTCACACAGCTGACAGGTGGTAGAGCCAGGAGTCGAAACCATGACCGCTGACTCTGAAGCCCAGGCTCTTTCCACTGAGCCACTTTGTACTAAGCATTTGAGAGAGTAAATCACAATTAAAGTTGGGAGGCACAATCTAATAATAATAATAATAATGTTGGTATTTGTTAAGCACTTACTATGTGCCGAGCACTGTTCTGAGCACTGGGGTAGACATATCCCACATGAGCCCTCATAGTTTAAGAGGGAGGGGAAAAATGGTATTTTACCCCCATTTTACAGGTAAACTAAGGCATAGAAAAGTTGTGATTTGCCCAGTGACACAGCATTGTGTCAGAGGCAGGTTGTTGGGCAGGGATTGTGTCTGTTGTCCAATTGTACATTCCAAGCACTCATTACAATACTCTGCACACAGTAAATGCTCAATAAATAAGACTGAATGAATGAATGAATGAATGAATGAATGAATAAAAATTGTGGTATTTTTTAAATGTTTATAATGTGCCAGGCACTATACATTGTGCTGAGGTTATTATAGGTTAACTGTGTTGGACACAGTCCCTGTCCCACATGGGGCTCACAGTCTCAATCCCCATTTTACAGATGAGGGAACTGAGGCATAAGTTAAATGACTTGTCCAAGATTACATAACAAACAAGTGGTAGAACCAGGATTAGAACCCATGAGCTTCTGACTCCCAGGCCAGTGTTCTAACCCCAGTCCTTTGATTTATAAGCCCATGATCTTTCCATTAGGTCACATTGTTTCTAAATTAAAACTAACATTATGGAAGAATTGATTGTACATCAAAATATTGAACTGGCCAGATAGAGGGTCAACCATTATAGCCCTGAGCGTAGCTAGCCTGCCTGATAACAGGTATGTCATAGAGACAGGTGCTGGGGAGACATCCCCTTTTCAGAGTTACGCTATTTGTCAGATTTACAGTCCACAACCCCTAATCTTTGCCCCCATATCGCCACATCTGCACAGAGTTTAAGTGACTGACTTGGTTGTGGGAACTCCTATTTCTTGTGGCCTGGACTCCACATTCCTGCAATGTCCTCTCCACAATTCCCTTAACCCTATGTCAAACCCTGAACTAGGGCCTACTACCTAAGCAAGAATAGGTTCTATAGCTGCCCTTCCCCACTTTGGGTACACCCCAAAAGAGCCTCCTGCCAGAAAAGGTGAGATCTCACCATATATATGACCCTACCCTCAGGCCAGCCTTACGGGATAGTGAAGCATGTCATGATTTTTCCCTGAAAACCCTCTCCTCTTTCCCAAACCTGGATGCTACCTCTGGATATAAAGGAAACCAGGCATTACATGATGTTGGGAAGCTGGTAGCTTAAGGGATGGTCAGATGTCTCTCCCTTGTTGATTCTGCTCTGTTATTTCATACTAGCCATGGGGTCATCAATACCTGGTCTTAATCAGTTCCTGCAGGACACCAGTGTTCCTCATTACCAGTACTTTCCCACAGCAACTGACCTTTCTCCTTACAGTCTGTTTTGAAAGACTGGAGTTTTATCTTGCATTCTTAAGCAAGTCTGTCATTCTGCTTACACTCTATTGCACTAATAGGGTCATGCAGGACACAGCACCTGAGCCCCCAGCTCTCTTCCATTCCCTGGACCATTGACTGTGTGGGTGTGATGTTACCAGAGGTAATAAATAAAAAAAAACAGAGTCACTGTGGTGCCCCTGGACCATGATTAGCCTCAGTTGGGTCATAAAGACTTCTTATTCTTCTACTGCAGGTTTTGAAGAATGTCTTCCCCAATATCTTCTCCACTGCCCAAGTCCCTGAACCCTTCTTACTTCCACCATTCCATAGCTGAATCCCAAAAGTCTCCTCGAAGGTGTATATAGGTCATCAGTGATTAGCCTACCACTCTTGGGGCTAGCTGCAGGTAGCCCATGGACAAATTGCCCTTGCCCACAACTACTCAGGCCATGCATCTCCCTGGCACCCACAACTTCTTTCCCAGCTGCTCCTACCAGAGATTTATACCAAGATCTGAGATGTCTACAATATTTAATGTATATTCTTAAATACATATTATGTACTTATTATTATATATATTACATAATAAATATTGATTAAACCACCTTTACGTTGTTCTAATACTGTTCCTTTCTGTCATCATCCTGGAGCTCCTTTTCTTCTCCCCTCCAGGGTCTGTAGCTCTGCACTTCCAGAGTTCTAGCTGCTAGACTGCAAACTTCCAGAAAACCTCTCTGATCCTGATCCACCCCTGTGCTGTGTTCACACAGGGCCCAAAGCAAAAGCTCTTCTCAGGTCTTGCTCTTCCAGGACCACCATTTGCTTCTCCTGATCTCAAGTTGGCTAAAGGTCGTCATCTTTCCTCAACCCTACCCCTCTGCTTCTTCTCCAATCATTCTCTATTTTGGCTTGCCTTTCAGGGCCCTTTCTGGCTTCCTCCTCCCTCTCGTAAGTGTGAGG
This sequence comes from Ornithorhynchus anatinus, assembly GCF_004115215.2. Classification (NCBI taxonomy): domain Eukaryota; kingdom Metazoa; phylum Chordata; class Mammalia; order Monotremata; family Ornithorhynchidae; genus Ornithorhynchus; species Ornithorhynchus anatinus. The sequence continues at coordinate 24,127,412 of NC_041737.1, read as the reverse complement.
GCCAGTGGAACTGGTTTTCACAGAGGTTAATTCTTCCTCCCTGCAGTTCTCCACTCTTTCAACTGTTACCTCACCATCTAACAAATGTCATTATATCTTCTGAGCTTTCATGCTTTTTGTCTTTTTTTCCTTTGTTGCTTATATTTTAACTAGGCAGCAAAAATTGTTGACAACATTAATATTATCTTGCAATGAAGGACTTCAGCTGTGTGCACCTTTTTCTAATTGTACTTTTCCAGGAATATTTGATACCTGCTTGGGTCACTGGTAAGAATAGCTGCATTATTAGGATTTTCATTTTTTAAAGAAATTCATCTAGCCATCCAATTATTATGGTGGATGTATAAAATATTGGGGCTTTTGGGAAGAAAATGGACATAAATTTAAAGATTATCATTGAACCAACTTTTTTTTTTAGTGTCCAAGATACTATATTGGATTAAATTGGCAGTTTGGGTCCTCGAAGCAACTCAAGTACCATTTAGTGTTTCAGAGGTTGTGGGAAGTGTGAGATGTCTGGAATAGTTATTATGGCTTCCCAAAATGGGCTTTGCCCAGTGTTTAATCACTAGGGGAAACTTGATCAATTTTATTAGTAAGGCTTTCTGATAATGAATCTAAAAAAGAACCAAATTTTGGTAGTGTTTATTGAGAATAATAATGTCAGGTGTACTGATTTAGGAAAAAAGTTGTTATTCTTTTTTCTTTTGTAGATGTCAATAATAGGTTTTGGCAGGTTCATTTTTCTCTAAAATGTACCTTGTTATCCTTACTAACAAGTTTCCCCATGAACAAATGCATATATGTATATATGTATTTATGGAAATTACTTAAAGATCAAGCTCATAATGTTTATCTCTTTCTCAGAAATCATTACTACTAATATCAACAATATCCTTTTTAAAACGAACAAAAAAAATCTGACTCTTTGTAAAAACCCTTGGCATATATCTCAATTGCAAAATGCCCTTCAAAATGAATTTACATTGTTGTATAAATAATTTCCAATAAAGTTTAATTTTCAAACTAAGTTAGCATTTATATGCTGTAGAATATTATATTATTTAAAATCCAGTTAAGACTCTATATGAAGCCACAAGTTAGGATATTCATTTGAAAATTCTCTCAAAAGTGTTAAATAAGCCACTTAACACTGCACCTAGCCATTACAACTCCTTAGTCTCTTATCACCTAGGTCAATAACATCGTGGAAGGCTATACAAGGAATTATGCAAATGTGAGTTAGTTGGTTAACATAAAATTTAATAGACTTCTACATATTCTAAGGGCACCAATTTAATATCTTTAATTACAAAACTTCATCACACAATTTAGGAAGTTCAAATGCTACCAGAATTATCAAAACTATAAAAAAGTTCTTTTTCATGTTTTATCAACTTCTAGTTTTTAAATGTGATAACTTTACCCAACTTGAAAAATCAGTCTTTCAAATACATTTCAAAAAATACTGGTTCTGCAAACTTACCACTGTCACAGCCCACATTTGCCCATTCTACTCCTTCTTTTATCTATTCCAATTCTCCTCTCCTTTCGATATCATGTATTTATATCTGTCATTCTGGGCATGAAGATGTCCATGATTATTATTCATTGATTCATTCAATTTATTGAGCATTTACTGTGTGCAGAGCACTGTACTAAGCACTTGAAAAGTACAATTCAGCAATGGATAGAGACAATCCCTACCCAACAACAGGCTCATGGTCTAGAAGAATTCTTGAGTATGTCAAGTCTGGGTAATCTGATAGATTATAGTTATATATCTATTGAGGTTTTTACTCTGAAATTCCTCCATCTTCATAGCTAACAAGAGGCCACTCTGTCTATTGCTGTCCCCATCACTAAAAAAAATTATAACCATATTTATTTCAAACCATCATTTCCTAACTCATTATTAAGTACCCAGGGAACAGAAAATGAGGAAGGAGTGAAAACAAGGTTTGTGAATATAGCTCTCTTAAAAAGTCTAACTGATTCTGACTAAGCTTTCCAGCACAAATACCCCAGTATCCTGCTGGGATGTATACAGATACAGTGAAGTCACTCATATCCAGCTTTTTCAATCAATCAATCAATCAATCAATCAATCATATTTATGAGCATCTACTGTGTGCAGAGCACTGCACTAAGCACTTGGGTGAACACAATATAACTGAACTGGTAGATATGTCCCCTGTCCTCAATGAGCTTACAGTGTATAGCTGAATACATATATTAAGATAAATCAGTAATTTGCAAATATGTAGATAACTGCTGTGGGACTGTGAGGGGTGAATAAAGCTTGTAAATCTAAGTGCAAGGGTGACACAGAAGGGAGTGGGAGTAGATAGAAGAAATGAAGGCTTAGTCAGGGAAGGTCTCTGGAGGAGAGATGTATGCTTTAATGAGGCTTTGAAGGTGGGAGAGTGATGCAGTAATCAAAGAGGGATAGGATAAATGCTTGGATGAGAAAGGAAAAGGTGTGTTCAAGCTATGCTGTGAATGTTGAACTGAAAGGATTTGGAGACAGATTGAATATGTGGGTTGAATGAGAGGAGTCGAGTATAACGCCAAAGTTATGGGCTTGTGATACAGGGAGGATGGTGGTGCTGTCTACAGCGGTGGAGGATAGGTTTGGTTGAGAAGATAAGGAGTTCTGTTTTGGACATGTTAAATTTGCAGTGTCAGTGATTCATCCAAGTAGATATGTACTGAAGGCAGAAGGAATTCTGAGACTGCAGAGAAGGACAGAGATCAGGACTGGAGTTGTGGATCTGGAAATCATCCACTTAGAGATAGGAATTGAAGCTATAGGAGCAAATAAGTTGTCCAATAGAGTGAGTGTGGATGGAGAACACAAGGAGACCCAGAACTGAGACTTGAGAGACTTCCAGAGTTAGGGGATGGGAAGATACTGTGAAACAGACTGATAAGGAGTGGCCAGAGAAATAGGAGGAGAACCAGGAGAGCCAAAGGTGGATAATATTTCCTGAGAAGCAGTGGTCAGCAGTGTTATAGCCAAGTGAGAGACTGAGGAGGATTGGAAGGGAGAGAGTCTTTTGGATCTGGTAAGAAGGTGATTATTGGTGACTTTTCAGGGGGTGGTTTCTCTGGAATAAAATAATAATAATGGAACTTGTTAACCGCTTAGTATGTGTCAAGCACTGTACAAGTGCTGGTGTGGATACAAGCAAATTGGGTTGGATACAGTCCCTGTCCCACTTGGGGCTCACAGTCTCAGTCTCCATTTAACAGGGAGGTAACTGAGCAACAGAGAAGTGAAGTGACTTGCCCAAGGTCACAATGCACACTGCAGACAAGCACACTGCATAGTGGAATGAGCATGGGCTTGAGAGTCAGAGGACATGGGTTCTAGTCCCAGCTCCGGCACTTATCTGCTGTGTGACTTTGGGCAAGGCACTTAACTTCTCTGTGCCTCAGTTACCTCATCTGTAAAATGGGGATTAAGACTGTGAGCCCCACGTGGTACAATCTCATTATCTTATATCTACTCCAGTGCTTATAACAGTACTTGGCATATAACAAATACCAATTTAACAATATAAGAAATATAACAAATACCATAATTATTAGTATTAGTAAGTGGCGGAACCAGGATTAGAACCCATGACCATCTGTCTCTCAGGTCCGTGCTCTATTTACTATGCTCAAGTAGGAAAATCGGAGGAGAGGAAGTGAAAACTGCAGGTGTCCACAACTTGCTCAAGGTGTTTGGAGTGGAATGGTAAGAAAAAGATGGGGAAATAATTGGAGGGAGCCATGGGCTCAAGGAAGGGTTTTTTATAAATGAAGAGAGATGAGCATGTTTGAAAGCAGTGGAGAAAAAGCCACTGGAGAGTGAATAGTTGAAGATGGCAGACAGGGAAGGAGATGGTAGATGGCCATGACTCGTGCTTCCCTCTCCTCCTCCCCCTCTCCCATCCCACTCCCTTACCCTCAGCACTGTACTTGTCCGCTCGACTGTATATATCTTTACCATCCTATTTATTTTGTTTATTTTGTTTAATGAGATGTACATCACCCTGATTCTATCTAGTTGCCATTGTTTTTATGAGATGTTCTTCCCCTTGACTCTATTTTTTGCCATTGTTCTTGTTTGCCTGTATTCCCCGATTAGACTGTAAGCCCATCAAATGGCAGGGACTGTCTCTATGTGTTGCCGACTTGTTCATTCTAAGTGCTTAGTACAGTGCTCTGCACATAGTAAGCGCTCAATAAATACTATTGAATGAATGAATCTGGAGAGGGATACCAGGGATGGAGATTCAAAGGAAGGGAATGAGAGGGATGGGGGAGGTGGAATGGTGCAAAAGTGGCACTGGGGAGCAAGGAAATTGACCTCTCCTCCTTTCCCACTCTGGGGAGTGGGAGAAGATGAGGCCCCCTCTAGAGAGAGCACGGGAGACAGTGTCATCTGGGGAGAACCAAGTTTCAGTGATGGTGAGAAGCAGTGATTGGGTCAAGAACAGATCTATGATGAAGGGAAACTTTCCCATGAAGAAGCAGGGATTCCATAGTCTTCACTTGGCTGAGACTGTGGCAGGCGGCAGCACAGGGGCAGAGGAAAGGGTTCTTTTCTACCCAATAGGTTGTCTGCCCGAGGACCTCTGATATTCTCCAATACAAGGACATTCTTGGCTGTCTGAATTATATGTGAAAAATGGATCCACACATCTGGACTAGAACTTTACAATGGTCAGAAGATGGTTGTAACCTCTCCAGGAGGTCAGGAGAAGGATAGAAGAGTCAAGCTGGGTGTCCTTCATGGAAGTTCACTTAAGATCGCCTAGAAAGCCCTGTTAGGGTAATTTGGGGGTAGTGTTGGATTAGGCAATCAATAAGGTATTTACTTAATCTGAACTAATCAATCAATGGATTTTGCTGGTGGTGGTCAACCTGATTTCCAGTGGTGAAGCTTTGGCAAGTACATAAATTTAAGCTCAGTAAAAGTCACTGAACTCTGCTCTCTTTTCATGTCTTCCTTAGGCTTCTGTCAGAATTTCATTCGTAATACTGCAGCTTTGATTAGTTATGTGCCTATGAAAAAGCCCCTTCTTAGCAGTCCCATCTGCTTTGCATTTAACTGGAACTTTTAAAGAAAAGGCACCTCCCATTTCCTCAACTTGCCAGAAATAATGCCTTTTTCTATAGAAATACTTTCCAGGAGAAACATGTAATGAAAATGAAGGGAAACCAAAGAAAAAGGGAAGAGGTAGAAAGAACAATTGGTTTAGCATAAGTCACATGTCATGCTGGTGAAATTTTTCCTGTACCTGATATCTCTCTCAGCTCTTCTTTTTGTACTGCCTCAATTCCTTTCAGATGTAATCTCTGTGTGCTAAACTCCTTACTATTACATACTCTAACTGTTCTCCACCTTCCTATTTATTCTATTCTAGCTTCAGGAAAGGATTGAAGCTCTTCACATGAAGGCAGTATGAATGCAGTCAGCTCAAGAACTAAGGCAGATTACAGCTGCAAACTGAAGTTGAAAAAGTTAGCCATTTGCAGCATACGCACTGCATCCTATTTTCCTCTGAAAGCCTCTTCATTTGCAAATTCTCAGTATGCATTCCTCTTCCCTTGCAATGAAAATTTTTTTCTGAATAAATGTCTGAAATATTATTCAGTGATATACTGGTTGGTAAAAAAAAATAAATATACTAGACATAGTCTGGAAACAGTTTATAACTTGAGCTGCATTTAATTATTATCTTAAATACAGCTATTTTGTTACCTCGTTTCTGCTTTCTCTGACAATCCGTGATATTAATGTGCCTGGAATTTTTTGTTAGTGATTTATTAACTTAAAAATCAGTTCTGCATTTCTAATTTTTTGTTTTTTGAATCACTATTGCAGTGCAGTTAGGAAGCATTATAAATGGAAGTACATGGTTTCTACAACTTCCTATTCTGAGAAATAGTCACTTAGTCGCACTCTCCCTGCCATAGAAAGGGGATGCTCATTAAAAACACAATATTGGGCAAATGGGCAAAGCCTTGGTGGTAATGAGGAATACAGTGAACTTTACTCTCTTGTAATATTAGTTTTCTAGGGTGTGCAGAAGTACCACATTTACACGACATTCCTTTTGAAGATTTCCTTTTAAATATTAGTCCTAAGTGATTGTTGGCATGTTGGGGAACTGAAAAGGATAACAGATACCTAGTCAAAGCATAAAGAGTGAATAATGTCAACATTAGAAATAGAGGAAGTGTTCATGGCCCAGCTTCTAACAGAATTGTTACTTTTGTATGGTTTCTTTTCTCAAAGTCTAATTATTATTTTGAATTTTAGAGCCATTATGATCAAATTATGTAACCTAAATATTTACTGTATTTATGACATGCAATTTTAGAAATTTGAGTTTATCTAATATATTATCTGAAGTCATTGGAACCATTAAAATCTCATAAATAAAACATGAATGCGGAGGAGTGAAACAGTCAGCAAGTACACATTCAAATTATGTATGGTAAATAGCCTTATGGAAAGTATAGTACTTAGTACTCATGTGCAGAAGCCACATTTCCAAGTTAAATATTTCAGCTGCTGTTACTTTGAAAAGTGTCAAAAATTAATACATGACTAACATATGAATCATTTATCAAATTTACTTATAGTTAAAAACATAGTGGTTTTGTGAATGAGAAAAATACTTAAACAACTTTTAACGATTCCAATCAAATGTTAAATTTTACATATGGTAATTTCTAAATATCTTTCAAAACCTCAGCAATTATAGGAAGTAGTAGAGTATTCCTATAGTACGCATTCATTCTTTCATAAAGCACATTTTCTTTCTAGTGCTTGAATAGAGCATTGTTAGGAAATTGGGAAAAGTTCTTATAGTGACACCTGTTTTCTGGATAAAGAAAGTAATGCAATGTCAGAAAATATTTATGTAACATGTATTTATCAGGCAATTTTGAACACTCTAATACTAGTTTTCTGTAGCAGGGTTGATCAAGATAGTAATTTCCACATTATAGGAAAACTCGAATTTTCACTTTTCAAGGATGTTAGCTTGCTTTTTTACACCCGATAGCTTTGTATGTCTTCAGTATGGAGATATTAATATACATTAATCTAAGCACTTATTGTATGCCTCCTTGCTGAACTCCCTGCCTCTTGTCACTCCCCACTCCAGTCCATACTTCACTCAACTGCCTGGACCATTTTTCTACTAAAACGTTTAGTCCTTGTTTCCCCACTCCTCAAGAGTGCCCATCCACCTCCACATCGAACAAAAACTCATCATAATTGACTTCAAAGCACTCAATCATCTAAGCCCCTCCTACCTCAGCTCACTACTCTCCTACTACAGTCCAGCCCGCACACTTGGCTTCTCTAATGCTAAGCTTCTCCCTGTATCTGATCTCCTCTATATGGCCACCGATTTCTTGCCCATATCCTTCCAGTGGCCTGGAACTCCCTCCCTTTTCATATTTGACAGTCAGTAATTATACCACCTTCAAATCTCCTAAGCCCTCTTTTCCTTTTCTTTCCCTCCTTTCTGAGTCATCCTGACATGATAATAATAATAATTATGGTATCATTAAGTGTGACTTTGGGCAAGCCACTTGACTTCTCTGTGCCTCAGTTCCCACATCTGTAAAATGGGGATTAAGACTGTAAACCTCATGTGGGACAACCCTCTATCTACCCCAGTGCTTAGAACAGTGCTTGGCAAATGCTAACATTATTATTAAGTGCTTACTATGTACCAGGTACTAATCTGAACGCTGTGGTAGATACAAGGTAATTGGGTTGGACACGGTCCCTCTCCCACATAGGGCTCACAGTCTTAATCCCCATTTTACAGATGAGGGAACTGAGGCACAGAGAAGTGAAGTGACTTGCCCAAGGTCACCCAGCAGATAAGAGGCAGAGCCTGGATTGGAACCCATGACCTTCTAACTCCCAGTCCTGTGCTCTATCCACTAGTCCATACTGATTTCTCCCTTTATTCCTCACCCTACATTTCCCACAGCATTTATGTCCATTTCTATAATTAGCTCCTTGAGGACTGGTACCATGTCTACCAACTCTATTTAATTCTCCCTAATGCTTTCAACAGTGTTCTGCACTCATCAAGCCTTCAGTAAATATATTCATTGATTGATTTTTCCCTAAATAGAGAGCTATCCTTCATTTTTCAAAATGACAGTACTGATGGTGAGTTGAAATATGATGGATATTTACATTTATGTATGTATACATATAAAGCAGTAACTTTCTAGTTTGATTACATTTCTTATTACTTTTTAAATTATTTAATTATTCTTCCTCTACAAATGGAAATCTGAATGTTTATTAGAGATGAATTATTAAATTCAATGAGCATACCAGTTCTACGTAACAAATTATAATCTGAAACTCCAAAACTGCTGTCAAAATATTTTTTTAATGGTATTTGACTTAGCAGTGCTTTAAGAAAAATCAATTTTTGAGATTGTCATAATATTTGACTTTCAGTCTCAATTACCTTTACTTCTGCATTACAAGTACATGCCTTCCAACTATGTTAAATAATTAATAGTTCTCAGTGTTGTTTCTCCTGACTCCTTATTGTGCTCTGTTTATCCTACCCATCCTTAAATTATTACCTTGAATCAAATTTCACTTGATATATATTTGATAACTGACATTAATCTTACATGAATTACAAGAAACTTGTAATAAGATCAAAGTCTTTTCTGTAGGGATTTTTCATTGTTATGATTTGAACTCTGAAAGCATATCTTACACTGTCTTGCCCATTTATTCAACAAAGTGCTTTTGTGTACAAGCATTTCATATTGTTTAAATGATATCTGTCACAAAATGTAGTCTGTAAGTCAATCAAAATGCCGTGTACTAAAGAGAACTCTTCTAGTGATTAAACCCACTCTTAGATAGACACTTTGTAAATTATTAAACTAGTTAAACCCTAGGTGTGCGATTTAATCCTCTGAAACAGTGTTATCAAACTGTATGCCTATGACTTTAAGAAATTAAATAGCTTCCTAATTTACTCCCTGGGTGTGGCACTCACACTGGAAAATTGTTTTGGTGAAGCCACCTAGCATCTTTTGAGAACATGGAGTTTGCAAATTCAATAGCAGTCTTTCTATAGTTAATAGACATATGTATGCTGTGTGCATAGCACTCTACTAAGCACTGGGAAATAGTTTCCAGGTAAAACTTAGACACAGACCCTGTCCCTTAAGGGGCTCACAGTCCATAAATATAGGTTAGGGAGAAGACTGGAGACAGACATATCAGGAATAATAAAGCAATAAAAAACTAAAACATCATAATGGACAGGGACAAAATATACAATATACAAAGAAAACAAGTCAATTTGAGGAAAAGGATCATGTTTACCACCTCTATTGTCCTGTACACTCCCAAGTGCTTAGTACAGTGCTTTGCTCCCAATATCATTGATGATTGAGGTAATCCAGGAATGGGAATTAGGTGTGATCCAGGGATTGAGGTTTGGATATTAGATGACCTAGGGATGAGGAGGGCTCAAGATATCAGATGTATCTGTATGGTGAGAGGAAAGTTTTGTTTTTGTGGAGATGTGAGAAAAAGCAGTTTAAGACTTTGAATGAAATCCTTGCAGATCCTGGCACCTCCATTATTGCCACAACCATTTTCCTCATACCCAGGTATCTCCCCTAAGACAAGGAGATCATTCAGGGTCTAGCCTTCTACCCCTCTTCTGGGGGTGACTATAGAAAGCATGGTGATAGAGAGCTCCAAACTCCTCACCTCAAAGTAGCTCAGAGTCTCCTTCCTCTCCAACTTCCTTCCTCCACCACTTTCTTTCCAATTCTTCCCCTCTGATTTGGTTCATGTTAATGCCATTTAAGGCTTTAGAAGCAGCTTAAAGTATTCTTTTTTTTTCAAGGAGGGACACTTAGAAGTCCAGCTCCACTCTCTTCTTCTCCCTCCTGATTGTGGGGGCTAGTTGGAGTCACTGCCACAGATTATCACAGAAATCAGTTATATTTGTTTCTGTTTTTGTGGGGAAAGACTGACACAAATGGAAAAGGCAATTGCAGGTTCAATGGTGGCAGGAGACTCTGGAGTTATTTTTGGGGATAAAAATTCTGAGCAACACCCCCAAAAGGGTGATCTTTTCCAAACTCTCTATTATATGCAGATTTTCTTGGGTGTAGGCTAGTATACACTGCTGACACTAGCAAAAAATGTTCCAGATACTTTTTCATGTCGCTTATTCTCATTCTTATTATATTAGCTCCTTATAAGAAATCTATTCCATCACTGAAGGTAACCAAGGAGGTTGGTTTAATATCTGCCTTCCAGATAAGGCTTATAAAGGCTTGGTAGAGTACCTAATACATTATGTTCATTCTTCTTACGAATCTAAGTTACCTTTGCTTTAGACTCTGGTTGTTCTATACATTTCCCAGATTGGTAAGTATATAGCATAAGTAAAATGAAAAAAAAAATAAGCAGTCCGAAAGTATTTGTTGAAAACAGAATCTCACACCTTTGCTTAAGTGGACACTGTTAGTTTTGAATTTTCCAGAAATAGCTTCCACTATAGTTTGATCTGGCAATGAGATTTGTAATTTCTTGGAATTGAGCTAAATGCCCTTTCCACTAGTATTTTCAGAGAAAGCAAAATACTCATCACAAAGAATAAAATGAATTTTTAACATGTAATCAAGCTACCCCTTTTCCTGTATCCTGGATTGTTATTTTCTGAAAGTTTGGTTTTATGTCTTCAATTTCTCTCAAAGTTGACTGGAATCTCTTACCATTTTTTATTATAATTGTCAGTTTGGAATAGAAACAACCTACATACACTGCCCAAGAACTGTACAATAACTTCTTAGATTCTTCTCAGCAGATATCTAATTGCTAATAGGGGCACTTCTACTGTAAAATCTGTTGGCAATTTCCCATTACATTGCTATTCCTATTTAATAGCTAGTATTAAAGCAGCATTGCCTAGTGGATAGAGCAAGGACTTAGGAGTCAGGAGAACCTGGGGTTTCTAATCCTGGCTCCATCATTTGTTTGCTGTGCCACCTTGGCAAGCCATCTTAACTTCTCTGTGCCTCACTTACCTCATCAGTAAACTGGAGGAGATTAAGACTGTGAGCTTCATATGAAACATGGACTGTGTCCAATCTGATCAGCTTGTATCTATTCCTGCATTTAGTACAGTGGCTGGCAAATAGTAAACTCTTAGAGAAGCAGCATGGCTCAGTGGAAAGATCACGGGCTTTGGAGTCAGAGGTCATGGGTTCGAATCCTGGCTTGGCCACTTGTCAGCTGTGTGACTTTGGGCAAGTCCCTTAACTTCTCGGTGCCTCAGTTCCCTCATCTGTAAAATGGGGATGAAGACTGTGAGCCCCACGTGGACAACCTGATTCCCCTGTGTCTAACCCAGCACTTAGAACAGTGCTTGGCACATAGTAAGCACTTAACAAATACCAACATTATTATTATTATTAACAGATGCCATTAAAAACAATGAAACAAACAAACAAACCAAAAAACAACAGCTTGACTCATCTGGGTTAGAAAATGTGCCCAGTGAGTGAATTTGCCCGTTTACCATTTCATCCTGCATTCATTTCAAACCAGGTGATGTTTGAGAAAAAAATTTGACTCATAATCTGAAACTGTTGACATAATTCCTAAACATCTCAGGTTAGTCCATAAAGAGACCGTAGTTCCCTGAATGTTTATTTTGGTGGCTGTTGTTTGCTATTTGTTAAGGACTATGTTCCGGGCACTGTACTAAGCACTAGAGTAGATAAGTTAACTGAGTTGGACACAGACTGTATCCCACATAGGGTCACAATCTTAATCCCCATTTCACAGTTGGGATAGTTGAGGAAAAGATAAATTAAATGACAAGTAGTGGATCCTGGATTAGAATCCATGTCCTTCTGACTCCCAGGCCCATGCTCTATCCACCAGGCCTTGTAGCTGATTTCTGGGTCTATATCAAAAGGATTCCCCCTGAGGGTCTCACCTGGATGGTTTCCAATACTCTACCAGTCTCAGCTATGGGAGGGAGAGTCAAGCAGAGTCATATCCATTCCATTCCTAGTTTGGGCAGTGGCTAGTGAGTGGAAGGCAATCTGTTACAAATCAAAATTCACCTGTACTAGGCAGCAGAGGTATGTGAGAGAGTCGAGGGTGCAGACTCAAATTTACAGCATGGAGGAGACAGTAGTATACCATTTCTGTATTATTACCAAGAAAACTGTATGGATACACTACCAGAATGATTGCAGCTGGAGGTGGGGAGTTCTGGAAGAGATGTGTCCATGGTGTGGTTATGGGTCAGAGACTACTCGATAGCATAAGACATGACATCAAAAGGATAGCCAGCTATGGACATAAATTTCCATTGATAGGTTCAAAAAAATCCTTATATTACTATTATTACTTCACTCAATTAATCAGTACCTTTGGTTGAGTCATTACTGTGTGAACTTCCCAAGAACAGCCTCCATTGTAATAATAAAAATGATGGCATTTGTTAAGCACTTACTGTGTGCAAAGCACTGTTCTATGCGCTGAGGGGATTACAAGGTGATCAGGTTATCCCATGTGGGGCTCACAGTCTTAATCCCCATTTTACAGATGAGGTAACTGAGGATCAGAGAAGTTAAGTGACTTGCCCAAAGTCACATAGCTGACAAGAGGTGGAGCTGGGATTAGAACCCATGACCTCTGACTCCCAAGCCCGGGCTCTTTCCACTGAGCCACACTGCTTCCTAACACTGAGTGAATTTTATAGTTTTTTGGAATTGAGCTATTAAAGCACTTGAAAAAGTACAGTACAAGAAGATTCATAGATGTAATCTTGGCTCATGAGTAGTTTATTTATTCTATTTATCTATTAATGAGGTGTACATCTCCTTTATTCTATTTATCTTGATGATGTTGTCTTGTTTTTGTTTTGTTCTGTTTTGCTTTGCTGTCTGTCTCCCCCGTTTAGACTATGAGCCCATCACTGGGCAGGGATTGTCTCTCTCTGTTGCTGAATTGTACATTCCAAGCGCTTAATATAGTTCTCTGCACATAGTAAGTGCTCAATAAATACTATTGAATGAATGAATAGTTTGCAGTCTTCAGGACTATTTCTATTACTTTTTGTCTTCTTGGGTTTTTTGTCTTTTTGTTCTCTGTCAGAGTGAATGCGTACCTACTGTATTTGGAGCCTGTTTCTTTTTTGTGGTTGTGTCAAATGATCCACTCTTAAAATAGAGTTACAAAACTCTTTAACTAGTAGATAGCCTTACTAGGCAAAAGACAATAGAATCAAATTGCTCTATTAAAGGGGGAGCTTTACTGCTTTCAGGCCATCCAAGTATCATTTAGTAAATTACCTTTTCCAGTGCACTAATGGTTGCCTAAGTGGTTTGAAAGTGTTAATACTCTTAAAATACTGGATAGCAACACTTCAGTAAAAACATGCATACAAAGATAACCTTAATCTTCAATGTTCATATGTCATTTGGTTTTGCTGAGAAAGGGATGGAAGAGAATCTTTTGAATTGTATTTCTAATCATGACCAATGGTTATCAATCCTGGGACTTGCCCAAAGATAATAATAATGTTGGTATTTGTTAAGTGCTTATTATGTGCAGAGCACTGTTCTAAACGCTGGGGTAGATACAGGGTAATCAGGTTGTCCCACATGAGGCTCACAGTTAATGCCCATTTTACAGATGAGGTAACTGAGGCACAGAGAAGTGAAGTGACTTGCCCACAGTCACACAGCTGACAAGTGGCAGAGCCGGGAGTCGAACTCATGACCTCTGACTCCGAAGCCCAGGCTCTTTCCACTGAGCCATGCTGCTTCCCAAGATGTAGCCCAGGCAATCTGTTTTCCTTTTTTCCTTTTTTTCTCTTCACTGTAAAAAAAAACCTGGAATTCACCTTATTGGGCGTATCTTGTTTGGTACATTCAAATAGATCATTTTAGTCCAATATTTGCTAATTTGTGTAATCTAAAGTTCTATTACAATTAATTCATATTTAATTCAAGTTTGGGGAGGTATTTACTTCAATACCCCAAGATCATCTTAGTTACCCTTCTCTAATCTTTGCTTTTATATCTTGGAAGAAAGAGTGTACAATGAAATCACCATATTTGCAACCGAAACTGAGCTCTTCTGAGAAGAAAAGTGTGGTGATGATGAGAATTGTAGTAAGAGCTCTTAAAGTTGAGAGGGAATTTAATCAAGTGATAGATTAACTTAATTGTGAATAAGGAATCATGCATCCAAGGAAAAATGATTTGAATTGCAACTATATGATAAATGGTTCTGACCTCTTAATTACTATTTATAAAAAATATTGAGATCACAGCCTACCATGCCCTTATTATTAACTACTTATTATATAGTATCAGCCAAACTGGTTAAGTTCTGGGCATCATCAAAAAGCACAGAAAAAAACAAAGAACATATCTATGCCATATTTAAAAACATGGAATGTTTCTACATTGACCACTTGGTGCAACAGTGTACAATGCAGCAAAAGGAGGGACTGTGTATAGATTTCTTTTTCGTTTGAAAATGTAAAATAACTGTGATGCAGAATATAAAAAAAATGGTGATTTCGCAAAGCAAAAATATCAAAGGAAAAGCTGTCTTCAAAAATCGACAGGCATTTGAATGCCATCTTCGATGTTGGCATATGGTTACAGAGATTATTCGAGTGATGCTTGCATCTCTTTAAGATTATTTCTTTTTTTTCCATCATGAGGGTGGAGGATATGCATTCTCCCATCCCAGAGGGGAGGAAAACTAAACACTTCATCTGTCACAAGATAATGCCCAATAGGTAGCCAGAATTTCTACACCTCAGCATATTGAGAACAGTTCTAGTTGAAGAACTAGAAAAGGAATCTAGTCGCTTAGGGATGTCAGCTATGTAGTTGGGATTGAGCCTTATTTTCCTAAACTGAACGGTGCCCCATAAGACTACAATGCTAGAGACGGGATTTTCTAATGCCAAGGTGATGTTCATTGTTCATTCATTCTGTAGTATTTATTCATTCGCTATGTTGAACAAAGCCCTATATAACTGAACTCTAGAAAAAATAAATTTGAGAATTAAATTATAAGGGGCTCACTCTAAAAACAAACTGGGGAAAGAGAACTGGGAAGCATTATTAAAAGAAATAAATAGACAATAATACTAATGTGCAATCCAAAAAGGCCAAAAATAAGATAAACTAAGGCATTGGGGTTAGAGGAGCAGACTTACAGGTTTCTTGATACAATCCAAGTCATGATAGTATACAGCCACAACCACAACTCCAGCATCCCAACATTTCAAAATTGAAGAGGAACAGAACAGGAGTTAATGGGAACCCTGGTACTGTGGTTGCAAGGCTGCTTTTGTACTGGACAGAAGACCGGTTTAAAGGAAAAGGGATTAGCCTGGCTCCTGCTATACTCCCCAAGGAACATTCATTTAGAACAACTATATTTGCAAGTTTGAGAGTACAATTTAAGAATGCTCTGCTGAAGAGTGCAGTTTGCACCTGGCATTAACAGCTTGTTAATAATAATAATGGTATTTGTTAAGTGCTTCCAATGTGCCATGCACTGTTCTAAATGCTGGAATAGATACAAGATAATCAGGTGGTCCCACGTGGGCTCACAGTCTTAATCCCCATTGTACAGATGAGGTAACTGAGGCACAGAGAGGTTAAGCAGTTTACCCAAGGTTGCACAGCGACAAGTGGTGGAGTGTGGATTAGAAAGCACATCCTCTGACTCCCAAACTCTTACTCTTTCCACTAAGCTGGGCTGTTTCTCTATACCCTTCTGCATATTGCTTCCTGTTATCCCAACTAGACAGACAGGTAGGCCCCAGGCGAGACACCTTCTAAGAATGGACCACAAAGGAAATGCAATTGATATATTAGGATAATTAGGAGAAAGAAGCTTTATTCGGCTCTTAATCTAATTAAAGAGGCACACAAAAAGACTCTACCCCACCCCAGGGGTGCCCATGAGGGTCCAGCTCATAAGGTCCTGAACACTGGACAAGATTGATCATCCTGCCATAGGAAATTCTCAATGCTATTGGGTTAAGGTCTTAAATAGTATCAGAGATTCATTGCCCCTGGGTAAAGAGCTTAACAGAAGCAGGATCGTTATGCTTGATTTTTTTTTGTATGTTAATATATGTTTTCTTTCTGTGATACTGAATATCATGGTTTATTCTGTTGGTAAAGTTATGAACCCCTTGTCCCTAATAGACTCTACTGCAATGTAACAATTGCTAATCCCAAATGAGAAAAGGTAGGCAATATATCTGTTATATTGTTGTGTTGTACTTTCCCAAGCACTTAGTATAGTGCCCTGCACAAAGTAAGCTCTCAATAAATATGATTGATTGATTGATTGATTGATGAGAAAATGCCTAGAAAATCTGCCCTTAACATGGCCTGCACCACCAAACATGAAACAGGCTCACCACAAGACCTTTAAGCAGGAGAACAGCCTCTCTACCAATTCATATTTATTCAACCATATTTACTGAGTGCTTACTGTGTGCAGAGCACAGTCTCCAGCGCTTAGAACAGTGCTTCACACATAGTAAGTGCTTAACGAATGCCATCATCATTATTATTATTATTATTTTTACTAAGTGCTTGGAGAGTACCATTCTGCAATAAGGAGAGACAATAATAATAATGATGTTATTTGTTGAGCACTTACTATGTGCCAAGCATTGTTCTAAATACTAGGGTAGATATAAGATAGTCTCCTCCTCGAAGCACTTTGTACATATCTGTAATTTTATTTACTTATATTGATATGTCTCCCCACTCTAGACTGTGACGTCACTGTGGGCTGGGGATGTCACTATTCATTGTTGCATTGTACTTTCCCAAAGTGCTTAGTACAGTGCTCTGCATACAGTAAGCGCTTAATAAACACGACTGAATAAATGAATAAATATGAATTGGTATAGAGGCTGTTTCCCTGCTTAATAATAATAATAATAATAATGGTGGTACTTCTTAAGCGCTTACTATGTGCAAAGCACTGTTCTAAGCGATGGGGGGGATACAAGGTGATCAGGTTGCCCCACATGCGGATGAGTCTTAATCCCCATTTTACAGATGAAGTAACGGAGGCACAGAGAAGTTAAGTGACTTGCCCAAAGAAACACAGCTGACAAACAGTGGAATCGGAATTTGAACCTATGACCTCTGACTCCCAAGCCCGTGCTCTTTCCATTGAGCCATGCTACTTCTCCTAATATCTGCTAAGATGAAACAATATGCAGCTTAATATCAGCTTAATATCTGCTAACGCACATCCAACTCCTTACTTCAGTCCTGGAACACTCTTGAAATTATAAGGGTAATGGAGCCCGGTTTCTAAGAAACTTTGAAGACTAATTTACATGTGTTAAACCTCACCCAATTGTTGTTTTTCTCTTTTTTTTAGTGATTATCAATTTCACAGGGGCTTTCTCTTCTAACATAATCAGCTATCCTAAGAACAGAGAGGGTGAGAAATTCTGAGCAACTGTGTGATGAAGATTGTAGCTGGTTGAAGACTGCAAAATGCAGGAAAAAAAAAGTTTTCAGTTCGAAGTTGACTGAAACATTTAGAGTTTATAAGCGATAAAGGATCATTTACAAACCCTCCCCCCCACCACACACAAAAATATATAGGCATATATAAATGTGAGAGAATTAATCACTGTAATGAAAGAATAATGAAAAAGAAAAAAAACTATGATTTTTTTAAAAACCTGGTATATGTAAAGCTCAGCTCATTAATAATTTCAAGTGAAAATATAAACTTCTCAGTCATTCATTTTTCAGTTGTTCTAGAAAAACTCTGCCTTTAATAACCACAAACTTTCAGGAGGTGGTAATAGACATCATTCATTATCCATAATAATGGAAGCATGATAATGAGATTTTATTATCACAGTAAATTCTGCTTTATAATAAAATGTTAAAATATTGAGGACTTCAATCCATGTGTTCCTACATTGAAAATCCATCTGAAGAAAATATACTATGTAAAGTAGAGAGTCTATTTCAACAGCTCATTTAAACCCAATTTCCTCCGTATGAAGAGCAGGGCTTAGCAGGGCAAGGGCAAGGATGAAATTTGGGACTTGAGTAGAAAAGAAGGGCTTTTCAAACCCTGCAAATTTTGTTCAGAATTTTTATGACTCATCTTCCTATTTGAAAGGGAGTGACTTCATTTGTCCCATCCTAAGGTTGCACCTGGAGGGTTTCCAGTATTCTACCAGTCTCAACTATGGGAGGGACAATCAAGCAGAGGCCTACCCATTCCATTCCTAGCTTTGCCAGTGGCTAGAGAGTGGAAGGAAAACCACTAAAAGTCAAAACTCATCTGTGCTGGGCAACAGCAGCATGAAACGGAGTCAAGGGCACAGAGTCAGGTTTACTGTGCAAAAGGATTCAATGGTAAACCACTTCTGTATTTGAACCAAGAAACCTCTATGGATACACTACCACAGAGATTGCAGAAGTAGGTAGTGACTTCTGGGAGAGGTATGTCCTAGGTGGTGCTATGGGTCAGAGATGACAGCATAATAACATTGATAATTATGGATTTGTTAAGCGCTTACTATGTGCCAAGCACTGTTCTAAGCACGGGGATGGGTAGAAGGTAATCAGGCTGTTCCACATGGGGCTCATGGTCTTAATTCCCATTTTACAGATGAGGTGATTGAAAAACAGAAAAGTTAAATGACTTACCCAAAGTCACACAGCTAAGTGGCGGAACAGGATTGGCACCCACGACCTCTGATTCCCAAGCCCATGCACTTTCCATTAAGTCACAGTGCTTCTCTGTCTGTCTGACGAGACAAAACTTCATTTGAAATAATAATAAGCGCTTACTATGTGCAAAGCACTATTCTAAGTGCTGGGGTGGTGGGGTGGAGGGGGATACAAGGTGATCAGATTGTCCGACGTGGGGCTCACATTCTTCCATTCCATTTTACAGATGAGGTAACAGAGGCACAGAGAAGTTAAGTAACTTGCCCAAAGTCACACAGCTGACAAGCAGCGGATGTGAATAGCTGTCTGGTGCCTTCACAGTGACTAAAGAATGGCTAATTGGGGTAGTGATTTTTGGCTTCTACACTAAAACTAAACAAGCCAATTCTGGTGGAATATTGATAATGATAATCTTGATAAGCACAATGAGTCAAGCAAGTCCTGCACTAAGCCTCTAGGGTAAAAAATGCAAGATAGAAAGAGGTCAGACAATCCCTTTCCCATTTGGGGTTCATTGCCTAAGGGGAGGGAAGAATGGGAAGCAGTGTGACTTAGATGAATGACCTGGGAGTCAGAAGATCTACGCTCTAACCCTGTCTCTGCCACTACTCCTGGGTGACCTTGGGCAACGAAACCAACACTTTACACTGTAAACTCATTGTGTGCAGGGAATTTATCTGTTTATTTTTATGTTGTACTCTCCCAAATGTTAAGTACAAAGTACATGCTGCTAAATATGATTGAAGGAATGAACTTAACTTCTCTTCATCTCATTTTCCTTATCTTTAAAATGGGGATCAAATATTTATTCTGGCTCCCACTTGGACTGTGAAGTCTATTTGGAACAGGGCCTGTTTCTAGCCCAAATATCTGATATGAGTTCCACTGCATAGTACACTGTTTGAAACACAGTAAGCACTTCACAAATACCATTATTACCATTATGTATTTAATCCCCATTCTGCAGATAAGGAAACTGAGGCACAGATAAGTGATTTACCCAAGGGCACACAGCGACTAAGTGACACAGCTGTGATTAGAATTGTCAAAATAGTGCTATTTCCTCTAGGCCATGCTGCTTTCCTAGCACACATTTTTTTGGTGTGGAATTCAACAATACAATTATTATTATGGAATAGTTATTAAATATAAATAATGCATTTTCACAAATGCAGGTCCTTATTTGGTAATAATAATGATAATTGTGGTATGTGGCCTATAATTGGTTTCAGGACTCTGAATTATATAAAATGATTCTCCTTTGTTCTTCAGTAAATGCTATCTGTTTACTGTTCCCCATTTTGCATTTCACTATTTTCCACATTTAACCAAATTCTTCCCTTGTCAAGGTCTTTCACTGATTATTCATAGACACTAAATAAGATAAATTTCCCAAGAGTTTCACTTGGAACTCTGCAAGAGTATTAACATACCTTGAATTAGTTTTCTTGTGATGATAATTGAAGGAAATTTAATTGTTTGACTTTTCTTTATATTTGTGATTTTGTGCTAAATTTCCAGAGCTGCAGAAAAAAGTATGATTTGATAAACATATTGTCAAATAAGATTATTATTGGAAGTAGTATTTTTTTCTTAGTGACTGAGGTACATCTTCTACAGATATTTCAAATTATTATTATTTTTAGTAACAGAACAATCTAATGGGATGCTATTAGAAATGGGGCAACTGTGAAGGAAACGCTTAGTGAAGATCACAGGATTAAGAGTCAACATGATAAACAGAGTGACTCAGTAGATTAGAGCATAAACCCAGGAGTCAGAAGGGCCTGGATTCTAATCCTGACTCTACCACTTGTCTTTCGTGAGTCCTTAGGAAAGTCATTTCACTTCTTTGTGCCTCAGTTACCTCATCTGTACAATAGGGATCAAGACTGTGAGCCTCATGCAGGACAGGGACTGTGTCCAACCTGACAACCTTGTATCTACCCCATTGCTTAGTATAGTTCCTGGCACATAATGACCACATAACAAATACAATTAAAAAATTAAAAAGAGGTGAATTGAAAACTATGTATCAGGATAATAAGAAATTATATTTTCTTGTACATGATCTGGAAGGGATTGTCCATAGCACAGCAGCGCTTAGAACAATGCTTGGCACATAGTAAGTGCTTAAGAAATATCATCAATAAATAAATTTTATTAGTCACATGTAAAATCTCATAGCAAACAATGTTATCTTCCATTTCTGAAGACTAGTTAGCAATGTCTTTTCTAAAATAGATTGAAATTTAATTAAAACAGAAGAATTTTAAGTGCACTTTTATTCTCATTTAATGAAAAATAGGAATCTAGTTTATTAAATACTTTCTCAGTGCAAAATGATTTATTGAGTGTATGCTTAAGGGCTTCATTTGTTTTGATAATAGTTTTCAGGTTCAACTGTTTCAACTACTGGTATCATAACTGTTTATATATACATCGAAATAGTTGAACCTGAAAACTATTTTCAAAGCAAATGAAGTCCTTAAGCATACTCTCAATATGTATACACACATATATACATACAGAGAGCGATAGAAATAACTTGTTCTTAAGAAAAAGGCTTGATTCACACTTGTTTTGACCTTCATTTCCTTTTTCTACTCAGGATAAATTTTGACCAGGATATCAGCAGGACTTCATAAGAATCTCTTTTCTTTCTACCTCTGATATTGTTTTTAAGGTCTAATTGAGGGTCTACTAATGCATGAGCCTTCCCTTGTGGTGAACAGAAACAGACAGAGACTAAACTAAATTCAGTATTCAGGAATAAAGTATTTGAACTCTGAGCAAATATCTACATAGAAGGAAGAAATAAAAATTATCAGGAAAACTGCAGGTAGATACATTTTAGCCAATAGTTAGTCCTCTGCATTTCCCTGGGCACCAGGATGCTAATCTTAACAAGATATGTGTCTGAGTTATCTATGATATGCCTTTAGAAAAGGTTGACATTTTTATTAAATAATCCAGTCATTCAGGGTACAGGATCATTTGTTCACAGAATTGAATGCTTTCACTTGGCAAACATTTTAGAATTCTCCTCTTTTAAGTTTATATAGATGATCATCAGGGGACTATTTTCTTGCCTCATTTCCCATGAAACCTTGAAGAATCATTCAGCCCATCCACTGGCCCACCCTTCCTGAAACATCTTCAGGAACTGCTTTTAGTAATCAATTCCAGAGTTTCACAATCCCCAGAATCAGAATTCATAGTATTTAGTCAAAACCTCTTTAGGTAAAGTTTCAGTGTGATTTCTCTTATTCTGCCCTCAGTTGAAATTGAATTTTTCTTCCTGCCTACGTGTGTATATATTTGTTTTTATCATTTTGTCATTTTCCAAACTATGTTGCATAAAAGAACAGTTTTTAAGAAATTAAATAGAGCTGTCAGTTCTTGGTTTGGTGAGATAGAAAGTGTTTTAGGCATCTTTTCTAATCCCTTTACTATCTGGGTTATGTAGTGTATTCCCAGATAAAATTGTCCAAGTATCCAGGGTGCCACTGAATGCCACTGCTGCCTCACCAGCAGTTTTCCTCTATCAATCAATGAAGCAATGAGTATTTATCGAGCACTTACCTTATGCAGAGCAGTATACTAAACTCTTGGAAGAGTACAGTATGACAGTTGATAGACATGTTCCCTGCTCTCAATTAGCTTACAGTCTAGAATGGGAGACAGACATTAATGTAAATAAATAAATTACAGATATGTACATAAATGCCATGGGGCCGAAGGAGGGGTAAATAAAGGGAGCAAATCCAAATGATACCCTTTTATAGATTGAGCTACTGACAATGAGTTCCTACAAAGTGTATCCAAGTGTGGCTGAAAGGACTGATATGGGAACACCCATTTGACATACCCTCCAGTACTGTTAACAGGTAAGGATAAACCCTTGTTGGTCTAATGGAGTAGTCATGTATTTAACTTGGCCCTGCTTCCTGACTCTGTAATCTTCACAAACGCCGAACTGTCAATAGTGAGTACAGGTCGAAGAAGACACTGACAAAACTACTTAAGATCTCATAGTCATATAGGGAATCAGTTGATCCAACAATAATTAAACCTTCAATTTGACTGGAAAATGGATTCCCAATACCTCCATATGGGTCAAAGTCTTCTGAGAGTCACACTGGCCTTTTAAATACTGTTTCTTGTTGTTTATTCTTGCATCATTGGGAAGCATGCTCTGAAGACCCTCCTCAGTAGTAGAAGTCGTGTTCAGG
Organism: Ornithorhynchus anatinus; assembly: GCF_004115215.2. NCBI lineage: Eukaryota > Metazoa > Chordata > Mammalia > Monotremata > Ornithorhynchidae > Ornithorhynchus > Ornithorhynchus anatinus. The sequence continues at coordinate 24,104,370 of NC_041737.1, read as the reverse complement.
AATTAATTATATTATTCTTGATAAATGTATAGGATTCCCTTTCATCTGTGATTAGGGTGATTCTGTTTCCTCTTTTCAGAGGTGCCTAGCAACGTATATCGCCTCTTTGGTTATGAATCTGTAGAAGTTATCAACTAACTTCTTTAATAGTGTCTAGTTAAATTCATTTTAAATTGGTATAGTCTCTGTATTTGTGTAACATGAACCCTAATGTTTATTTGCTTGGCTGATTCATTTCCCTTCTCCTATTATCTGAAGTGTTATATTCCTACTCTAAATAATAGTTGCAATTGATTTGATTCTGTCAACATTAAAAGAGCAAAAAAAGGAATCACCGTAGGACCATGTGGGAAAGCATAGTCTTTACAAACCCCATGTCCCAGACTTAATCTTTAAAAAACAGGAAATTTAAAATGTCTTTAGGTCATCATATATATGGTAAATACAAAGATTAAAACACAGATACAAAGCGTTCCCTAGTTCATTACAATTAGCAATAGTTATATTTGCTTTCATGTTTTATTTCCTATTGCAGTTTATTAAAATTACAAAACACTCCTCACAGCACAAAATAGATAGAAGCAGAATCTAAGAACTTGTCCTATGCTTTTTTTTTCCATTGGATTAAATTATTGAAACAGCTTTAATAAGTTGGTTTGAGATGAACCACTGAGAAAATCCAAATTGTTCAAAGCTTACAAAATTTCTCATTTCTTCCCTGGGGTGTGATATTCCATTGTTTGCACACTGGGGTTCTATATAAAACAAGTACAAATCGTTTATGTAGAAAATCAGTTTTAGCTAGCGTCTTTAGCTCCCTTTTGAGATTGCTCCGTTAATGTTATTTTTTACTTTAGTTTATGGGACTTAGGTAATTCAAATTTGATATTTTCTATTCCTGTTAGTCCTCCTTCTCATTCAAAGATATCACATTTGACAGTGAAATTTCTCCATGGACCCAGGTATGACAAAAAAGGTCTACACAGGAATAAAGTTTCCCTTTACTTTATTCAAAGATAAAGATCATGCCTGAGAGCTCATGGACTTGTGATTGCTGTGTCTGGAACTCTGTTTTACTTTTCCTCTATACTTTGAAGATCATTCTGAACAATAATTATAGTAAAATACATTTGTTAAGTGCTTACTATGTGCCAAGCACTGTATTAAGCACTGGGGTAGATGCACAAGTACATTTGAGGCAGTCCTTTTCTCATTTGGATTTACAGTCTAAAAGGGAGGGGGAAAAGGTATTCAACCTCCATTTTACAGATGAGGAATCAGGTAGAGAGAAGATGAGTAACTTGTTCAAGGTCATACGAGGCAGGAGTACAGCTGAGATTAGTACCCAGGTCTTTCGACTCCTAGGTCTGTGCTCTTTGCACTAAGCCATGATGCATTTCCTCTGGTATTTCAAGATACTTTATTTCAAGTCGTGAATCATATTTTTCAAGCCATTCTTAGCAATGACTCTTTGTCATACCCACAATCTCTATGTCTGGCTGATAAACAATGTCTCTGAGAAGTCCAAATTCATTATTCACGTTAATACAAGTTTTTTTCTGTTTCAGTAGTTTGCTGTGACCTCGGCTTTGAGCACAAGGTAGGTCTTGATGATACCTTTCAATATGCTGGTAATGCTGAACCCTAGAGTTGGAAGACTAATCCAACTCTCCATCTCTCATATGACTGCAGTAATTTGTATGGATTTTGAAACCCACTGAATGGACCATGATGTAATCAAGGAGATGTCATTTTTTAGACCTTGATGTATACCTATTTTAGGGAGAACAGGTGGTGGTGGTGATTAATAGCTGATGCTTGAGACATTCATCGCCCAGAGACTGGCCATTGCTTTTTGGTTTTCCAATCCCTTTCAGATAGACCATAAACCCATTGTGGGCAGGGATTCTCTCTCTCTATTGCTGAATTATAGTTTCCAAGGGCTTAGTTCAGTGCTCTGCACACAGTAAGTGCTCAGTAAATACTATTAAATGAATGAATGAAAAATATGTACAGATAAGTTACAGACATGTACATAATTACTGTGAGGCTGAATATCAAGAGTCTGAATGATTTAGATTCAAGTGCATAGGCAATACAGAAATGAGAATAAAATGGGGAAAGGAGAGATTGATTAAAGAAGGCTCCTTGGAGAAGCTGTGACCTGAAGAAGGCTATGAAAAAGGGGAGAGTGGTGATATGGAATATATATGAAGGGGAGCAAGTTCCAGCCAGAGGGAGAATATGGGAAAGGAATTGGTGGCAAGATAGATTAGATCAGGGAAGCCCGAGTAAGCTGGCACTAGAGAAGTGAAGTATGTGAGCTAAGTCATAATAGGAAATAAATGAGGTAATAGTAGGAGGGGGAGAGCTAATTGAGTCTTTAAAGCAGATGGTAGGTTTAGCTTTACTTAGTTATGCAATGTTGATGTTGAGTCTGGCTCATTTTTGAAAAACAAGTCCTGACTGTTCTTCTTTGGCATTACTGCAGTTTACATTTTTAATAGAATCCTGATATTCCATGATGTAATGATTATTTTCTATCTATTTGCTGGTTTTCTCTGCTATTATCCTGTAATAAAAAGGTCCAACAGAAGTAGTTATCTTATGAGCCTGGTTTGGTTTTGATGGGGCAGGCAATTATTTTGGGCACTTTTCTAGTCCTTTTCTTTTTTAAGGTGATAAGTGTAAGGATGCTCAGGTGACACTCTGCTGCTTCTTCAGCCACGAAACGACCAATATCCCGAATCACATATTTGCACAGGACATTTGTTTAGGAGACGTCCCTCCATCCACAGGCTATGAACTTCATTCATTTTTCCAGTAACCCCAGCCTACCACAGACATAATGGACTTTCCCAATGAAATCATATATTTTCCTACTTATTACTGAGTCTTTTTTCTAAGCCCCTGACATGGCCTCTCTGAAACTTCATCAGCAAGCACTGACTGGTCCCAGTTGTGGTTCTCAGTATCAAACCTACTTTGGAACAAGGGCCTACTCTAAATCTGATCCAACCTAATTTAAATCAATTCTGTGCTAGTACATCGTAACTTGTTGACACTTTAACAGTTTATGCTGATGATTACTTTCTTCTCCTAGAAACTCTTTACCTAGAAACAAAATTATATCCTGGTTCTCCTTCTTCTTTGGCTGCTTCTCACTCTTTTTCAGGGACTTCTTTTCTCCTTTTTACTCATGGAGTTTAGTGACTTCACTAGACAATTAGAGTAATTAAAGTTATTTTGTGTTCTGAATGACCACGTTAGGATGGAGAAAACACTAAGTCCAGAATGACATGATTCTTGTGCTGAAAACTCCCATGAACGGTGGCAGAAAAGACTGGATCAGTCAGGACAATAAGGATAAGGAGAACAGTGACAGGGCTGCAATGATATGGGCAGGTTTCTCTCTCTCTCTTTCTCCCTCTCTCCCCCTCTTTCCCTCTTCTAACCTTTCTCACTCTCTTCTTTCCCTCTAACATTATGCATGTATGCTATACTGATTTACTGTTTTCATCTATCTTCCTGTGTTGTTGCCTATCCCTTCCTTTTCTTACTTTAGGTTGGAGGGCATGGGATTTTCTAATTCCCATCTTGTTATTTACTCCCCGCACTGCCCCCCCAGAATTTATTACAGTGCTCTGTACAAAACAAGATTTTAATAAATACCACCACTCTAACAAAATCTGCTGTAGAATTCCCTCCCTTCCTTCACTTTCTCTCCTTTCAGTTCTACTGACAAAAAAAATTTTTAAATCTTCTTGGCACACAAGACTGACTACAATTCTAGGATTAAGAAACATATCTTTCTGGTATTTTCTTCAAAGAAGCTTTATTTTTGCCTAAGGAAATCCCAGACACTATATAACTTCAGTTCTCATTTTTTAGGAAACAATGATTTTTTGTATTATAATTTGGATTCAAGAACTAGTAAACATTTTTTTAAAAATTCAAATAAATTTAGCACTTTCCAATCTATAATAAAAATAAATCTAACTATATTGCATTTCCTTCTTGGTAAATAAGGTTCATTAGGTTATTTTGTTAATTTTTAAGGGCTCATTTACTATTGTAGCACACTATACACTGAAATATAAGAATCATGAAAATTTATATGCAGAATGAATATTACAGGAAAGAACACTTACATGAGTTGGAGTGAATCTTCAAAAAGGTAAAATGGGACCTAAATAACGTCCCATAAGACATATGTGTTTTGCAACTTTAGCATTTTTTTGTACTTTTGATGCAGTGAAATTAAAAATTATATAAATTGTCTCCTTAATGACCAAGAACAAAATATAGTGCAGTCATTAGCAGAGTGAAGTCTAATTCTATTAGTGTTTATATATCTCCAAGGATTTCACGTCTGAAATTGTAAAATGCTAGCCCTGCAGACTGATATGTCAGTTGTTTAAAACTGAAGGTTAAATCCATATAATCTTCTAGGGAGAAAAGTGGTATAGGAAAGGGGAAGGAGCAAGTTTTCTTGAAGAAAAAGATAGCCAATACGTTGAAAAATAAGGTGATGACCTTTTACAAGAAGAATACTAAAAAAGCTAAAACTTGAGGCTTATGGACAATTTCACCCATAAATGAATTCTACAGCAACACATTTTATATTCTGAAAATTCTCATATATATAGAATTCAAAAAATTTGGATGCTACAATATATTCCAGAAAATTCCTGATAAAGCTCTAATTAATTTTTAATTCAACGCCGCATACTCATACTGTAGTATTACACCCCTATTGTGATTTTGCTTCTTTCAGTCAAGAATGATGCTAAACTGAAACTCTTCTTGAAATGATAAAAATAGTATTCTGAATTTACATAATACATTTTGGTGGAGAAAAATCCATTTAATCTCTTTTTCTTTCAAAAGAGCTCTTTAGTCTCACTCTACAAAATGCTCCCTAACCAATATGATTAACTACATAAAAGGAAAATGTGAAAAAAAGAATCAGTCATATTTATTGAGCATTTACATGCTCCTTGCCCACATGAATTGTCTTTCCCCAACCTATCGCCTTCTCCCTCCAGGCCTTATAGTTAGAAGCGCTTTTTCCCTATTCCACCCTGATATGGGGTGGTGACAGAAGGTAGGCAGTTTAGGGCTGACCAATCAGTTAAGATTTCTGGTACCCAGCTTCTGCTACTGTTGATGATGATTCTGCCTCTTATCAGGAATCAATAGTATTTTTTTGAGTGCTTACTATGTGCAGAACACTTTTCTAAGTGCTTGGGAGAATACAACAGAGTCGATAAACACATTTCCTGCTGACAAGGAGCTTACAGTTTAGAGGGAGTGTTTCCCTGATAAGGCCGAGTAGCATCATGAAAACTTCAGGATGGAGATGTTGCATGGAAGAAATAGATTCTACTCTCTAGTGGTACACTTAGAACCACTAACACTCTCGTAATCCTTTCTGGTCATCTTCCCACTGGGCCAAGAGTGCAACAAGTCAGTCGGCAAACAGCAGGACAGCAACCTGCAAGGTGGATGCAAAGGTTTTGGATGTAAACCCACTTTATGACCAAACTTACTGAAGTCAGGGTAGCCTTCTCATTAATCCCTTTGATAATAATAATAATAATTGTGGTATTTGTTAGGCACTTACTCTGTGTCAAGCACTGTTCTAACTGCTGAGGTAAATATAAGTTAATCAGGTTGAACACAGTCCCATACCACATGAGGCTCAGTCTTGATCCCAATTTTACAAATTGAATTGAAATAAGGCATAGAGAAGTTAAACGATTTGCCTAATGTCACAGAACAGACAAGTGGAAGAGGAGGGATTAGAACCTACATCTTCCGTCTCCCAGGCCCATGATCTCTCCACTAAACTATGTAATAGTTGTAGGGATAAGTGCTTACTATGTGCAGAACACTCTATTAAGTGCTGGAAAAAAAAAATACACCAGTGGTAATTAGATACAGATCCTGGCACTGAGACAAAATAAATATGTGGACAAACTTCACCAATGTTGGCTAGCTATTTTTAAGGGTTCCTGATAAACCTGTACCCATGCACTGCTTCTTACGTGTTTTTTTGGTCAGAAGTCTGTACTACTGCTACACACCCCCATCAGGCGTGTGTCAGGATCCTGACTGCAGTTTCTAGACATGGACAAACAATGATTATCCAACCTATAGAATGCTTCTTGGTAATTTATGATTAGATCAATCCCTGCAATACTTCCTGAAAATTTCCTTTCTTTTAAAATTTTCAAATTGTGTTTTATCATTCAATCAAGTGGGTAATTAAACCTATGATTGTTGATTCAGTCTTTAACCCCCAAACCTAGAACAGTGCTACAATGCAAGTGACTCCTTAACTTTCCTTTCTTTCTACTGCCCTGACCCCATTTCTGGCCTTATCTGACATCAGTGGAGAAACAGAGCTGCAGCTGTAGAGGAAAAAGAAGGCCCTCCTCTCTCTACTTTTGGCTTCTCTTTCCCCAAATACCTTTTTCTTCCTCTGTGCTCCTTCCTGCCTTTTCCTTACCTTCCTTCCTTGCTTCCTCAATTTTTTACCTCAAAGTTCATCTCCGTGCCTCAAAATAAAGTTTTGGTGCTGCTTTAAGATGGCTGAATGTCTATATCTGTCCCTGACTTTGCTGCTGACTATGCAAGAGTCCCATTGCTTTCAATCTTGATGTTAAAGAGATTGCAGAAGGGACGTTAATGCAGCTGTACTTGGTTAGATTTGGATTTTGACTGATCGTTATTCTTCAAAGGAAAAGCAGAAGTGCCCATTCAAAATAAATCCTTATATATAGAGAATCACAAACAATACAGAATATATAGGTGTTTCTAAAGAAATGATGATGAACTGATTTTAAACAGGATTTTATTGATATATTTTATATCCTTTATGTCAATTATTCATGGAGATTTCATTGATTGAGTCTGGCTGGGCTAAGCATATTTTTTAAAGAGCATTTCTGGTGATGGTCCAAATATGCATCAGGGAAAGTTAATGTTAAGCAGCAACTTACAATAGTGAGGATTACATGATGCAAGTTGGACTAATATTCTCAGAATCTTACAGCTCTATTCCATCTCAAGACCTTCCTAAATAGGTATATAGAAACCCATTAATCTGCCTGTCAGTCAGTCAGTTATATTTATTGAGAGTTTACTGTGTGTCAAGCACTGTACTAAGTCCTTGGGCGAGTACAATACAATAAGCAGACACATTCATTCCCTGCCTACAATGAGCCTACAGTTTAGAGGGGGACAGAGACATTAATATAAATAAGTGAATTACAGTTATGTACATAAGTACTGTGGGGCTGGGAGGGAGGATGAATAAAGGGAGCAAGTCAGGATGATGAAGAAGGGAGTTGAAGAGGAGAAGAGAGAATTTATTCAGATAAGATCTCTTGCAGGAGATGAGCCTTCAAGAAGGCTTTGAAGTGGGGGGGAAAGTCATTGTCTCTTGTGATTGCCCTCCTATCATCCCTACTCTGCTGACCTCTTTCTTTCTTTTCTCCTAATTGCTACCGTAGGACTCTTTAAGAAATTTGTAGAGGTCAAGAAGACTAGCTACAGTTCGAGGGCTAGAGCCCAGACACAAGCACACCTAGGCACCTGCCATTATTGAAGCAGACTTCAAGACCTATTGAGAAGCCAAGATATAATTCTGTTAAGAAAACCAAAACGCTTGGCCCTTATGAACTTTCTTTTCCCTAATCCTTTCAATCATATTACTTGACTAATATGAGCAGCCTACTTTTTTTAAGGAGTCATAGCTATAAGCAAGTGTATTTCTTAACCCTGCAAAGACATGCATTCTAATTTTCAACCAGATGAAACAGATTTGCAATTTAGTGCTTTTTTTCAAGGATAAAAATGAACATGTGCATTTGGTTGAGATCTTTAATACAGGTTTGTTCTCCTTCCCTTCACTAACTTCGCTGATTTTTAGTTTTAATGAAGTATCTATTATTATTTGGAGTCAAAACTCCTGAGAGAATGGGAAAACTAAAAGGCTTATGTTAAACTAAAACTTCCAATTTCCCATCTTTCTGCCAAACATTTTGCCCAACCTCCATACTCTCCTATTTTATTTCTGGCCCCTTCTTTTCCATCTCTCCTAAGACCCTTCCCCTCTTCTCACTGTCTCAGATACCACCATGAGAGGTAAAGCTGAAGAAATTAGAGGAGACAAAAGAAGAAAGCCATCCAAGCAAACCAGCAGTTCCACTACTGGATACCCCATTAAGACTAAAGGAGATCAAGAAACTAGTTACAGATCTTTGCAGTCGTTCAGTCAGCTGGGATTTCCAGTTACCTCATTCCTAGTGTGGATGCTGAGTTGGTATTAGTGTTGTTACTGTTAATTCAGGGGTTGAGGTTTACAAAAACAATGGATTGGTCTATATGGATTATCTTGATAATGGCATATTGGGGATGAACAGTAAATTTTTTCAGGTTAACCTGGCCCCAAATTACTTTTTATGCTGACTAGGCTATGTAGAATAGGCCACTGTGACAAAGTCCTTGAAATTAAGATCTGAAGAGGCAGTTTATTTTTCTAATATAATTCACAACTTCCTACCCACATGTTTAATTTATATCTAAATATCATATCTTGATATTATTTTAGTTGATTTGTATTTAGTGTTTCAGTCCTCTCTCCAAAAAATAGCATCCCAAATGTCAAAGGACAAAATAAGCATATCTGTATTTGTCATGTTTCTTTTTCTACAGAGGAAAGGAGATAATAAGTCTCTGCAGCAGCTCTCAATCTGTCGAACTCACATGCCTATCAGGAGCTAAATTCAACTATTCAATCTCATATACACAAAACTAAATACATAAACTGAAATGAAAAGCCTACACTGCCCCCAAACAAATAGCTTTTAGCAGATCTGTATTCTTTAAAAAAAACCTCATTTGAAAAAAGATGCAGTGAATTTCTTCTCCATTTCAAAATACATGAATTATCGTAATATTTATACAAATGTGCATTGACTGTTTTCCTATGCAGATATAGTAATTAATTGAATATATACAAATCTGATACAATCTCTAGAGAAGAAATCTCTTATGCAGAGAGGTGTTAAGGAGAAAATGAGTGTGGGGTGACCATATGGAAATATGACAGAAAAATAAAATGGTTAGCAAGTAGAGATGCTTCCAAATATACTTCTGGCCAAGTTCATAATTTAAAAAAATATAAACTGATAAAAAAGTAAATTTCATGTTAGGAAAGTAATTTGAATATTATGTTTATGATGCGGAAAATTTGTAGTAATGACAAAGCAGTGAAAATAGCCATATCAAATGTGTTATTTTTAGGTAGTCAAGTGTTCTTTCTCTAAATTGTAAACTCATTTTGGGCAGGGAATATGTCCACTAACTTTGTTGTATTATATTCTCCCAGATGCTTAGTATAGTGCTGTACACATTGTCCAGCTCAGTAAATACCATTGATTGAGTCTGGTCTATTTTTATGTTTATGTCCTACATTTGACATATTTTACAAATGAGGGACTGAGACATAGAGAAGTGAAGTGATTTGCCCAAGGCCATCGAGTAGACAAGTGGTGAAGCTGGGATTAGAACTAAAATTTAGAACATGTCTAAAACTGAGCTCCTTATCTTCCCTCCCAAACTCTGTCCTCTCCAACTTCCCTGTCACTGTGGATGGCATGACCATTTTTCCCATCTCACAGGCCCACAACCTTGGTGTCATCCTTGACTCAGCTCTCTCATTCATGCCACACATCCAATCCATCACCAACACCTGCCGGTCTCACCTTTACAATATTGCCAGATCTGCCCTTTCTCTCCATCCAAATGGCTATTGTGCTGGTACAAGCTCTCATAATATCCTGACTGGATTATTGTGTCAGGCTCCTCTCTGATCTCCCTTCCTCCTGTCTCTCCCCATTCCAGTCTATTCTTCATTCCACTGCCCTAATCATATTCCTACAGAAATGCTCTGGGCATGTCACTCCCCTCCTCAAAAACCTCTAGTAGTTGCCTATCAACCTTCACATTAAACAAAAACTCCTCACTCTTGGCTTCAAAGCTCTCCATCACCTTGCCCCCTCTATCTCACCTCCCTTCTCTCTTTCTACTGCCCACCCCATACACTCCACTCTTTTGCCGCTCACCTTCTCCCTGTTCCTTGTTGACCCCAACCAGCCGTTGACCTGGCCCATGTCCTATCGCTGTCCTGGAATGCCCTCCCTCCTCACGTCTGCCAAACTAGCTCTCTTCCCCTCTTCAAAGCCCTACTGAGAGCTCACCTCCTTCAAAAGGCCTTCTCAGTCTGAGACCCTGCTTTCCCTCTGTTCTCCCTCCCTCCCCCAACACCCTGTGCTCCTCCCTCTTCCCCCTTTCCCTTCCTTCAGCACTGTGCTCATTTGTATATATTATTACCTTATTTATTTTGTTAATGAGATGTACATCCCCTTGATTTTATTTATCTTGATAATATTGTCTTGTTTTTGTTTTGTTCTGTTTTGCTCTGCTGTCTGTCTCCCCCGTTTAAACTGTGAGACCGCCACTGGGCAGGGATTGTCTCTATCTTTGCTGAATTGTATATTCCAAGTTCTTAACTACCCTACTTAAATCTCACCTCCTCCAAGAGGCCTTCCCAGACTGAGCTCCTCTTCTCCCTCTACTCCCTCTACCACCCCCCTTCACCTCTCCGCAGCTAAAGCCTCATTTTCCCCTTTTCCCTCTGCTCCTCCACCTCTCCCTTCCCATCCCCACAGCACTGTACTTGTCCGCTCAACTGTATATATTTTCGTTACCCTATTTATTTTGTTAATGAATTGTACATCGCCTTGATTCTATTTAGTTGCCATTGTTTTTACGAGATGTTCTTCCCCTTGACGCTGTTTAGTGCCATTGTTCTTGTCTGTCCGTCTCCCCCGATTAGACTGTAAGCCCGTCAAACGGCAGGGACTGTCTCTATCTGTTGCCGACTTGTTCATTCCAAGCGCTTAGTACAGTGCTCTGCACATAGTAAGCGCTCAATAAATACTATTGAATGAATGAATGAAAGTGCTCTGCACATAGTAAGTGTTCAATGAATACTATTGAATGAATGAATGAACTCGGGTCCTTCTGACTTCTATACCTGTGCTCTATCCATTAGGCTATGCTGCTTCTCACGATTTCAGATCGGCATCAGCCACTAAGTTGTCTGAGGTTCACTTCCCAGGCATCAGACAATATTGCTCCCTTAGGATCAAGCCTCAATTCTTTTCTTTAAAACTGGCACTAGAAAGATGTGTATATAATGCCTGTTGGTAAAAGAAAGGGAAAATATTGCTCTAGAAAAAGATTACAGTACACATAAATTTAAAATAAAAATCAAACCAACATTTAAAAAAGGATACCTACTGAACTATAATCAGTGTAGACCTACAATGAACAATACCCTATTTTGGGCAGAGTGACAGGACTGGAAGATTAAGATGAAGCAGTAAACATAATATATATTGGCTTTAGTAAAGCTTTTCTTTTCTTTTTTTTTTTCCTATGTGACCTATGTGCCATTAACTGTGGCCTAGACCAGTGTTTCTCAACCTGGAGGTCCCAGAAAGACATCAAGGGCCTTGCTAAACATTGATTCTTCAAATAAAGTGGATAGTTGTGTGATGGCTAGCAGATTAATAGCCTCTCCCTTGTTTTCTCCAGTCCTTGCTCCCTTCTTCTCTTTCCCTCCAGGAGCCCTGTCAGCAGGCAAGAGAGGACAGGACCTAGGATGGAAAGGAGATTATCTATGACAGCAGCTTATCTGTAGCCACAGAAGCAGCCATCCACAAATGGATTAAGGACTGAAGGGTATTCAGATGGTCTGCCCTTATTTATATCTGCTGTCTCTAACTTATCCATTCTCCCACTCTATTTCCCCTTCCTCTCTTCATCTCTCTCATCAGTGGCTCTAAGCACTTGGGAGGAGTCGAGTGTGAGGGTTGGGATGTGGAAGGAGAGCAGGGAGGGAGGTAGGGAGCAAGGTTATGGAGAGCTTTGAAGCCAATAGTGAAGAGTGACATCATTTAGACATACAAGCATCATCTTGAACTTCACGAAGACTAGAAGGGAATGTTGGTCCTCATTAATTTATTAGCTAAACAAACCTTCACCTTAAAAAAACCCTGCACTATCAGTAGTTTCAGATAGACTATAAACTCCTTGAGGACAGGGATTGTGTTCATTCATTCATTCAATCATATTTATTGAGCACTTACTGTGTGCAGAGCACTGTACTAAGTGCTTGGAAAGTACAATTCGGCAACAGAGACAATCCCTACCCAACAACAGGCTCAAAGTCTAGAAGGGGAAGACAACAAAACAAAACAACTAGACAGGCATCAATACCATCAGAACAGGTAAATAGAACCATAGATAAATGCACATCATTAATAAAATAAATACAGCAATAAATATGTACAAATGTATACAAGTGCTGTGGGGAGGGGAAGGAGTAGAGCAGAAGAAGGGAGTAAGGGCAATAAAGAGGGACGGAGGAGCAGAGGGAAAGGCAGGGCTCAGTCCATGAAGGCCTCCTGGAGGAGGTGAGCTCTCAGGGGAAGAGAGTTAGTTTGGCGGATGTGAGGAGGGAGGGCATTCCTGGCCAGAGGTAGGATATGGGCCAGGGGTCGACGGCGGGCTGGACGGGAATGAGGCACAGTGAGGACGTTAGCTGCTGAGGAGCAGAGTGTGTGGGCTGTGTAGTAGAAGGAAAGAAGGAAGGTGAGGGGGCAAGGTGATGGAGATCTTTGAAGCCAAGAGTGAGGAGTTTTTGCTTCATGTGAAGGTTGATAGACAACCACTGGATATTTATGAGGAGGGCATTTTTGACATGGCCAGAGCGTTTCTGTAGAAAGATAATCCGGGCAGCGGAGAGAAGTATAGACTGAAGAGAGTAGAGACAGAGAGGATGCTGTTGAAGTAGTCCTGTCAGTATATTATTAGAGTTTGTACCAGCAAGGTAGCAGTTTGGATGGAGAGGAAAAGGCGGATCTTGGTGAGGATGTCAAGGATGTCTTGGAAAGTGAGACCAGCAGGTTCTGGTGACCGATAGGATGTGTGGGGTCAACTGAACTATTCTCTCCCAAGTACTTAATACAGTACTGTGCGCCAAGTAAAACTCAGTAAATATCATTGATTGATGGATCAATCTTAAAAGATGCAGGACCACTGTTGTACATGTGTGGCAGAGTAAAGCATTAAAACTACAAATGACCGCTCTGCATCTTTCTGTATGTGCAGAAAAATTCTACGATCCAGATCTCCTGTCACTTTCCTTACTGTCTATGGTGAGTGAGAGTGACTTCATCATACATTTTTTAACCCCGGGAGCAATAAGGCCAAATGAAGATTTAAAGGAGAAACTGTATCATCTTTCTGAGGAGTTTGGAGGACCAGAATGGTTGGAGAGGAACTGTATTGTTTTGCAGATGGCTTTAGGATGGGGCTAAATTGCTCTGCTGGGCAGGAAAAGGACTGCCTGATGGGGCTACGCCCGTGGGGGATAAATAAGCACAGCGGGAGGGATCTCCTTCTTTTCTGCTTTACCCAATAATGAGCGGAAAACAGTCGGCAATCCCTATCAGCCCCCCTGCTGCAGTCCCCCGAGAACAATGGATAAAAGGGGCGAAGAATGGCCCTCATTGTTCGGCTTGGAACCACCCAAATCGTGCTCTGACACCTGAGGCTGCCCCAGCCCAGCCCCCCAAGATTTGAACCAGGACGATGCAGAGTTGCAGGCCGGCCGACTCCTTCAAACTCCTCCAATGTGGCATCATTTCCACCAAGACTTGGGGAAAACCACTTGGATTGATAAGTATAGGTGCTGTCTGTCTGTGTCCACGTGCGTTTGAGCCTGACCACTGTTTTAGTAAAGTTTTCCACTCTAACAGTGGCGTTGGGTTTTACTCTTTGGAACATGTCATTTGAGTGAAGACCCAGCATGGCTTAGGGGTAAGAGTCCGGGCTTGTGAGTTAGAGGTCGTGGTTTCTAATCCCGACTCTGCCGCTTGTCAGCTGTGTGACTTTGGACAATTCATTCAATAGTATTCATTGAGCGCTTACTATGTGCAGAGCACTGTACTAAGCGCTTGGAATGAACAAGTCAGCAACAGATAGAGACAGTCCCTGCCGTTTGACGGGCTTACAGTCTAATCGGGGGAGACGGACAGACGAGAACAATGGCAATAAATAGAGTCAAGGGGAAGAACATCTCGTAAAAACGATGGCAACTAAATAGAATCAAGGCAATGTACAATTCATTAAGAAAATAAATAGGGTAATGGAAATATATACAGTTGAGCGGACGAGTACAGTGCTGTGGGGATGGGAAGGGAGAGGTGGAGGAGCAGAGGGAAAAGGGGAAAAAGAGGGTTTAGCTGCGGAGAGGTAAAGGGGGGGATGGCAGAGGGAGTAGAGGGAGAAGAGGAGCTCAGTCTGGGAAGGCCTCTTGGAGGAGGTGAGTTTTAAGTAGGGTTTTGAAGAGGGGAAGAGAATCAGTTTGGCGGAGGTGAGGAGGGAGGGCGTTCCAGGACCGCGGGAGGACATGGGCCAGGGGTCGATGGCGGGATAGGCGAGACCGAGGGACGGTGAGGAGGTGGGCAGCAGAGGAGCGGAGCTTGCGGGGTGGGCGGTAGAAAGAGAGAAGGGAGGAGAGGTAGGAAGGGGCAAGGTGATGTAGAGCCTTGAAGCCTAGAGTGAGGAGTTTTTGCTTGGAGCAGAGGTTGATAGGCAACCACTAGAGTTGTTTAAGAAGGGGAGTGACATGTCCAGATCGTTTCTGCAGGAAGATGAGCCGGGCAGCGGAGTGAAGAATAGACTGGAGCGGGGCGAGAGAGGAGGAAAGGAGGTCAGTGAGAAGGCTGACACAGTAGTCTAGCCGGGATATAACGAGAGTCTGTAGCAGTAAGGTAGCCGTTTGGGTGGAGAGGAAAGGGCGGATCTTGATGATATTGAAAGGTGAAACCGGCAGGTCTTGGTAACGGATAAGATGTGTGGGGTGAACGAGAGAGACGAGTCAAGGATGACACCGAGATCGCAGGCCTGAGAGACGGGAAGGATGGTCGTGCCATCCACGGTGATAGAGAAGTCTGGGAGAGGACTGGGTTTGGGAGGGAAGATGAGGAGCTCAGTCTTGCTCATGTTGAGTTTTAGGTGGTGGGCCGACATCCAGGTGGAGACGTCCCGGAGGCAGGAGGAGATGCGAGCCTGAAGGGAGGGGGAGAGGACGGGGCAGAGATGTAGATCTGCGTGTCATCTGCGTAGAGATGGTAATCAAAGCCGTGAGAGCGAATGAGTTCACCTAGGGAGTGAGTGTAAATGGAGAACAGAAGAGGGCAGAACAGGACAAGTCACTCAACTTTTCTGTCCCTCACTTATTCATCTGTAAAATGGGGGTGAAGACTGTGAGCCCCATGTGGGACAACCTGATTACTTTATATCTACCCCAGCGCTTAGAATAGTGCTCGGCACATAGTAAGCACTTAACAAATAGCAACATTATTTTTATTATTATTAGTGGATAGAGCACGGGCCTGGGAGGGAGGCGGACCTGGGTTCTGATTACCGGCTCCACCATTTTCTGCTGTGTGATGGTGGGAAGTCACTTAACTTTTCTGTTTCTCAGTTCACATCTATAAAATGGGTATTAAGACTGCTAGCTCTATGTTGAACATATACTGTCTCCATATTGATTAGCTTGTATCTACCTCAGTGCTTAATACAGTGCCTGGCAACATAGTAAATGCTTAACCAATACCACAAAAATACATGATTTATTTATTTATATTATTGTCTGTTTCCCCCTAGACTGTAAACTCATCGTGGGCAGGAAACATGTCTACCAGCTCCACGCACAGTAAGCACTCAGTCAATATGATTGATTGATTGACTTCCATCAACCCAAACTCCCCTTTTCTCCCCCTCCATCTTCTTCTTGCTTCTTCACTTCATCCCTGTCACTCCATTATCTCGCTCCTCTATGTCTCATATGCATTTCAAACAATCCTTAGCAATTTTCATTTTTATGGAAGTGTGATCGAGGACAAGAGGTTCAGGGGAGCCATTAGAGGGTTTGGAAGAGCAATGGAAGTTTTGAAAGCCACACATCTAGATTGCACTGCTATTAGGTGGTTGCGTGGATTGTGAGACCACCCCTTTCAAAGGTTTTCCCAATCAGACAGTGTTGCCTAGTGGAAAAGAGCACAAACTTCGTAGTCACAGGACTAATATTGTTTTTTCCATTTGACCTTGGGCAAGCTATTTAATTTTTTTGTGCCTCAGTTTCCACATTTGTAAAATGGGCATAGAATAGCTGTTCTTCTCCCTTTTACTATGAATCACATGTTGAATAGGCTCTGTGTCTGATATGCACATATGACCTACCACAATGCTTAAGATACCGCTTCACACTTAGTGTTTAACAAATACTGTTATTATGATTATTATACAGGGTACAATTAGTATTTACTTCCCCAAAAATCCAAAACATACAAGTCTTTTTAAGGATATGCAGAACAGCTCTGTTTTCACTCCAAAAAGAAAATGATCTGAATCAAGGGGGCCAAGTTTCCCTTTAGTGTGAGGGTGAATTTGCAGTGGGTTATTGAGAGGGTGAATGATGCCCTGAGGAGATGTGTGACTCACTGAGATGTGGGGTTTTGAGGAGTAGGAGAAGTAAGGGAGGAAGAAACTGTGGTTTGCAAACTATATGCAGACCATGCCTCTGTGAAGTTCAAGCAAAAGGGAGGAAGAAACTTGTTACGACTACTTAGTCTGCCCCAAAAGATTGAATCTCAATCCCATAAGGGCAGATTTACCCCTGTAGACTTGTTGCCTGTACTTTGAGAATCGTTGTATTATGTCATAATAATTTTTAGTCCAATATTAACTAGAAATTTCTGAGTTCTGGTGCAAAAATATGGATTTCTGTGATACAGCTCTTCTGAACTCTCCTGATTGGACAAACACGATGGACAAACTGCTATTGACAAACAGCTGACACTTGAGGTACTTGTCTTGACTGATAACTGTCTTTGATACTCTCCAGTGCTTAAATCTGCATCTCAAGCTAGCCACCGGTATCACATCCAGAAAGCAGTCACTGCCGAGCTGAAATTGGGGCTTAGTTGTGAAGAGCTTGGGCTTGGGAGTCAGAGGTCATGGGTTCTAATCCTGACTCTGTTACTTGTCAGCTGTGTGGCTTTGGGCAAGTCACTTCACTTCTCTGTGCCTCAGTTACCTCAACTGTAAAATGGGGATTAAGACTGTGAACCCCACCTGGGACAACGTGATCACTTTGTATCCTCTCCAGCGCTTAGAACAGTGCTTTGCACATAGTAAGTGCTTAACAAATACCATTATATCATTATTATTATTATTAAGTAATATTTAGGCCAGAGAAGGAATCCAGAATTAAAAGGACTGGTTGTTCTAGATCCCACCTGCTTCCTATGGTCACTACCACTGTTCATCATTGCTGAGTGAATCCACTTAGTACTCTATTACCTTTCCACTGTGACTCCCAGTACCCCTGCTTCCAATATACCCTGTGTGCACCAGTCCAGGGGCACCTTAATTTCAGCACAGAGATCCTTGGCTTCTCTCCCTACTAGGCAGCTGTGGCTGTGACTATTGGACTCTGAGCTGTGAAGAGTCTGGAAATTTGTTCCTCTAACCAGAGAAACTTATTGATCAGGAGAAGCAGTGTAAATTAGTAGATGAGGATGGGCTGAGAGTCAGAAGGACCTAAGTTCTAATGTCAGCAATGCCGTTTTTCTGTTAGATGACTTAGAGCAAGTCAATTCACTTCTCTGGGCCTCAGTTCCCTCCGCTGTAAAATGGGGATTAAGACTATGAACCCCTTGTGGGACAACGACTGTGTCCAATCTGATTTGCTTCTATCTATCCCAACACTCAGTAGTGTGCCTGGCATATAATAAGAATTTAACAAATACCATTATTATTATTATTATCTTTGTTTTCATTTGACATATTTGGCTATGTCATTATGTTGTCTTAGTGTTTTGTTTCATTGCTATTTATGTATCTGAGTCGAGTGCCCTCTCCCTCCCTTCATATTGTTTAGATTCTGAGCCTCCTGAGAGATAGGAAAGTGTCAAACTCCCACTGTATAATATTTTCCAGGAAAGTGTCAAACTTCCACTGCATAATATTTTCAAGTGCTCAGTACAGTGGTAAACGGTAAATGCTGTGGGACAGCCACACACAGAGACCTTCCACTGTCTCTCCTCTCACTAGCATTTTCTCCAACTAATCACTTGGGACTCAGGATCTAGAAAAACTCAGATAAGATCTAGCATCCTAGGGAGGAGGAGCATGAAGGTGGAAAAGCTTCCCATAATGAATAGATTCTGGAGTTGCCTTGGTCTTTGGTACTTATTCCTCCCTTCAAATTCCCACTTCCTCCTTCTTTCCTCCATATTTATTATTTAATACAGGGAACCTATCTGTGTGTTGATGTGGCATGCAAAAACCTCTTCTGCTTCTCTTTCAATTTACCAATGTTTTTTATTGAGCACTATGTCCAGAACACTTTACTAAGTGCTTGGGCAAGTCATTTCACTTCTCTGGGCCTCTGTTTCCTCATCTGTAAAATGGAGATTGAGACTGTGAGCCCCACGAGGGACAGGAACTGTGTCCAACCCGATTTACTTGTACCCAAACCAGCGCTTAGTACAGTGCCTGACACATAGGAAGCGCTTAATAAATACCATTATTATTGTTATCACAATACAACCAAGTTGGTAGATGCAATGCCTGCCCCTAAGGAGCTTGCAGTCAGTACGATCTGTATAACTGGTTTTGAGATCTCCAAATGTCTCCAGTGATCTGCTATTCACCATTCATTCATTCATTCATTCATTCATTCATTCATTCATATTTATTGAGTGCTTACTCTGTGCAAAGCACTGTACTAAGCGCTGGAATGTACAATTTGGCAACAGATAGAGACAATCCCTGCCCAACAACAGGCTCACAGTCTATAAAGGGGGAGACAGCAAAACAAAACAAGTAGTCAGGCATCAATACCATAAAGGAAGGGAGGTAGAAGAATGGCAGAGGAATGGTACTTGCAGCAGCCGGCTGCAGGTCGTCTCTGTCCAGAGCATGAGAAGGCCGCTCTGCCTGCACCAAGTGAGGAGCCGTGGGATGGGTGAGTGTCCTGTCCTGCTGAGCGCTCGTGGGGTTGGAAGCCGGATGCTTCACCATGGGTATGTAACATTTAACACGAAAATTAACACAATCAGGTATGAGCTCCCCAAAGTCACCCCTCCCTCTTCTGCCCCCCCAACCCTCTCCCCTGCTTTCCCATCTTTCCCTGCAGTATATCCTCAGAGGAGATCTCCTCCCTCCTCACAAGTGCCACCCCCTCCCCCTGTGCTTCGGACCCCATTCCCACTCACCTTATAAAAACCATTGCCCCTTCCCTCCACTCCTCCTTAACTTCTATTTTTAAACTTTCACTCACTCTCCAATGGCTTCTTCCCCTCTGCTTTCAAACATGCCCATGTCTCCCCCATCCTAAAGAAACCCACTCGACCCCACTTGCCCTTCCAGTTATCTCCCTATCTCCCTATTACCCTTCCTTTCCAAGCTCCTAGAAGGAGTCGTCTACACTCGCTGCCTAGAATTCCTTAACCCCAATTCTCTCCTGGACCCCCTCCAATCTGGCTTTCATCCCCTCCACTCTACTGAGACTGCTCTCTCAAAGGTGATCCATGACCTCCTTCTTGCCAAATCCAATGGCTCCTACTCTATCCTAATCCTCCTCGACCTCTCAGCTGCCTTTGACACTGTAGACCATCCCCTTTTCCTCCACACCTTATCTCACCTTGGCTTCACAGACTCCATCCTCTCCTGGTTCTCCTCTTATCTTTCTGGCTGTTCATTCTCGGTCTCCTTCGCAGGTTCCTCCTCCCCCTCCCATCCTCTAACTGTAGTAGTTCCTCAAGGGTCAATTCTTGGCCCTCTTCTGTTCTCCATCTACACTCACTCCCTTGGTGAACTCATTCACTCTCACGGCTTCAACTATCATCTCTATGCAGATGACACACAAATCTACATCTCTGCTCCTGTCCTCTCCCCCTCCCTTCAGACTCCTATCTCCTCCTGCCTCCAGGACTTCTCTACTTGGATGTCTACCCGCCACCTAAAACTCAACATGTCCAAAACTGGGCTCTTTATCTCCCCGCCCAAGCCATGCCCTCTTCCTGACTTCCCTATCACTGTGGATGGTACGACCATGCTTCCCCTCTCTCAAGCCCGCAATCTTGGTGTCATCCTTGACTCAGCTCTCTCATTCACCCCACACATCCAATCTGTCACCAAGACCTACCGGTCTCACCTTTATAATATTGCCAAGATCCTTTCCTCTCCATCCAAATGGCTATCTTACTGGTCCAGGCTCTTATAATATCCCAACTGGATTATTGTGTCAGTCTTCTCTCTGATCTCCCTTCCTCCTGTCTCTCCCTGCTCCAGTCTATTCTTTGCTCTGCTGCCCAGCTCATCTTCCTGCAGAAACGCTCTGGGCATGTCACTCCCCTTCTTAAAAACCTCCAGTGGTTTCCTATCAACCTGCACATGAAACAGAAAGTTCTCACTCAGGCTTCAAGGCTCTCCATCATCTTGCCCCCTCCTACCTCTCCTCCCTTCTCTCTTTCTACCACCCATCCCGCACGCTCCGCTCCTCTGCCGCCCACCTCCTCACCTTCCCCCGTTCTCGCCTATCCCGCCGTCGACCCCTGGGCCACATCCTCCCGCGGTCCTGGAACGCCCTCCCTCCTCACCTCCGCCAAACTGATTCTCTTCCCCTCTTCAAAGCCCTACTTAGAGCTCACCTCCTCCAAGAGGCCTTCGAAGACTAAGCTTCCCCTTTTCCCTCTGCTCCCTCTGCTGCCTCTCTGCCCCCCCTTCACCTCCCCTCAGCTAAGCCCCCTTTCCCCACCTTTCCCTCTCCCCTCTCCCTTCCTCTCCTCTCAGCACTGTGCTCATCCGCTCATTTGTATATATTTTTATTACCCTATATATTTTGTTAATGAGATGTACATCCCCTTGATTCTATTTATTGCTATTGTTTCTGTCTGTCTCCCCCAATTAGACTGTAAAACCGTCAATGGGCAGGGATTGTC
Source organism: Ornithorhynchus anatinus (assembly GCF_004115215.2). NCBI lineage: Eukaryota > Metazoa > Chordata > Mammalia > Monotremata > Ornithorhynchidae > Ornithorhynchus > Ornithorhynchus anatinus. The sequence goes on along the minus strand of NC_041737.1, from coordinate 24,083,209 downwards.
TCTATTGGTTGCCGAATTGTACATTCCAAACGCTTAGTAGAGAGCTCTGCACATAGTAAACACTCAATAAATACAATTGAATGAATGAATGAATGAATGAATGAATAAAAATGAATAGAACCATAGATATATACACATCATTAATAAAATAAATAGAGAAATAATATTTACAAATATACACAAGTGCTGTGGGGAGGAGAAGGGGGAAAAGCAAATGGAGGGAGTGGGGGAAAGGGGAGGGGAGGAGGAGCAGAGGGAAAGGGAATCACAGTCACTCACCAGTGACCATGAGTCTAGCATGGCTTCTCCTTGGGTTTTTGTGATGCTTTTGGTAATTGGGGTTCTGCTAGGCTCATGTTAGCAGCAGGAAAATGTGGTTTCTTCACTCCCCAGAGGGCATTCCCAAGTAGCCCTGAATTACCCCAGCCGAATCAGGGAGGGGCAATCCAGTTCCGAGTGATGCCTCCAGGGTGACTGCATTTTAGGTAATATCCACCCGGATGATCCAGGTTTTCGGTGATTGGTGTTGGGCAGTTTTAAATTAAAAATTCAATATATGTTCTTTAACAGAGTAGCATTATTGCCTTACTGGCAGGCATTCAATAATATAAATAAACAGCATGGCCTAATGGAAAAAGCAGTGGCCTGAGAGTCAGGGAACCTGGGTCCTAATCTTGGATCCCTCACTTGTCTGCTGTGTGACCTTGGGCAAGTCACTTTTCTCTCTGTACTTCAGTTTCCTGATCTGTAATATTAGGATTAAATCCTACTCTCTCCTACTTGGACTGTGAGTCCCATGTGGGACAGGAACTTAGTCCAGCCTGGTTATCTTGTATCTAGCCCAACAAGTACAGTGCTTGGCATATAGTAGGTATTTAGCAAGTGCCATTATGGTACTTGTCAAGTGCTTATTATGTACCAGGCACTGTGCTAAGTACTGAGGTAGATACAAGTTTATCAGGTTGGACACAGTCTATGTCTCACTTGGGGCTCACGGTCTTAATCCTCATCTGACTGATGAGGTAACTGAGAAACAGAGAAGTTAAGTGATTTGCCCAGTGTTAAACAGCAGACAGCCCAGGTCCTTATAACTCCCAAGCCCATATTCTGTACAACAGGCACACTGCTTCTCAATAATAATAATAAAATCATATACTAAAACTAACTTATTATACCTCTAGTGAAAAGAGAATTGCATGAAAAACACTGACTTGGAGACCATTGGGAGGACATACCTGTAGATTCCTTTTTTTTTAAACTGACCCACCAGAAGTGGGTTTACTGCATTTCAGCTTTGCCATCCTTTTAGTTTATTTACTGGAAATAGATGAAGATGCTCTACTGTTTCAGATTTTTCTGCAGTTTACCCTTACAGTATTTGCTCTATTTTTCTTACCTTCATTTGTCATTCTTCTGTTTAGTATTCCAGTGTTATTCTTCACCTTAATGCAATTAAGTGACAATAGAAATTGCTTTCATGCCAATGAATTGGCTATGTTCCAAACTTTGTTATTGGAAATTTGTCCTATAAATACAGTAAGTGTTGCAGATGAAACTCATGTAAAATTGATTCCTTAGATGATATAAGGGGGATGTGAAGGAAATTGAAGCAATTGAATTTAAAGAAAAAAAGAGATGAATGATGGAAAATGGGGTGAGTAAAAAGGAAACTTTGAGATTAATAAAATTATAAGAAAATCAAAATGGGGATAGTATGTCCAGAGGAATAAAACAAGGTAAGGAAAATGACAAATAAAGGAACCAAAACAGATGGAGAGAACATGCACCCATTAGAGGTTATAGTAGTAGCTCTAATAGTAGTTACTTGATACAATACACTTTACAGTGTGCTTTGGAGAATATTTCTCACAATTTGTTTCTAAAAATCTCCACCACAGCACCTTACATATCCACTCTCTTCATCCACTACTCCCTAGCTGCTGAAAAGCAGTGTAGCCTAGTGGAAAGAGAATAGGCTTTCTAATCACTCTGTGTGACCTTGGACAAGTCACTTTATTTTTCTTTGCCTCAGGTTCTTCAACTATAAAAATGTGGATTAAATATCTTTGTGCTCCCTCACCCTTATATTGGGAGTCCCCTATAAAATAGGGACTATGTCTAACCTGTCTTGTTTCTACCCCAGTGCTTTAAACAGTGCTTAGTAGCTCTTGTACATAGTAAGCACTAACACATATACCAGTTAATATTATTATTATCATTGCTACTATTATTATTATTACTATTATTTTTATCTCGCTGTCTTCACTCCTTTCAAGGCACCTCCTAGTTGTTCCTGCTTTAATAATAATAATAATAATAATGATAATAATATTGGTATTTGTTAAGCGCTTACTATGTGCCAAGCACTGGTCTAAGCGCTGGCAGAGATACAAGGTAATCAGGTTGTCCCACATAGGGCTCACAGTCTTCATTTTACAGATGAGGTAACTGAGGCACAGAGAAGTTAAGTGACTTGCCCAAAGTCACACAGCTGACAAGCGGCAGAGCTGGGATTAGAACTCACCACCTCTGACTCCCAAGATCGGGCTCTTTCCACTGAGCCATGCTGCTTTACATTTACTGTGTACCAGGCACTGTACTAGCACTGGAGCATATGCTATCTGAGAAGATTAGACATTGGACACAGTCCGTGTCCCACATGGAACTCAGTCATAATCCCTATTTTACAGATGAGGTAACTGAGGCACAGAGAAGTTAAATGACTTCCCCATGGTCACATAGCAGACAAGTAGTTCAGAAAAGCAGCATGGTCAGTGGAAAAAGCATGGGCTTGGGAGTCAGAGGTCATGGGTTCAAATCCCAGATCTGCCACTTGTCAGCTGTGTGACTGTGGGCAAGTCACTTAACTTCTCTGTGCCTCAGTTATCTCATCTGTAAAATGGGGGTTAAGACAGTGAGCCTCACGTGGGATAACCTGATTACTCTGTATCTACCCCAGCACTTAGAACAGTGCTCTGCACAAAGTAAGAACTTAACAAGTACCAATATTATTATTATTATTATTATTATTATTATTATTATTAGTTGAGCCGGGATTATAATCCAGGTCCTTCTGCCTCCCAGTCTTGTGCTCTCTCCACTAGGCCATGCTGCTTCTCATGGAACCGCACTGCTTCTCAAGTATATCTTGCATCTACCTCAGCATTGAGAACTGTGCTTAAAAAACAGAAAGCACTTAACAAATACTACAGTTATCAGTGATTAATATGATGATACCAATAGCAGCAAGTTCTCTGGAGATGAGGCAGCTCTTTCAACAAAGCAATGATTTCTAGAGGTTTCCTGCAGTGCCAGAATTAGTAAACATCTGCTGGATAATAATGATGGCATTTGTTAAGCACTTACTGCGTGTCAATCACTGCTCTAAGCACTTGGGATAGAAACAAGGTTATCAGGTTTACCCACGTGGTGCTCACAATCTTAATCTCCATTTTCCATTTTACCGATGAGGTAACCGAGTCACAGAGAAATTAAGTGACTTACCCAAAGTCACGCAGCTGAAAAGTGGCGGAGCCAGGATTAAAATTCATGACCTCTGATCCTCAAGTCTGTGGTCTTCCCACTAAGCCACACTACTTCTCTGGATATGGTTATGTATACTGTGCTGGTACAAACTCTCATACTATCCTGACTGGATTACTGGGTTAACCTCCTCTCTAGTCTCCCTTCCTCCTGTCTCTTCCCACTCCAGTCTATTCTTTATTCCGCTGCCTGGATCATCTTCCTGCAGAAATGCTCTGGGCATGTCATTCCCCTCCTCAAAAACCTCCAGTGGTTGCTTATCAACCTTCGCACGAAACAAAAACTCCTCACTCTTGGCTTCAAAGGTCTCCATCTCCTTGCCCCCTTCTACCTCACCTCCCTTCTCTCTTTCTACTGCCCACCCCATACACTCTGCTCTTCTGCTGCTCACCTCCTCACCGTGTCCTGTTCACACCTGTCCTGCCGTCGACCCCTGGCCCACATCCTACGTCCTGGAATGCCCTCCCTCCTCACATCCGCCAAACTAACTCTCTCCCCCTCTTCAAAGCCCTACTGAGAGCTCACCTTCTCCAGGAGGTCTTCCTGCACTGAGCCCCCCTTTCCCTCTGCTCCTCCTCCCCTCCCCTATTCCCCCCCTCCCAACCTCTGCTTTTCCCCCTTCCCCTCCCCTCAACACTGTGATCATTTGTATATATTATTTATTACCCTATTTTGTTAGTGAGGTGTACATCCCCTTGATTCTGTTTATACTGATAATGTTGTCTTGTTTTTGTTTTGTTCTGTTTTGCACTGCTGTCTGTCTCCCCCATTTAAACTGTAATCCTGCCATTGGGCAGGATTGTCTCTATCTTTGCTGAATTGTACATTCCAAGCGCTGAGTACCATGTTCTACACATAGTAAGCGCTTGATAAATACTATTGAATGAATGAATTCTCTCTTTCCCTCTTCAAAACCCTACTTAAAACTCACCTCCTCCAAGAGGCGTTCCCAGACTGAGCTCCTCTTCTCCCTCTACTCCCTCTGCCATCCCCCTCTTTACCTCTCCGCAGCTAAACCCTCATTTTCCCCTTTTCCCTCTGCTCCTCCACCTCTCCCTTTCCATCTCCACAGCACTGTACTCGTCCGCTCAACTGTATATATTTTCATTACCCTATTTATTTTGTTAATGAAATGTACATCGCCTTGATTCTATTTAGTTGCCACTGTTTTTACGAGATGTTCTTCCCCTTGACTCTATTTATTGCCATTGTTCTTGTCTGTCCGTCTCCCCCGATTAGACTGTAAGCCCGTCAAATGGCAGGGACTGTCTCTATCTGTTGCCGACTTGTTCATCCCAAGCGCTTAGTACAGTGCTCTGCACATAGTAAGTGCTCAATAAATACTATTGAATGAATGAATGAATGAATGAATGAATGAATGAGGTTACCACAAATCATTCAATCAATTAAATCAATCAACAAGTTATATTTCTTGAGTGCTTCCTGGGTGCAGAGAACCGTATTAAAACTAAGTACTTGGGAGAGTACAATGAACAGACTTGGTAGAGATGTTCCCTACCCATAAACGAGCTTGCTGACTAGAAGGGAAATCTACCCTCTGAAAGATAGACTGTGTGGAGAATTCTGTGTAGCGAATTGAACCTTGCCTAGCTCCAGTAATAGGTTCCTTAAAACAGGATGATAGTTTTTTGATCTATCACCAACTCATTTCTCATTTAAGGAAACTTAAATTATGCCAGGTGGGAGATACCACATGTCCTTCATTCCCAGAAAGACAATGACAGCGATTGACAGGTACTCTATTTGGTGAGTACTCAAACTCTGAGTCCCATGTGGGACAGGGACTGTGCCTGACCTGATTACCTTGAATCTATCCTAGTGCCTCGAACAGTGTTTGGCACCTAGTAGTGCTTAACAATTCCTGTTAAAAACAAAAATAAAACCAAGAAATTGATTTGAACATATAGCTTGGAATGTCTTATTTAATGTGAGCATTTATTCTCATTATAAATGTATGGAATCATACTTAATCAGTATTTCTACTTCTGCTTAGGTTGGCAATCTTATGGTATAATGGGTTCCCTAATGCTTCTTTAAATTGTGAGATTTTTGAGGATTTATGTTGCCCTATTTCATTAGTATTTAATGTATACTGAAGATATATAGCTCCAATTAAACATTTTTACTTGATATTGCATTATCAGAGACTTCTGAGTTTCCAAGATCATTTCCTTTTTTAGTGCTCCTTTCATTAAGCTTCTCAATGTATCCTGCAGTTCAGACACACACACACACACACACACACACACACACACACACACACACACACACACTTTACAGAAACAAGAGGAAATGTTTCCAGTTCAACAAATGGTGATTTATCGCCTGTCTGTCCTTAACATTAATGGAAATGGCATAAAATCCTGGAATATTGTATTGAAATTTCCCCTAGGAGTAGAACAAATTCACAATAGCTTGAAAATATTAATTTAACACTAAAGATCCATTTGGTTATACTCTGTTGTTTGGTATTTGAACTATCTGTTAATATTCAATTTCCCATTTGATGCAATTAAATGCACCTGTAATATGACCTTCAATTTTTTATATTTTAATTAATTTTACATAATAAAGGTAGTAATATAAACAAAATACAATCTCTTGAATATATTCCAAAATCTTAAAGAAACAACATTTTATGATAGTGTCATTCACTGGTATTTAGACATACCAGAGCTGTGTAGCTGTGAAGCTGTTAGTTTTACTTCACTGCCGTTCAACTGACTGAATTTCAGGACCTACCTCTTGCAGGTTTCTGATTCTACTCACTACTCCAAATTCACAACTGCTGATTAATCTCATATTTCTTCTTGCCTCGAAGACATCTCCATATGGATGACCTATCTGAACCTAACTCACTAGTGATAGAATTAAACTCCTCACCCTCTTTCCTAAACCCCCTTCTCCTCTAATCTCTCTTAACTACATTTACCTGTTACAGAAGTTTTGACCTTGCTATAATCTTTAACTCCTCTGTCTTTTAACACCTACATTCATCACTAAATCCTGTCGCAATATTTCCTCGTTCTACCTCAACCTTTCCATAATTTCAGCCAACACCTTGGTCCAAGGCCTCATCATTTGTTTATTGGATTACTGTATTAGCTTAGTAATAGTAATGATAATAATAATAAAAATGATAATATTTGTCAACCACTGACTATATGTCAAGCACTCTAAGAAGTGCTGGGGTAGATAGAAGATAATCAGGTCTGACACAACCCCCGTGCCACAGTCTACGTAAAAAGGAGAATAAATAATTAATCCCCATTACAGATGAGGAAACTGACACACAGGGAAGTAAAGTATCTTGCCCTAAGTTGCACAACAGGTGGCTATCGCCTTTCCCCAGTGTATCTCTTTTTTAATCTAAGCTTTACACCACTCTCTATCTGTATGATTTTCCTAAAATGTAATTCAGAACCCATCATTCCCCTTTTTAATAATGTTGGTATTTGTTAAGTGCTTACTATGTGCAGAGCACTGTTCTAAGCACTGGGGTAGATACAGGGTAATCAGGTTGTCCCACGTGAGGCTCACAGTTAATCCCCATTTTACAGATGAAGTAACTGAGGCACAGAGAAGTGAAGTGACTTGCCCACAGTCACACAGCTGACAAGTGGCAGAGCTGGGAGTCGAACTCATGACCTCTGACTCCGAAGCCCAGGCTCTTTCCACTGAGCCACGCTGCTTTTTCACACACTCCATTTCACTTTACAACAGTTGGAAACTCTTGACCACTGACTTCCAAGATTTCCACAAACTGTTTTCTCTGCTTCCTCCATATGCTATACCAAAGCTTATATTCATTACTCTTCCCATGCTAATCTTTATATCCATTCAGTCATATTTATTGAGAGCTTACTGTGTGCAAAACACTGTACTAAGCTCATGGAAAGTACAATTTGGCAACTGAGACAATCTCAAAGTATAGAGTCCCTTGTTGCTGATTCTTCCGCCTCTGACCTTAACCCGGCTAGGACTTCCTTGCCTTTAACCGACCAGATTATGTCACAGTCCGTGTTAAATGACCCACCTGAAATCCTTCCTTTTCCAATAATAATTTCCCAATGAGTTGCCATCTTCCCAGGTCATGTTATCTCAAGGCTTACTCTAGAATGTATGTATATATTGATCTATTCTATTTATTGAATAAACTTTGTGTTGTAGCCTAGTGGATAGAGTGGGCCTGGGAATCAGAAGGTCCTAGGTTTCAATCCCAGCTCTGCCACTTGTCTGCTCTGTGACCTTGAGTAAATCATGTAACTTTTCTGTACCTCAATTATCTCACCTGTAAAATGGAGATTAATACTTTGAACTTTTTTGGGACAGGGAGGGTGTCCAACCTGATTAGCTTGTATCTGCCCCAGTGCTTAGTATAGTGCTTGGCAAAGAAAACGCTTAACAAATACCATTTATTGTTATCATTATTATTATTTATTTCTTTATTAGTTTTCTCCATATCTTTGCTCTAATCAGGTTTCCCTCCTTCTCTGAATATATGCGTATAATATTTGTTTTCCTATTTTCCTCATAGTACCTGAAGGGCAAAGACTATGTAACTTGTAGTCTTCCAATTATTCAGTACAGGTTCCTAACATGGTAAGCTCCTAATGAATGCTAGTGAATGACTCTTATTTATTCTAAAGTTGTTGCAATTCATCATTACCAACGTCAAAGTCATAATCATCATCAATCATCTTCAGCATTAAGTAGAAACATCTTACCATTTACTTCGTTTCTCCACATCTTTTTTCATCATACATATAGGCTATCTTCACCCACTATTCCCCAACTCACACCTTTTGCTCATTCAGACTCACCTATCTTCATGTGCATGTGTTTTGAATCCTGTTACTTTATATCTAGAGTATACTTTAGTGTCTGTCTTTTGTAAGCTTTTTAAGATGTCTACCAACTCTATTTGATTGTACTCTTCAAAGCTCATAGTATAGTGCTCTGCTTGATAACTATCAATCTATCAATCATGTTTATTGAGTGCTTACTGCATGCACCATAATAAGCGGTTGGCAGTGTATAATAAACAGAGTTGGCAGACATGATCCCTGCCCACAATGAACTTGTGTTCTAATTTTGGCTCCTCCACTTATCTGCTGTATGACCTTGGGCAAGTCACTTAACTTCTCTGTACCTTGGTTACTTCATCTCTAAAATGTGGATTAAGACTGTGAGCCCCATGTGGGACAGGGGCAGTGTCCAAACCAATTACCTTTTATTTACCCTAGCACTTATTAGAGTGCCTGGCTCATATTAAGCACTCAATGAATACCACTATTATTATTATTACCATATAACTATTATTGGTTGATTGACTTATTGAGAAACCATTTTATGCTTTTTTATTATGCTTTTACAGATCACTATCTTATATCAAGGAATAGTTCTGAAAATTTTAAGTACTTAAATTCCTAAAACAATAAATACACAGAATGCTAATTTCAAGAACGGAGTCACTTGTTAGTATATTTTACTTTTGGTAATATGGGTTTTTGTTCTACTAAAACTTGTATATCTTTAATATTTACAAGGATTTCTCATTTCCCCATCTTTTACTTTCCTTGCATCTGTTCAAATTGAAAATATGAAAACAGGATAATTTTTTGTTGTTGTTCCCATATTTTTTTTCTGCATTTTGAATTACGTTGTCATATTTATAAACCATGAGTTTGTTCTTGTTCTTTCATGAACAGATTATATTTCTTTACAAACCCATTGAGCGTATCTAGATTGATTTTTGATGTTTCTTTGTCATTTAAATTCTGGACTTGTAGCTGAGACTTGGTTGTATTTTTGTATTTCCATACCAAATTCAGTTACAGAAAAACAGTAACAACAACAGCAACAAAATGAATATGCCATCATTACTGAAATGACTTAAAGTATTTAAGATTTACCAAAAAACAGCTTTGTTTCAAAAGAGTGTTAAACTACCGATCCAGATTGAATTACACACTATAGATTTAAAGTTAACAGAAATTATTTTCAAAATAACTGTAGGAACTTACAGACTGAATTGCTTTGCATATTATAATGCTTGTTGATTGCAAGAGAAATATTTTTGTGAGAAGAATACATAAACGTATGGAACAGTTATGTTTAAACAAAGTTTAGTGAACATTTTCCTAAGTGAATGGGAATATTTTAAATGAAATCACTTTGAAGTTTTGATTTTAGCAAACTCAAAACCATGTTGATTTTGGAACATAAATTAAGTTGGTTTATACTTTTGAATCTTTCTTAACTGCACCACTTTTAATAATAACACATTTTCAAAGGAAAAAAATGAGATGTTTTATATTTACTATGTTTGTGTTAAGTAGAGTTCATGTCAAAAGAAGATGTTGCAGATGGTGAAGTACTACTAGAGGCATGTGTGACTGAAAAGGTCAATGTGGGTTTCACAGTTCATTATGAAACTGTGCACTTGCCAAGACTTTGACCTAGTGTATCATCATGGTTGTTGTTTGCAGGGCTGGCCTGTCTCCGTCTTTTCTTGCCTCATAATCTTTATGAGTCTTCTGCTTAAAAAGAGTTCTGAATTGTAATGCACTATGCTGCTATCTGCCACAGTGACTTCCTGTTTTTAGCCTAGCTGCACCATTGCCTAGAGCTTTGTATGATGAATTGTTACAAATTAAGTGACTTGCCCAAGGTTAAACAACAGACAAGTGGAGAAGCCAAGACTTGCAACCCATATCCTCTGGCTCTAAGGTGTGTGCCCTTTCCACTTGGCTTCCCAAAACAGAACACCCAAGTCTCCTGCTCCCAACATATTCTGTGCCCATAGGGTCATAAGGAATTTCAGCAGTAGCAGCACACTCCCTTTACTCATTTTAGAACTTTGAGAAGCTTTGCAGATAGCCTGAACAGACACATCTGAAGCCCCCTGCAGACTTTGTGGTACTTTCTGGACTTTGACTCATCTTTTATGTTGTGTTTATATTTATATTATTTTGTCTTTCCTATTGTTCTGTCACAAACTTTCCCACTTTTTTTTTATACCATGAGCCCCTGAAATGCCATGGTATAAATCCCATGGTATGGGATTGTGTTTGACTCTTAACTGAATTTTTTCCCACCACTTAGTGCAATATTCTGCCCACAGTAAGTGCTTAATAAATACTATTAATACCTTTGTTGCTACAATACACCACCACCTGGATTCCAGATAAAGTGGAATGAAACATCAGTTTGAAGTGTAATCAAGTTTTATAAATAAGTAATTAACCAAGTGATGCCTACAGCAAAAAGGAATGAGTGAGTGATGTACTCAGTAATGTCTGTGATGAGGATGATAGCAAAACACTGTTTCTTAAGGCATACTTAAACATTTTAATCCATGGTAACAGACTGCACATCTTTTCCAGCTGTCTCAAATAGTGTGCTATGGGCCACTGGGGACAGAGAGTATGGATGCTTCGGTGAAGTCCATGAAAGACCTCAGGAAAAACAAGTCTAACAAATTTTATGCCAATGATTGAGTGTTCTACCTACCCTACCCTGCCCTGCCCTAATGTTTCCTAACTTCTTCTATCCAAACAAAATTTTGAGCAAATCATCATCATTATGGAAAAAAAACACCCTTGTATATTTGATGAACAGTGGGATGCCCCCTTATTCTAAACAAAAATCCTATGCAAGTAGCTGGACCCAAAACAGTAGTCTCTTGATTACTGATACATCAGGGGTAACATTTACAGCCACCCTATGTATTTTGGCAGCTTTTTGAAGGAATGCACTTATTTCAAATAGAAAAGTTGCTGAAAGAGGTGATGTGAAAAATATTTTATTACTATTAATATTAATTCATTAAAAATTATGACAACAACACTACTAATATTAATGATAAGTAAGCATTTACTCTGTGCCAAGCATTGTACTAAGTTCTGGGGAAGATATAAGATAAACAAGTCAGACACAGTCCATTGTCCCACATGGAGCTCATAGTCCTAAGGGAAGGGAAAACAGATATTTAACCCCCATTTGGTAGATGAAAAAAATTGAGGCCCCCAAGTAGTTAAGTGACTTGCCCAAGGTCACACACCAGGAAAATGGGAGAGAATCTGGATTAGAACCCAGGTCCTCTGACCTTACCATCTGTGTTCTTTTTACTAGAAGATGCTGGCTTCTCACATTCCACATTCTAAACTGACTCAACGGTCTGCATCTAGTGAATTTAAGTCTTGTGTTAAAACAATAAGTAGGAAATGATGGAACAGAAAAAAATAACTCATGTCAGCACGATGATAGTAATTACCTTTTGCAGATAAGGTTGGATGCACGTGAATTGGATAGGCATAGAGTCCTCATTGCAGCATAAAGCCAAATTGATGAGGATCAGTTCTTTGAAACTGGTATTGGATATATCTTCTCTTGGAGAGTCTTTCTCTTCCAAGTGACATTACTTAACTTTTGTTGTGCTGTCAAAGAGTTCTTAGACTCTGGTCTTTTGAATCTTGCCAGAGGCCTAAGTGATGAACTGATATTTCCCTAATGCAAAGGGACAGGCACCTTGATAAGCATTGAACTCAAACTGATCAGGTCTTTCTATCTAGGTCAGAAATTGGAGAAATCAGGTGGGACTAGACAGGTAGTCCTTCACGCTTAATTTATGTAAATAAAATAAATAATAAAAACAGTTTAAATGAAATATTCATATTTAAATTCTACAAAAAAGATGAGAAAAGTCACTATGCTATCTAAAAAAAAGCTCACACACCTCACCTTTCCATTCAAACTTTTAAATGTGTTAATAAAATAGCCTTCTAATCAGAAAAGCAAAATAAAACAGCAAAATAATGCTATTCTCACTGAGATTCTGGAAATCCATGAAAGTTTATTACCACAGATCAAGTAGAGTGTCTTTGAACAATGAAAAGGAGAGACTGACCACCAAGAGGAGATATTATCCATCATCATTATCCTCATACAGTTTAGCTGGGGAGATGAATTATAAATGAGCAGGAAAAGGTTAGCAGCAAAAATATCCAATTGAAAAATGTAACACTCTAAGCAACTGTCAATTTATTGACTTTATTATACAGGAAATATAATTTCTCTCAAATAGGTAACAATAAATAACAATGATAATATTTTTGGTAAATTTGAAAGACTTGAGCAATAAGTGAACATAGTTCTACTTCAGAATGTCCGAGCTAAACATTTGCACCTTAATTGAGCACCATACTTCCTAATGCCAAAATAATTTCATGCGGATAGGGAATTAGGAAGATTCACTCTAAATCAATTTTAGATGCAAATGTTCCGTCTGAAAACCTGTATTTGTTTCCAGGAAGTGTCAAGGGTTAAATAGGATCTATCTGGTCAACATTCTTCCTGCAACTTGGAAATTCAACTTTAATGTTTAAAGACTTTAAGTTGATAAAAGACATCAATCAATCAATCAAATAATCATATTTATTGAATGTTTAATGTGTGCAGAGCATTGCAGTATGGGCTTAGGAGAATACCATATAACAATATAACAGACACATTCCCTGCCCACAATGAACTCACAGTCTAGAGAGAGAGACAGACAATAAAAATAAATAAATTACACATATGTTCGTAAGTGCTGTGGGACTGAAGTGGGGGTGTTAATAAAGGAAGCAAATCATGGAGACACAAAAGGAAGTGGGAAAAGAGGAAATGGGAACTTATTCAGGTAAGACCTCTTGGAGGAAATGTGCCTTCAGTTAGGCTTTGCAGGTGGGGAGAGTAATTGTCTGTCAGATATGAAGAGGGAGGAAGTTTCAGGCCAAAGGCAGGATGTGGGAGAGAGTTCAGAAGCAAGATAGAGTACACTGAGTAGTACAGTGAGTAGGATGACATTAAAGGAGCAAAGTATGTGGGCTGAATTGTAGTAGGAGAGTAGCAAAGTGAGGTAGGAAAGGGCAGGAGATTGACTGCTTTTTGAGTTTCTTTTTGATGTTGAGGTGGAGGTTCTCGAGATTCTTGAGGAATGGGGAAACACGTACTGAATGTTTTTGTAGATAAATGATCCGGACAGCAGAATGAAGTATCGACTGGAGAGACAGTAGGCAGGAAGGTCAGCAAGGAGGCTGATGCAGTAATCAAGGTGGGATAGGATAAGTGTTTGGATTAATGTTGTAGCAGTTTGGCTGGAGAGGAAAATGAGAATTTTAGTGTTGTGAAGATTGAATGGACAGGATTTAGTAATAGATTGAATATGCGGTTTGAATAAAAGGGATGAGTTGAGGATATGTCAAGGAATGGGCTTAGGAGGCAGGAAGGGTAGTGGTGCTGTCTTTAGTAATGGGACAGTGGGAGGATAGGATTTGGATAGAAAAATAAGGAGTTCTCCTTTGGATGTGTTAAGTTTGAGGTGATGGCAGGATGTCCAAGGAAAGATGTCTTGAAGGCAGGAGGAAATACGAGACAGCAGAGACAGCTTTCCTCAGCGCTTAGTACAGTGCCTGCCACATGGGAAGTGTTTAAGAAATACCATAATTATTATTATTAGTCCCTGATTCCTTTGTCCTCAATCAATCAATAAAATGTTGTATTCCGTTTGTGTCTGCTGACACAGTAGGTCAATCAATCATATTTATTGAGCATTTACTGTGTGCAGAACACTGTACTAAGTGCTTGGGAGAGTCCAATATAACAGAGTGGGTAGACATGAGTTTACAGTCTAGAGGGGAATGCAGACATTAATAAAAATAAGTAATTATGGGTATAAGTTCTGTGGGCCTGAGGGAGGGATGAATAAAGGGTGCAAATCTAAATGAAAGGCAACGCAGAAAGAAGCAGGAGAAGAGGAAGAGGAAATGATGGCTTAGAGAAGCTCTCTTGGAGGAAATGTGCTCTCAGTAAGACTTTGAAGATGGGGAAAGTAATTGTCAGATACGAAGAGGGAAGAAACTCCAGGCCAGAAACAGGATGAGCAAAGTGTGCTGGCTAGGTTATAGTAGTAAAGCAGTGAGATAAGGTAGTTAGTCTGTAAATGCAAATAACTTTTCCAAAACCACTTGGGAAAGTATAACAGTGGCAAACCACTCATTTCCTGCCCTCAACCTGACTGTGTGAATAAAGCTCACATTTTTGATGATTTTCAGACTTGCTTTAAAGTCTAATTATTATTTATATTATTATTGGTGTCACTAATATTATTGTCATTATTAGTACATCATCATGACATTATGGCATTTATTAAGCTTGGACCTTAGGATAGGTATAAAGATCTAATATGGTCTCTGTCCTACAGGAGATTCACAACCTAAAAATCCATTATAAGGAGTGATCTAAGACTAATCATTTATCATGGATGTCTGCATTATATGCTATGTTCTCTAAATATTCATGCAGTTGATGAATTTACCAAACATGCTGAATTTGGAAAAAATGCATTGCATCTTGGGTGATGAGACCTGTCACAGTACACAGATTGAAGGGCTTTTACTTAGGAAATAGTCAGGGAGTATAGTATGGGGGAATATTAAGCATCTTATACATTACTTTATTTGATACCTACCTGAATTTGTCAGAGGTAATTTGTCTCTCTAAAAGAAAGTAGTATTTCTGAAAAAAATAAGTTAATTTTTAACTCTTAAAGACTCTAAATGAACATAAAAGCACTATATTGTCAACATTCACCTAAACTAAATATTCCTTGCTAAACAATTACATTCCTGGATAAAGAAATGGTGAGAAGGATAGAATTTTTTTAAAGGAATGATCTAGAAATGAATGGCTACGCAATGCCAGTTTATCAATGAAGAGATTTTACTCACTTAGTTTTCCTAAGGAAGGAACATCTTAAAATAGAGGATTTAATCTGATTGCCAGAAAAGTAGACATATTCTGATTTTGACTCCTTCCTTTCTTCCTTTTGCTTAATTACAAGGCTAGTATACATAATCATTGCTCTTGAAGGAGTTTACAATCTAGCAAGGGAGATAAACATTAAAATCATTTTAATATATATGATTATGAGTTGGTGCTTATGTGATAGATATGAAAGATATATGCAGAAGTCCTACATATGTTTGTGAGTACTCAAGTGTTTAGATAAGTGTGCTGTGGTAGTTGGGGCAATAGATGTCATTAAGGGGGCGAAATTCTGAGGTAGAAAGGTAAGTGGTTCTGTTGACTTTGATTGGAAAGGTAGAACAGCAGTAGCTTCGGTAGGAAGATGAGTTCAAATTTTGTCATTTTGTCATTTTGATTCTGAGATGCTAGAGGGTCTTAAATATAGAGGTATTCTGGAGGCAGAAGGAAAGTTGAAATTAATAATCTTATTTTTGTAGGATAGTTACAGTAAAGTGCCTGAGAATTTCAGCAGCATTACTCTGTAATTTATCAAGTTTGAAAACACGTTCTTCCACAAAAGAGTAGTCCTGTACCTTTTTACCTACAAATTAGGTTCATGTGAAATAGTTCTTTATGATCAGACTAGTTAAATATAGCTCTTCAAGATATTTGGTGTGGTTGGTATTACTATCAAACATTTAAA
This sequence comes from Ornithorhynchus anatinus, assembly GCF_004115215.2. Classification (NCBI taxonomy): domain Eukaryota; kingdom Metazoa; phylum Chordata; class Mammalia; order Monotremata; family Ornithorhynchidae; genus Ornithorhynchus; species Ornithorhynchus anatinus. Next base: position 24,067,149 of record NC_041737.1, on the reverse strand, counting down.
ATTTAAATGTTCACTAGATGACACAATTTAGACACTTAGAATCAGTATTTAAGACTAATTCCTCCCCATTTCAACTGGGTAAGGGTAGACCAAGGAAGTGATCTGTATAATTGTATTGTCAATAAAATAGAGCTATAGAAAAGTTGATTACTTTCCCCAAATGTAATAAACAATGGAGTAGCCAAAAAGGGACTAAAAGCTAAAGATACTCATTCCTAAGACATCTTAAAGGTGTCCACAAAGTATGAGAAGAAACTTGAAGAAAGTAAAGCATATTAAAGATTGAAGCTATAGTACCTGTTTGTCAAAAGCAATGCTGCAACAGTTAGATAACAGAAGAATGATTTTTTTTAAGATCTCAAAGCATCCAAAATGACAGCCTTGATTTTAGGTTACACCAAGCACAAGCACACATTCTGCCGTCCAGGAAGGCTCTTAAATAGTGCTCTCCATGGCACAAGATGGAAGAGATTACATCCGATGACTCACCCTTACACCCGTACTCACTATCCACAGATAGTTTTGCAAATAACTAAAATGTCAGTAGCTCGTCCTCTAGGGTAGGTAATTTGTCTGTTTATTATATTATACTCTGCACACAGTAAGCGCTCAGTAAATGCAACTGACTGGTTGACATTTAATACAGGTAAAATTGGAAACATGTTTCTTATGCTAGTTCTCTAAATTGCCCATCACGCCTTATCTTCTTAGAGTTACTGAAGACATTTTCATCCAATAAACATTTCAAGTCACTCTATGTTAATTGTAATTATAAAATAGATCAAATTGGAAGAGAAATCAGCAAGACTATTTTTAAATTTCATTTAATTTAGCTGCCAGCTGCTCTTTTAGAATTGATTTTGTAGTAATAAGATATCTCTTTCATTGGAGACATCATTTTTGCCTTATTTTAAAATGATTTTTAGATTGACTCTTAAACCCAACTGAGGTGCTTATTCAGGCAGCATGCATGTTCATTTCAGTGGCAGATGTTTAAGACATTGCCTCAGGTTCAGGTTCTTCTTTTTTTTTTTTTTAAGCATTCCTTTCCAAGGTGGCAGTGGTTGTAATAATGATTTTATTGTTCTGCTTTTGATATACTGTTAAGTGTAATCATTATGTAACTATTTACAGTATAGACAGGTCCCAGGTTACAAACCCTCCCCAAGATACAACTACCCCAAGATATCCTCTCCTCCTGGCCCCTGTCTCTTCTTCCTCCTAATACTAAATCATCTTGTATCTGTGTCCACTTGTAGATTTTAAGATCCTTAAGGGGAGGGATGTGCCTTTATGTCCACTGCCCCAAATGCTTACTACAGTCATTTCACATAGAGAAGACACTCAAAATATGCTACTGACTGGCTGAGATTGAGCAATCAGCAGAGAAGGGATATTAGAGGAATTCTGTGTAGATTTTTCAAGATATCAAATAGACACAGGACCCTTGATCAAAGATCAAAGATAATCAAAGAGTTGATCTTTTTGGATAAGTTAACTCATAAATGGATGATATAAAATGATAATAATGATAATAATAATAATGATGGCATTTGTTAAGCACTTATTATGTATCAAGCACTGATCTAAGCACTGGGACAGGGACAAGGTTATCAGGTTGTCCCATGTAGGGCTCACAATCTTTCATTCATTCATTCAATAGTATTTATTGAGTGTTTACTATGTGCAGAGCACTGTACTAAGCGCTTGGAATGAACAAGTCGGCAACAGATAGAGATAGTCCCTGCCGTTTGACGGGCTTACAGTCTAATCGGGGGAGACGGACAGACAAGAACAATGGCAATAAATAGAGTCAAGGGGAAGAACATCTCGTAAAAACAATGGCAACTAAATAGAATCAAGGCGATGTACATTTCATTAACAAAATAAATAGGGTAATGAAAATATATACAGTTGAGCAGACGAGTACAGTGCTGAGGGGATGGGAAGGGAGAGGGGGAAGAGCAGAGGAAAATGGGGGGAAAAGAGAGTTAAGCTGCAGAGAGGTGAAGGGGGGCGGTAGAGGGAGTCGAGGGAGAAGGGGAGCTCAGTCTGGGAAGGCCTCTTGGAGGAGGTGAGTTTTAAGTAGGGTTTTGAAGAGGGGAAGAGAATTAGTTTGGCGGAGGTTAGGAGGGAGGGCATTCCAGGACAACGGGAGGACGTAGCCCAGGGGTCAACGGCGGGATAGGCGAGACCGAGGGACGGTGAGGAGGTGGGAGGCAGAGGAGCGGAGCGTGTGGGGTGGGCACTAGAAAAAGGGAAGGGAGGAGAGGTAGGAAGGGGCAAGGTGATGTAGAGCCTAGAAGCCTAGAGTGAGGAGTTTTTGTTTTGAGCGGAGGTTGATAGGCAACCACTGGAGTTGTTTAAGAAGGGGAGTGACATGCCCAGATCATTTTTGCAGGAAGATGAGCCGGGCAGTGGAGTGAAGAATAGACTGGAGTGGGGCGAGAGAGGAGGAAGGGAGATCAGAGAGAAGGCTGACACAGTAGCCTAGCCAGAATATAACAAGAGCCTATAGCAGTAAGGTAGCCGTTTGGGCGGAGAGGAAAGGGCGGATCTTGGCGATATTGTAAAGTTGAAACCGGCAGGTCTTGGTAACAGATAGGATGTGTGGGGTGAACGAGAGAGATGAGTCAAGGATGACACTGAGATTGCGGGCCTGAGAGACAGGAAGGATGGTTGTGCCATCCACAGTGATAGGGAAGTCTGGGAGAGGACCGGGCTTGGGAGGGAAGATGAGGAGCTCAGTCTTGCTCATGTTGAGTTTTAGGTGGCGGGCCGACATCCAGGTGGAGACATCCTGGAGGCAGGAGGAGATGCGAGCCTGAAGGGAGGGGGAGAGGACAGGGGCAGAGATGTAGATCTGTGTGTCATCTGCGTAGAGATGGTAGTCAAAGCCGTGAGAGTGAATGAGTTCACCGAGGGAGTGAGTGTAAATGGAGAACAGAAAAGGGCCAAGAACTGACCCTTGAGGAACTCCAACAGTTAAAGGATGGGATGGGGAGGAGGCGCCTGCGAAGGAGACTGAAAATGACTGGCCAGAGAGATACGAGGAGAACCGGGAGAGGACGGAGTCCGTGAAGCCAAGGTGAGATAAGGTATGGAGGAGGAGGGGATGGTCGACAGTGTCAAAGGCAGCAGAGAGGTCAAGGAGGATTAGAATGGAGTAGGAGCCATTGGATTTGGCAAAAAGGAGGTCATGGGTGACCTTAGAGAGAGCAGTCTTGGTAGAGTGGAGGGGACAGAAGCCAGATTGGAGGGGGTCCAGGAGAGAATGGAAGTTAAGGAATTCACCACTTTACAGATGAGATAACCGAGGCACCTAGAAGTTAAGTGACTAATTAATTCCACAATTCTGTTTTACCTGTATAGGAAACAGCATTTGAGAGGAATAAACAATTTATATAACTTCAGTTGAGCTCTTAATGAGATTTTTAACAAAGTATTCCATATTCTGGAATATATGTGTTTAGCAATTACATCTACATATTTTGCATTCTTTCAGGGAAGGAAGTAAAAGCCTCAGTCAGTCACTCTCCAGTGAGTTTATTTCTTTCATTTTGAGTTTTTGAGTTGGATGAAACTCAGGGAAAGAAAGATAAATGATTAAGGGATGAGTGGATTTGTACATTGGGAAAGATTAAAATATATGAAATATGAATAATTAGATTTTTAGTGATTCCTAATTTATGGTATAATATGTATTATGGATGCAAAATTGTACTGTATTGAGGAATAATCATTTCATGGAAAAATGGTGAATGCAGTTCACAAAGTGATCAAATCCAAGTTGTCATTTTCCCAGTACTTCTATGAAATGTGGCCTAGAGGAGAGAATGTGGGACTCAACAAGAACATGGGCTGGGGGTCAGAGGACCTGTTTTCCAGTCCTGGCTCTGCCACTTGCCTATAATGTGACCTTGGGCAAGTCAGTTAACTTGTCTGTGCTTCTGTTTCCTCATCCATAAAATGGGTGTAAAATACTTGTTCTAATTCCTACTTGGACTGTGAGCCACATATGGGACAGAAATGTCTGAGTGGCATATATTACATTCAGTACACTGCTTAGCAAATAAATAGTAAGTTCACAACAAAACCACAGTTTGTATTATTAGGTAAGGGCTATGACATTGAATACTATGGTTAATAGGTAGATGATTTATTTGAATGTGATAAGAATGATGGTGTGTTTAATTTTAGTTTAGATTGTTTGAAGACAATTGTTTCTGTACAGTGTACATTCTGATCTCAAATAAAATCACAGCATCTTACTTAAAACATAAGCTTACTTCAGCTACAGAACATACCTAGACCTTACTACAAGTTTGAAAAATTCACAAAGCCTGTAACGGGCCTGGCACCTGGACTCCATCTTGTTTAGGCAAGCTACCATTTGTTTGTACATGACCCCACAAGTCTTCTCCAAATCAGCAGACACTGTTGGTACAGCTGCTGATGTTGGGGAAAGACAGGACACAAGCCCGAGATCGGCAGATACCATTTGGATACTGCAGTTGCTAATTGTGATCAAAAGATGTTGTTGGAGATTCTAACAACTATGGGTGATGGGTCAATATAGGGAAGAGGTATTAGTCCATTCCCCGCACTTAATGAGTAAAACAAGGCAGAGCACAACCACCCAAGGTCCCATAAAAATCAGCACCAAGGAATGGCTACTTGTAGCCTCTGCTAAATAGCCTCTGCTAGATGATCTAATGCTCCTGTATGCAGAGTTTTACAACACCAGCTCTGTGATAGTACTGCTAGGAAGATAGGGACTGTGATTGGTCATCGTTTCATAAGCAAAAACCCGAATTGTTAGCTAGCAACATGTGAGGGGAATTTGAGCTAGCACTGAGTGAGAGGAATTCACTGGTAGACATTTTGACTAGATGTGGCCGATTGCTCAGGTCTAGTATTGTTGCTTGACCCATTTAGAGTGTGTATGTTCGTGGGACCAAGAATAAAGAAACCATGGCTTTATTTTAAAAGTTTTCCAGCTCATTCTGTCTGTCCTTGGCTTGTATTAAAAGGCATAAATGAGATCCTTTTGCAGAAGAGAAGCAGCATGGCTCAGTGGAAAGAGCACGGGCTGGGGAGTCATAGATCATGGGTTCAAATCCTGGCTCAGCAGCTTGTCAGCTGTGTGACTCTGGGCAAGTCACTTAACTTCTCTTTGCCTCAGTTACCTCATATGTAAAATGGGTGGGACAACCTGATGTGAGCCCTATGTGGGACAACCTGATCACTCTGTATCCCACCTAGCGCTTAGAACAGTGCTTTGCACATAGTAAGCACTTATATGCCATCATCATCATTATTATTATTATTATTATTATTATCCTGAAACTCAGGCCTAATAGACTTGTGACAGAAGGTAAGGGAAAAAAGGACAGAAAAAAGACTGCGAGACTATTGGAGAAAGTTATGAAAACAAGAAAGGATAAAAGAGACTGGAGTTATCTCATCTAGAATTTAAAGCAAACAACAACAACAACAACAACTAGCTGAGAAGTAATTTAGAACCAGCAGCATGGCCTAGTGGAAAGAGGATGGGCCTGGGTGCTAAGCACTTAGTACAATGCTAAGTACTTAGTACAGTGCTAAGCGTTTAGTACAGTACACACAGTGAGCGTTCAATAAATATTATTGAATGAAATACGAATCAATGAATGAAGAAGTGGATTCTAATCCCAGTTCTGCCAAATGCTTGCTTTGTAATCTTAGGCAAGTCAGTTAACTTCTCTGTTCCTTAGTTCTCCTTTTCTCCTTCTTACTTAGACCGTGAGCCCCATGTAGAACAGGAACTGTGTCTGACCTAATTCACTTGTACCTACTTCAGCACTTAGCACAGTGATTGACACATAATAAGCACTTAATAAGTACCACAAGAAACCCCACAAAAGGGAAAGAGAGAGAGAATCAGCAAGAACACTGTGTAGAATAAGAAAGGATTCTTCTTTTTGTGGGTAAATGCAAAAGAAAAAAATGTGCATATTATCCTTAATTGTGTTGTTGTGTTTTTCACTTAAAGCATGTGGTTCTGTTTTCAAATCTGTTCTTGAACTTCTGATTTTTAGAAAAGCTTCTGCTCATCGGAACAACCATATCCTAATTGTAACATTCCCGGCTGTTCTGTTTGCTGGATCTATTTCCCCATAGACTGCTGCTGTCCTACTGGGACTGTGCTTCCCTATGATTGTAAAATGTTTGTTCAGCTCTCCCTGCATATTAATGCCCCATTTCAATTGGCTGTACAACAGCTGTTATACTATCCTGCTATCATCTATTCTCATAACATTTCCTGACCAGCGAAGTTTGTTCTTTGCCATGCTAATGCATTTTCCAAATGTGGTACCAGCTGCTATTCATATCCTGATCTTCCCAACCAAATCCTTTTCTGATTACCATGTTCCAGGCAAATCTGTGTCCAGATATTTTCTTCCAATGCTCTGCTAAACATCATGTTACTTGAGATTATTTTAATAAGTCTTTTAAGATTTAGACTACTCTCTCTACTTGTATATGCCGCTTTATATTTCATTATACAATCACCACTTGGGTATTCTGCTAGCACTTATTCTTACATCTTCCACCCTATAAAATTTTGTTATAATGATCTGGCTTTAATGTTGTGAAATGAGCTTGTATCAGGATTTCTTGCCTTGGCATATGGGCCATAGGTTAGGATGATGACTCGACTCATACATTTGATTTCTAGTACTTGCATGTATGTACTGTCATGTTAAATTCAAGCAGAAGACTGTGGATAGTTTCTATGTTTTCTAAAGTCAGTTGATCAATCAAATGACAAATAGTATGCATTGAGGGTCCAAGGTGTGCGCAAAGCCCTTAGGTGAGCACAATTACTAAATTCTACCCACATCGTCAAGTAGCATCCAATCTAGTGGGAGAGATAAGTTAGAAAAAGTTGCTTAATATATGTTTAGTGTCTAATTAATAGGCCATGTAAAGTGTGACATACCTGGTAAAGAAGATTGAATGTGCTTAAGTGCTGAAGTGGCAGTTCTGACAAATATAGGGTAAAGACATTGGAAAATAATTAGGGAAGTGATTTTAGAAAGACTTTGAAGTTAAGGAGAGTTGTGGTCTGTTGACTGAAGTAGGAGCGAGTTCCCAAGAAGTAGGGAGGGAGTAAGCAAGAGGTTAGTTCTGGGAGAGGCTAGAACAAAAGCAGTGCATCGTTTAGCTGGAGAGGAATGAAGAGGGCAAGCTAGGTAGTAGTGGGTGAAGAGAGTGGATACATATGAAGGAGAGAGTTGATTAGTCCCTTTAAAAGCCATTTGTCTGAAGATTTTATATGATATGGAAATGAATGGGCAACCAGTGAAAGTGATTGCCTGGAGAGGGGAGGTAATGAACTCAGGGAAATCATCAGGGAGGTTGATGAAATAGTTAAAGTGGGATATGACAAGTTCTGGACCAGAATGATAGCCATCTGGATTGGGAAGAATGGATCAATCTTGAAAATGTTGTGGAGGAAGAATTGACAAGATTTATCAATAGCCTGGATTTGTATTTGAAAGTGATCAGTGAGTCAAGTGTAATGCCAAGGTTATGGGCTTAACAGATGGGGAAGATATAGATGTTATTCACTGTGACGGTGGGAAAGTTGGATGGAGGAGAATCATTATGAGGAAAGATGAAATGTTAAGATATGGAACCATTAAATTTGAGGGGCTAACAGGACGTTCATGCTGACATACTTTAGAGATAGAAGGAACTAGCACTTTGGTAAATTCTTCTTTGCAGGTTCTTGATCCTGAATTCTCAGGATTAAGGGTTTAGTACAGTGCCTGGCATAAAGTAAGTGCTTTACAAATATGATAATTGCGATACATTATTTCTATTGGGAAACACCAGTACTACTACATATGCAGGAGAGTATATATACATACATACATACATATATACATTAATATACATGCATCAATGTTCAGATGTATGTATATGTATACTTTTTTTCTAAATCCTACTCATATTCTCTTTAGGCAAGATTGCTTGGGAAAAAAAACTTTAAACAATTCACCCTGAGATTTTAACATCTGAAATAATTGCATAACCATCTATTAAAATGAAAATGTCACAGAAGAGGTGAACAAATTTCCGTAACTGATATGCATCTAAAAGAGACCCTAAGGTCTATTTCATAATTGTGTCATCTTTTCTACAGTCCATAAAAATGGGTAATGAAGACTTAATGACTTCTTTGCCAGTCTTTACACAGTTGTTTGATCTCATTTATAGTCAGTATTATGCAGTGTTGAAATCTGAAAGAAGTCATATTTTATACCTGAGAGAACAAATGTAGCTGATTTTAATCTGCAAACTTATTATAATCATCAATTATTTTCTTAATAAACTGTTGAATAAATATGTACTTAGAAAATTCCTTTGAATGAGAATACTCAAGAGAAGACTAGCTCAATGAGGTCACAATGTATTGGTCTTTACCAACAAAGTAAAAATTACCGCCCTGAATAATTTCAAAAGAAATGAGTACTAGTAGGCGCCCTGCATTTCGCTAACCATTTCGGTGAAACATCTAAATTTGCTTATTCCTTATCATCCTTGCAGAAAAATAAACTTTTAATTCTATGGTGACATTTTGATCACCATCAGCATAGTTTTCCAAATCAATTACTTCTAGTTCTGAATTTCAAATTGCTTTAAATACCTAAATTCAAATGTCAGTGAGTTCATGTGTCTGATCTAATTACCTTTTAACACAGACCTTAGCTGGGCATAGAATATGTGTTGTATGAATTTCATAATTATTTTAAGCTTGTCCTCTAGACTGTAAACTCACTGTGGGCAGGGAATGTACCTACCAACTCTGTTACATTGTTATATCATACTCTCCCAAGCAATTAGTAGTGTTCTGCACACAGTAAGCATTCAGTAAATATGATTGATTGATTTAAGGTATTTATTGACAAGTACTCTGTGTGAAGCACTGTACTATGTATGCACTTGGGAGAGTATGATCTCTATTCTCACGGAGTTTACAGTTTATTGTGTGTGTGCCTCTAGAACACTCAATCGTTTTGCCATCCAAGTGTTGTGACAAACTTCTGGGCCATCACTTGATGTTATATTATGCTTCGTATTATTGGCCTTTATAATCATTATAAATCTCGGTTCCCTTGTTTTCTAGCACTTTTCAGGGGAGAATTTACTTTAAGTGATAACTATTTTAATGTCTTTGCCCCTACCTGATGTAGAAACAAAGGTGATAATGACATATTTTCCCAGAGGCACTTGCAACTTCCTTAGATAGAGATAAACCTATTTTACTACTGAATGCTTTGTAATGATTATTTGCCAAGCTAGAGCACAGAGCAGCAGTAAAGGGAAATGTTTGGTAAAAACCATCAAAACTAGGCATGTTGAATCCAAGAGAATAAATTAGTGTTTCATATTATAAAATATGATACATTTTAAAAAATATAAACTTTATATCTTGCTGTAAAAGTATTATCTGAAATTTAGAGGCTGTTCAAAACTCAAACAAGAAAAGTAAAGACCTGTGTTGTAAGTAGTGGATTTTTTTTATATCTATAAAAAATTATGTTTATTAGGGATTTTGATTAATGTTATTTAAGTTACAGTCTCATATTGGTTTGAAAATAACCGGTCTACCCCAGTTATTTGATGTGGGATAGGAACATTGTAGTAAAACTATGAAAACATGTTTCACTGTCTTTCAGGTTTGCAGATGACTACTGATGGTGAGATTTTTCAGTGTGTGGTTGATAAAGCCAACATCTGAATGGAAGTCCCTGCCACATCATATGTGTGTAAACCCTACAGGTTGTTGCGCTGTTAACCTTTTTATCAGCTGTATATAAAAGTTTTTGTCACTCTTCCTTAAGTCTGTTTAACCTCAAACGTTAGACTTTTACAGATTTTTTGTGGAGGGATTGGTTGAACGCATAAGTTGAATGGTTTGAAATTTCTTGAGATTTTTTTTCCCTTATTCAGAGGATGGAGATCTCCCACAGAGACTCTTTTTTACGTGTTCCTCTGAACCTGAGGTCTTGCTCTTCTTCCCATAAATCAAGCAGATGTCCTGGATTTTGGCTTTAAAAGACTTTAATCAAACAAGGACAGTAAAAAACATCAAAGTGGAAAATAAGTAAATAACAGGCAAAACTAGAATCACACCAGAATCACTTATTCTTAGCAATCCATGGTCCTTCACTACCCAATGGAGTTTCTCCTCTTACTTTTTCTAGAGGATACTGGTCCATTCTATATGCATATTGTAGATCTTAATACCAGATTCCGTTCTTTGCATCCTTCAACAAGGAGGAAAAGTGGTTTCATGATCTTTCAACAGCTTCAAGATCTCATGTCTCTGTCTTTCTTTTTATAGTCAATTTTTATAGTTCAAATAATCTTTCTAATTATCTAGGTGGGGTTCAATAAATTAATAATTAATATGTCTTACCAAATTGCTGAGAGATTTTGGGGAGGCTTTGAACTAACTTTATTCTCCTAAGAAGCAGTCCCTGCCCTCCTCTAACACACCCCTCTTCCTAATTTCATTTTGCCTGGGAAATTTAAACTGAAACTCCAAACCTTTTTCTGTGGAATTTAGATGATAATGCAATTTACATTCCAGGACCATATAATCCATAGCCCCCTCTGCTGTCGGGTGTTGGGTATGGTTCATACATTATGCTGATGAAACTAACTGCTTCAGGACCTGGAATAGCCTTCTGTAGGTTATTTAGATCTCAAAGACATTTAGAAAATTGAATTGAATTGAGGTCAACAGATTATAAACTTTCATTTTGGTATGAGCTTGATGTTACACTGTCTTTGTAAAGACCAAGTTGGCTTCTTTTACTGTTTTCTATATTGGTATCTCAATGTACATTGTTGTTATACAATGTACTTCCTGGGTAGCAGAGTTTGGTGGATGTTTTAAACTCTATGAAGTTGGTTATTTATTATGTTTCCAGAACATAGGCTAATACACTAAATCTGTTTTATTTAGAATTAGTGTCTGCATAGAATGGTAAGCATCTGCAAACTGATTCAAAAGCATTTGCAAGCCCCTTGTGCTTGTACTTCTTGGGGATAGTTACTTGAAAGTAGCATTTTCTGAACCATCATTTTAAAAATATTTGATGATGGTCTTAGGGCTTCATAAGGTTTTTCAAGCAGTATGGATTACTTCCCTATAACATTATTCTTAGGCATTTGCCCTACGTAAGCCCTAAAGTACTCACCCAGCCCTATAGCACTTATACCCATATCACTTATATCCATCATTATATTCTGTTGCTTCCCTTGCTGTAATTTATTTTGTCTCACTTCCCTGCAAGTTTGCAAGGTCTTTAAGCGCAAGGATTGTGTATACTTATACAATATGTACTTTGTACTCTTCCAAGTGCTTAGTACAGTGTTCTGCATAAACTGTAAGCACTCAATAAATTCTATTGATTTACTGATTTTTTCTTTAAGGTATTTGTGAGGCTAACAGATTTGTACCTGTAGGGTTCATTATCAACAAGTTCAAAAAAATCCATTACATCCCTGGATTTTATAAAATTAAAAAAAAAAAAGGTGAAACATCTTCAAAGACCCAATGCTACTGGACTGACTGATTTAGAAACAGAATCTTAGATGAATAACATATCTCCTTTTATCTCCCATATCTCCTTCATGGCCCTGAGTAATTTAATTTTTCTCTGCTCCAAGGAAACAAAGCAATGTAGTTTTAAATGTAAGGAAAGTGGACATACATTGTATTTAAAGGGTTTGCTCCCAAGGGATCAACTAGAATCAGAAAGAAATGCATGAGCTTTTAGCAACTCTTTACAAACTCTTATCTCTCATCTCCACAAACCTTAATGCCAAGCCGAAACTATGAAATGGTGAGGGTCTGGAATCAACACATTTGCATTGATAACGTTTCTGCATTAGTAGGGTTGTCTCTGCATTAGTAGGGTTGTCACCGCTGCTGAGGTTTATTTTAGAACACTTAACATAATGAGCAGCTGTATAAAGAACAAGCTTTTAATATAAATATTTGGATTTCTGCTGGAACTAGGAACAGTATAGTGTGTTGCACAGATTGTATTGAAATTACATTTTGTAAAATTGGAAATAATGACGTAAGCTAGTCACTTGACCATACCAAAATGCGTCCCAGGGTAGCTAAGTAGATTTAAAAGACAATCTTATTTAAGAAATTGAACTTATGACCTCTATTGGGACAACTGTTTTGTTGTCTTCTGTTGTTTAGAGTTTAGCATTTTAAATATGAAAGAGAGAGTAGGCAGCAATTAATATTAGGAATTGTTTTTGTAACCCTTTTTCGTCACTGAGCCAAATGTAGAAAGATAACCATTCAAGGATAAATTCAAATCAAAGAAATATTCCTAAAGATGCTAACATAATTTATTAACACAAAAATTAAGTGAAATCATGTCCATTTGGTAGTTATTTCCATTTATAAATATCAAAATGATGGGCTTGGTGAATATACAATTTCCATTGTTATTTTAAGAAAACAAATGAAATATAATTTTTGAACATGTCTGCTTGATTGTTGATGTAATGATACTTATTTTATTTTTTATGTTCGTGTTTTTCAATATTTGTTCTTTCCTTGTGTGGCCCAGAAATGTTGCCTAGATAGCTCAGGTAGGTATGGGACCCCATCTCTCTGCTCAAACTAGGACAAATCCAACTCAGATCTTTGAGGTCTTTTACGTCCATCGTAATAATAATAATAATTAGTATTTGTTAAGCACTTTGCCAGACACTGTATTAAGCACTGGGGTGGATACAAGCATATTGGGTTGTTCACAGTCCCTGCCCCACCTAGGACTCACAGTCTCAATCACCATTTTACAGGTGAGGTAACACTGAGGCCAAGAGAAGTGAAGTGACTTGCCCAAGGTCACACAGCATACAAGTGGAAGAGCTGGAATTAGAACCCATGACCTTCTGACTCAGAACCCATGCTCCACCCACTACCATCACATGATAGATTAGCCAGCACTGCTCAAAATGCTCTTCTGGATAATCAGGGTAATTGCCAATTCCTGTGATGCTAAAAGTTGTTTTCACCTGTGATTTGATCAAAAGGAAAATACATGTGAAATCAACATATATTCAGTGGACTAGCAAAGAGCATGCAGAGCATTTCAAGAAGGCAGATTATTTGTTACCCATTTAAAACCACAACCCATATACTCATAACTCATTGTAGTTAGGAGAGAACATCACAGTGCTCTGGTAAATTACAGTAACTTGTCTTATCAATCATTTAATCAACCAATCATATTTATTGAGCTCTTATTCTATGTTAAACACTTGGGAGACTACAATATAACAGAGTTGGTAGATATGTTCCCTGCCCACAATAGGCTTACAGTTTTAACTCTGGGAAGCAGCGTGGCTCAATGGAAAGAGCCCGGACTGGGAGTCAGAGGTTGTGGGTTCTAATCCTGACTCTGTCACTTGTGAACTGTGTGACCTTGGGAAAGTCACTTAACTTATCTGGGCCTCAGTTACCTCATCCATAAAATGGAGATGAAGACTGGATACCCCAAGTGGGACAACCTAATTCCCTTGTATCTACCCCATTGCTTAGAACAGTGCTTGGGACATAGTAAGCGCTTAACAAATACCAACATTGTTATTATCATTATTATTATTATTATTATAAACAGGGAATGCACAAAGTTTCTTTTCCTTGAATTCATAGAAACTTTACCTTGATGTTTTCCCTTAAGAAGTTAAACATTCTTGTACAAAAGATGCTACCCTTTTATTGTTCTTCGCAGATGCGAAAACTGAACTGAGATGCAGTCTCCACTGAAACAAAGTAGAGGAGCAGCAATGATAATGGACACTTAGGGGTTGGGGAAATTGGGGAAGTTGAAAAGTTGCTGGGCAGCAGGGCAGAGGATAATGTAGACAGTGGGATGCCATTGTTTAGACCTTCTGTATAACCTTGAATCCATCTCTCATTTGGAAAGCCAGAGATAGTGTTAAGAGCACATTCACTGTGCAAGAATAGGCCATTTTAAAAATATTTCTAATCTCATGAAGTTTATTATTTTCCATATTTGGGCATCTCTTTCCATTCTGTGTGTTAAAATTCCTCATGATGATCAGCTCATTATATTTTGGTATTTCTCTGTCAGGTCTAATATACACTAGCAGAAACAAAAACATAAATTCTAAGCTTTCAAACATTCTTAAATGGCCACAGAGGTATCACCTGAAGGTGCTCATTGAATGAGTCATCACTTGTGGGCAGGGAACGTCTCCACCAGTACTGCTACATTGTACTCTCCCATACTCTTGTTACAGTGCTCTGCAACCAGGAATCACTCAATAAATACTATTGATTGTTTGATTGATTGAACTGATTGACTCATGCTTGCATTCTGGCTTATTTATAACTTTCACACAAACACATATTCACAGAGGCAGGGCCATATTAATCCTCCCATTATAAGGGACTATAAAATTTTGTTTAGTCCCACAAACATCATGTATAATATCATGTTATCCTGCATTTAATGACATTGGAATTAATGAAGTCAAGGAGCTTGAATCTAATTTATCCCTATGTTGACTTTTCCACACCACTCATTTATGTTTCAGCAATGTTCTGTTGATTTTTTGATGTCATATACCTCATCTGTAAAGTTCAAGTGTTTCGGTACTGTCCCTCTAGTGAGCAAAAACTAAAATTTTTCACCTACCAAATATGCGTAGCCACAGAAGCAGCATTAGTTCACAGCTAGAGAAATTAAGGCTCCGCAAGTAATAAATAGTGTCTATTATGAGGAGAAAGATAATTGTTTTTAAGAAAGTTATAGGACTCGAATAATCAGTAATATTGAACAAGGTCAATTTTGCAGATTATGTGCTATCGCATCCATATTTTTTTTTGTAGATTAAAAACACATTTTCCCAAAAGCCACATCAAATGAGTCTGCATTACAAATGCCAGTCAGTTCAAGCAAAAGGGAACTAACTACATAAATATATAGTTATCTCTCTATATAATATATATATATCATACATAAGAATTGTTTGACACCCTTATAATAATGAGGTCAAAAAACCTTCCAGAATTTTGTTAGGCATCACATGGGTTTTAAATGCTCCAATTAATATAATATCTAATACTATGTAGAAAAATTAAAATCATCTTTTAATTCTAATATGGTGCTTGCAAAGGAAAATGTGTGTATATGTGTGTGTGTGTGTGTGTGTGTGTGTGTGTGTGTGCGTGCGTGTGTATGCATGCCTGAAGAGAAAGAGAAACTCAGTCCATTCTGAGCCACTTCCTAGTCCTCTATGTGATCTATTCATGCATGGTTCCTTCATAGTAACAATGATAATACTAATAATAATAATAGTAGTTGTTAAGCCCTTTCTATGTGCCAAGCAGAATTCTAAACACTGATGTAGATGTAAGATAATTGGGTTGGACACAGTCCCTGTCCCTCAGAGAGCTCCCAGTCTTAACCCCTGAAGTAACTGAGGTAACTGAGGCCCAGAGAAGTTGTGACTTGCCCAATATTACACAGCAGACATATGGCACAGCCAGGACCCTGATCCTTCTGACTCCCAGGCCCATGCTCTATCCAGCAGGCTATACTGTATCCCCCATCCAGTGTAGTTCCCCAAAACAATCTTAACCATTCAGTCCTGATTGAGTAAACCAAGCATGGTCACTGTCATCACAACCCCACATGGGGTTCACAATCTAAGGGGGAGGGAGAAGAGACATTTCTTCCCCATTTTACTGTCCAGGAAACTGAAGCATAGGTAAGTTAAATAACTTGCCCATGGTCACACAGCAGGCAAATATATAATTATAGTCCATGAATTTTATCAATATAAATTTCTAAAAGAAATGAAAGGATTTATGTCCAGGCTTCCAGAGGAGTAAAATCCAGCTAGAAAAATTCAATATTTGGAGGAGTTCAAGCAGGCATTTGTCATATAGAATTTCATCACATCATCTGTTGATCCATCCAGTCACTGTTTTCCGTAAGATACAGAGACGTGTTAAAAGGGATATCCCAGGCTGCAACCATTTCACAATGCATCTAGTCCAGGGATGCAATTTGTGAATGTTTGATACCTTAACTTAATCATATGCCTGACTAGCTTCCACTTCATACAGGAGATCACCCCAGTGAAATTATCACTGATTTTTAGGCAGTCATAGCTGGCCTGCCCTATCCTTTGAAACCAGAGCTAAAGATGACACAGCGTGGCTCAGTGGAAAGAGCACAGGCTTGGGAGTCAGAGGTCATAGGTTTGAATCCCAGATCTGCCACTTGTCAGCTGTGTGACTGTGGGCAAGTCACTTCACTTCTCTGTGCCTCAGTTACCTCATCTGTAAAATGGGGATTAACTGTGAGCCTCATGTGGGACAACCTGATTACCACAGCACTTAGAATAGTGCTCTGCATATAGTAAGCGCTTAACAAATACCAACATTATTATTATGACACCGGGATGTCACTTTTATTTTTGTCAATTTCTGGAAAGTCAGAGTCTTCAGTCCAGCTCAGTTCCAGGAGGGTTTCTTTCACACACTCATGGTTCTGCAGCTGTACCAGAGGTAGTCTTCACCCCAGCCCCAGAGCCAGAGAGAACAAGCAACTACTGGAAGCCTGGGTGATCTTCTTGGGCAGCTATTTAAATCCTGGAGAGATGTATGGTTGCCATGCCACCTTCTGCTCCGAAGCTGCTACCAAAGCATCAGCAGCAGTTCCAGCTCACCTAGCTTTCCCTGGCTGGTGCTGGAAACACTATAATGTGGCTGGTGATTTCAGCAGTGAAAAGGGGCAGCAGTTCTGGACAGAAGTCCAAACTTCTATCTTATTCCAGGATGTCTCCTAGGCTGACTGGGCAGACAAAACATAAGGTTGATATAAGGTCCATTTTCACAGGTTTCTCCCTCCAACTCCTACTTCTCTCACTATTTTCGCCTTCCTTAATTTTGACCTTCCCTCAAAGTCATGTCCTCATTGTTCCCCACTGCCCTTCCTCAATGTCTTACCCACTGTTCTGCCCCAAGACCATTCCTATGGTAAAAATGAAACTGTGGCACCCTTCAGCAGAACCACCTTGTCAGGGAGGCAAGAACCACCTGCAGAGTAGTTCTAGGAGCAGGAATTGAATGAAGACCATTATCCTTGCCTCCCTGGCTTTATGGACCATCAGCCTCCTCTATCAATACTAAGGGGCCACCAGTAGCTAGTTTTTATCCCTAGCTCACTACCATGTCCAACCATGGCCACAGATGAGGATTCTGGTCCCTATCCAAGCTAGTCTCAAGGGTGGGAATACACGTTCTGGATTTGGCTTTGCCTCAGCCTCAAGTTGGGAATATGCATTTTGAGGTGTACCCACTCCATTCCTAGCTTGGGCAGTGGCTATTGAGTGGAAGGCAATCTGCTACAAGTCAAAACTCACCTGTGCTGGGTAGCAGTGGAATGGGAGAGAATAGAGGGTGGAGTCTCAAGTTTACTGTGCAGAAGATTAAACTGTAAACCCGTCAAAGGGCAGGGACTGTCTCTATCTGTTACCGATTTGTACATTCCAAGTGCTTAGTACAGTGCTCTGCACATAGTAAGCGCTCAATAAATACTATTTAAAAAAAGAAGGCAATGGTAAACCACTTCTGCATTTTTACCAAGAAAACTGTGGATATACTACCAGAATAATTGCAGATGAAAGTAGTGTCCTGGGAGAGATGTGTCAGTGGAGTCTTTATGGGTTAGAAGTGTCTTGACAGCAGAAGACAAGAATATCATATATATATCTACCTGCCCATACTCTGACCTTTTGGATGTGTTTTTGTCTGCATGTCCAGTTCCCTAGAACTTTCTGTGGGGCATTTTCATGTCTAAGTATCTATTTATTTCCTATCCCTTTTCCCTGGATTTCTTCCTCTCTGGAGCCCCTTCCCCAGGAGTCACTCCCTAAGTTTACTCCTCCTTGGACTCACTTCACACATTTAGTGTTCAACTATAGGTGATGTTGTCAAACTGATTAAGGTTATAAAATCATAATATTAGATGCTGAATATCTACAGCTGCTTAAAGTTGATGCACAGATTTTGTGAAGACGTTGTAATACCAAGAAAATTACTTCCAACTCTCAGCTCTGTGAGGCCTGCAACAGAGGAATGTTGCCATGGTGTTTCAAGATTACACCAGAAAAAGCACAGTAAGGATATGTTTCAGAAAGCCAAAGAGTACATCCTGGAGAATACCAACAATCAGTTTTTCTGACCCTTTGGTCATGGTCATATCCCTTTTCAGGACCAGAAGGGCCGGAGTTCCTCTTGGCTTCAGTGGTAGAGAAACGGAATAGGTGGAGGAAACATTCTCCCTCCCTGGATAGATAGTATCCCACCAGCCCTCTCTCACTATGGATTCAGAAGTCAATTCTCTTTTCTCACCTTTGTAAAGTAGGGAGAGTCAGGATGATTTGTCATCCTAGAGGTGGGTACAACAGTAACAACTGTCAAATAAGTTTATATTGTAGAGAAGCAGCTGTAGGCCATTCAAGACCAGATGAACATTTGAAATTATTTCATGTGTCCACTGCTTCATCATTTTTTGATATGATGTTCCAGATGCTTCTGGTGTACATTCTGATTTTTTTTAGTTTTTTTTTTTAAATTTCAGTACTTGGTGGTCATTAACAGAACATAGGCAGATGACTGGCTAATTTTGTGGAAAATCCTCGGTAATTCTAAAGGTTGGTAGTAGCCTAGGTTCATTTTGTTATGAACCTTGTCATTTTGTTGCTTCACTGCAGATTTGAAGTCAGAGAGCTCACATCCTATTCCATTTTCTTTCTGAACAAATTAGCATGGCATGATATTGCTATTTATTTTTGACACTAATGATGCCAAATATTGAGAAAATGGGAATACCTGGCAGCGAATATGAAATGTTATTTTTAAAAAATTGTATACAATATCTACATCAATAGGAAACTTAATGTCACAATGGTATTGATTAAATTTTTTTCTCATTGATCAATCTAGATAATAGATCTAACCAGGTGAATGTGCCTACCATTGTTATCATTTCTATGTACTTTGGGGTAATTTCTGAATCAGTACATTGTTCAGTCAAATTCTTACAAATTATTTTCGATGATCTGTTGTAGTTATCCTCTTTAAAGAGTGATGTATGAGTCAAAGTATGTATCCCACTGGTAGGTGCAGAACACATGAAGTTTCTGAGACTCCTAGGCTTGCTGCCATTTTCCTAGCAACATTCATTCTTCATTGCAAGCCTCAATTGCACCCATTAGGCTCATAGTGTAGAACAAGCCTGATGGAAATATGAACATTATGCCATTGAGCCAGCTGGAGCTTTAAAAATGTGGATGCTATCGAAGCTGCTGAAATGAGAGGTCCCATTCAGGATGAAATTGTTACATTATTACCTCCTCTGTATCAGTATTACAAACATCTCAGTAGGCTTTAAATCCTCAGATGGCCTCTGAGACATGATGACACAAAGATGAGAAAAGAAGACATTGTTGACTACCTACATATGCAGGGATATGTATGTGTTATTCACTTGTGTGAAGGTAGATAAGCCTATTTTTTTATTTAATGCCTAGTTATAGGTCTCTATTACGTGTCATTTTGTTTTCTCCCCACACAGCAACAAACGGACAAGAGGCTGCCCACTTCACATTATGTCATAGATGAAAATGACTTCCAGGAGTCCATGAATCTGAACAAGTGAAATCAATGTGTGTGAGGCTAGAGGAAGTCTTTAACCCTCAAATAGTATTTTCCCTTCTACTTGTTTTTTCTATAGGTTTGGAGTAACATTTGAGTGTGGAAAATCTCCCTTACTTGGCTTTATTATTGGTAATAATAATACTGATAACATCAGAAGTTAGATAGGAGTTACTGGAGGAAGCACTCTGAATTAGTCAAGACAGAGTTTGCAACATGGAGTTGCATGAAGGGAAAAAATAAATATTCTAGTGGGACTTCACAAATTTGATCTATGAACTGGTGAATCTTTTTTTTTTAAGTGCCTCGCATGTGTTGGAAGGGTAGTGTATCAATATCTGAAGCTCAACTGACTCCAGAAGGTCTCAGATTGGTCTGCTATCTCCCATGGAAACTACCCATTCAAAGCGGAGCCTGTGTGATTTTCAATCCTCTATCATAAATAGCTGTTACAAATAGAGCCAGGGAGGAGACTTAGAAGAAGAGAGGTTCCTTAGAAAAGAAACTTAAAAACCTAACACAGAAAGCCTTGATAAAAGGATCTGTTTTAAGATAGCTCCCACAAAAATGAGAGAAAAGAATCTTATCTAGGTTAAAAAGGTGATCAATAGCATTTATTGAGCATTGATGACATACAGACATTGTTCTAAATGCTTGAAAGAGTAGAATAGTTGTTTGTTTTTTTTTTAATTGATGACTGGGGAAGACAGAAGTTTGAATAAATTACAGATCAGGGGAAATGTATATATTATGGGGTTTTAGAGCATGTATGTGCTTTGGTGACCTGGGTAGGCCGAAATGGCAGTTGAGGATATAAATGGGGAGATTAGACATTAATTTCAGAATGACCTTGAAGATGAGAAGAGCTGTGGCCTTTTGGATGTGATGTGGGTGGGAATTTCTAGGTTGAGGTCAGAAGGTTATAATCAAGAGGTTAGTGGTGAGAGAGACCAGAATGATAACAATGATGATATTGATGATGATGATGATGATACTACTGTAAAGCACTTGTTATGAGTCAGGCACTGGTCTAAGTTAATCAGGTTGGACACAGTCCTTGTCCCACATAGGTTTACAGTCTAACTAGAAAAGAGACAGGTATTTAATCCTCACAAATGAGGAAAAAGGCACAGAGAAGTAAAGTGACTTGCCAAAAGTCACACAGCAGGCAGTAAGCAGAGCCAGGATTAAAACCCAGTTCCTCTGACTCCCACTCAGTTCCAGGTTCTTTTCACTAGGCCATGCTGCCTCTCCGAACAAGGCATAGTAAATTTTGGTTATTTTGCAAGGTAGCAAAAGAGACTGAATAACTAGAATAACAGAGAGCTGACTGAGTGCTTTAAATCTCCAGTTCCAGAGTTTCTGCTTTATGTGGAGAAGGACAGGCTATCATTGGAAATTTCTGAGGAGAGAGGAGATGTGTGCAGAATAGCATTTAAAAATAATTACCTAGGTAGAGTGAAGTATTTATTGGAGAAGAGAAAGACTGGAAGCAGGGACTCTGTGAAAAAGCTGTTGCAGTAGTCAAGCCAGGATATTACAAGTGTCTGTACCAGCATGGTGGAGAGGAAGAGACATATTCTGAATATCTTGTAGAGAAAGAACCAGTTGCATTTGGAGACAGCCTGGATATAGGGATTGGAAGAGGGACAAGTCAAGACCAATGCCAAAGCTATAGTTGTGATAGATGGAGTGGTGGTGATGATAGTGGTGGTGTCTGCTGTAATGAGAAAGGTATGAAGTAGGGATAATTTAAAGGAAAAATGAAGAGTTCAGCTAGGGATACTTTAAGCTGGAGGTGTTGGCAGTGCATCCGCAAAGAGATGTCTTGCAATGATTATAATGATTACAATTATAATTATACTTGTTCAGCACTATGTGCCAAGCACTGATCTTAGCGCTGTGGGCTTGATACAAGATAACCAGTTTGGACACAGTTGCTGCCCTACATGGGACTCACACTCTTAATCCCATTTTACAGATGAGGTAACTGAGGCCCAGAGAAGTGAAGTTACTTGCCCAAGGTAACACAGCAGCCACATGGCAGAGCCGGGATTAGAACCTAAGTCCTTCCGACTCCCAGGCCCGTGATTCATAGTTAGGGGGAACTGTGAGATTGCAGAGTACAGGGGAGATCAGCAGATTTGGGCATGATCCTTATTCAGGTCATAGTTTAAACAGTGAAAATACATCAATCAATGGTGCTTATTGAGAAGCAGCAAAGCCTAGTAGACAGAACACAGCCTGGGAGTCAGAAGGACCTGGGTTCTAATCCAAACTGCACCATTTGTCTGCTGTGTGACCTTGGGCAAGTCACTTCATTTTCTGGGCCTCAGTTACCTCATCTGTAAATTGGGGATTAAGACTGTGAACCCCATCTGGGACATGAACTGTGTCCAACCTGATTAGCTTGTAGATATTCAGGTTCTTAGTACAGTGCCTGGCACATAGTAAGTGCTTAACAGATGCCATAAAAAAAACAGTTCTTTACTGCATACAAACACTGTTCCAAGCACTTGGGAGAGTATAATACAAAATAGTTGGGAGACATGATGTCTGACCACAAGGATCTTGCATTCTAGAGTGTGTGTGGTCGGGGGAGGGAGCTCCCTAAGGGAGGAAATGTAAATTTGGAAGAGTAAGGTGACCCAGAACAAAGCCTTGAGTAACACCACTATTTGGAAAGTGGGAGACTGACAAAGAGCCCGTGAAAGAGACTGAGAAAGATATGTATGACTGAGAGGTAAGAAAACTGCATCAGTAAAAAAAAAATTACACTGTGTGTCCAGGAGAAGGGAGAAGTCCAAAAGGTTGAAAGCAGAGTTTGAGTAGGTTAGGACAAAATAACATTGCTAAGATCTGGCAAGATGTGACCTTGGAATGAGTGATCTCAGTGAAGCTAAGAGAGAGGAAATGGGGTTGTAGAGGGTCATTTGAGGAATATGGACAGGACTAAGAGGAGGGAGATAGATGGAGCAATTGTCAGTTGGTATAGAAGTGTCTAGAGAAGGTTTTTTGTTGCTTTTTTGTAGGGAGATAGGGGTTATATGGGGAATGAAGCAGGGACCATAGTACTTTATTAAGAGAAATATCTTAGCTCAAATATTGAAAGAAGGCAGCAGGAAAGACTTTTTTTTTAATTGATTGCTTCTCCCTGACTAGTCTCATTAGCATGGGAAATCGCTCATTGAAAGAGAGTCCACCCAACAGATACATATTAGAACATGATGAGTCAATTATTTACATCTGGGCCAAATCTGCATTAACAGAGAAAAGAGAGGAAGGGGGTGGGGTCCACCTAACAGGAAGAAGGAAAAGAGGAGACGTATTCACTAAGGAACAGAAGGTGAAGTGATTTTTTTTAAGCCTTCTGGTTTAAAGAAAAGAATCCAGGTGGTTTTTTTTCCATTAAATTTCAATATGAAGGAATTGGAGAGGATTCCTGAATAGCATGAATGAGGAACTTGGAGCATCATCAAGAGGAGATGTATTCATAAAGTGGAGTGTTTAGGAAGATTTACCCCCATGTTTTGGCATGTAAGTAAGAACCTGGGAAGAAAGAGATGTAATCCCAGTCTTGAATGTGATAGTATAAGGCAGATTGTGTTGGTTTGATTTTTTTAATTTTTGTTATCTTGATCAAGGAATGCTATATACTTTGTAACTTCAGTATAGTCTCCAGGCTGTCCTAGTACATCAGAGATGAAGAGGAATCCAGGATTTCTAGAGAGAAACTATTACATAAAGAAAGAAAATGCCAAGAAACTTCTCCAAATTGCAAACAACTAGCAGTACTTTTGAAAGTTTTGAGCACTAGATTTTTCAATAGCCATTTTGGGGAGTTTCATTTGAAGGCCAGTAAAGGCAGGAAGAGGAGCAGTAAGGTTTTAGGATTATTGATTGGAGGACTTACAGAACTCATCCTGACATGGCATGGGAGAAACTCAGAGGGTTATGAAGGTTTATCTTTAATATGGCCCTGGCATTTCTAGCCAGAAAAGCACTAAAGGGGTCCCACCAACATAGTGCAGTCCAATGTCGGAATGATACCACTTACTGAAGTGAGGAAAAAATTGAAAGAACAACAAACAGGAAATAACTCATCTCCCCACTGTCCTAGTGTGACCATCCTGGTCTGAAGTGTCAGAACATTCCCACATTTGAAATGTTGGAAGCCGTGTGTGAGGCTTTCATGATGTAAGGCAGTCTAAGAATGGGGTTGCTTCTGACCTCATTTCATGTCTTACCGAAAACACCAGAACTTGAAAGGTGAACTTCAACACTGGTTCTCAATCAAAGGTGTTTACTCTGTGCTGAGTACTGTACTTGAAGCTTGGGAGAGTACAACAGAGTTGTTGTTCTTAACCAAAATGAGCATATAATCTTTTGTAACATTTACCCTTAAGCTCTATTGCCAGAAAAGTAAAAACTCTATTTGTCCTGTGTTTTTACAAGTATTCAATAAATTATGTCAGTATGAAAATGACAGTGAAGCACTAGTTTTCTCTAGCCATAATATTTAGTTATTTTGTACCCATTTCATAATTCACCTCTATCACTTTTTTACAATATTCGATTGCAAATTGTTTCAATCCGGTCTCATCTGGCTGAAAACAATATCTATCCTTTTCCTAATTCACTCCCATACACATCACTACCATCAGCTGTTCCAGAGACTTAACTCTCTACTCAAACCTCCTGTGCCTGGCCATCTCTTTGCTGTAATGACTGGACCACATATTTCATCAACAAAATGGAAACTATCAGATATGATTTCCCTAATATCTGCCTTGCTCCTACCAAATTTCCCCCCATTCCTTACTCTTTGGCTCTCCTTATATTCCCTGCACTATCTGAAGAATAGATCTCTCAACTTGTCTAAAAATCTTCCCCCTCCACCTGTGCTTCAGCCCAATCCTTTCATACCTCATTAAAACAATTGACCCTCTCTTCTTCCTTCCTTGACTTCCATCTCCAGTCATTTACTTTCCAATGTCTTCTTTCCACTACTTTCAAACATGTTTACATATATCTTATCCCCCCAAACCTTCCCTCGACCACATGGCTCCTTCCAGTCATCACCCTCATCTCCCTCCTACCATTCCTGTCCACAATTTTTGAGAGAATTACTTACACTGGCTGCCTCCCCTTCCTCTCCTCCCATTCTCTCCTTTATCCCTTTCAATCTAATCCCCCCGTCACTCCATGGAAATTGCCATGGAAATTCACCAATCACCATTTTCTTGTCAAATCTGCTAGCCTCTTTTCATCCAATCATCCTAGACCTTTCAGCTTCCTCTATACTATGGCCTACCCCCTTCTCATTGAAACCTTGTCCAATCTTGGCTTCATGACACTGTCTTCCCTTGGATCTCCTTCTATCAACATTCCTCTGCCTCCCACCTGGGTCCTCTTCTAATAATAATGTTGGTATTTGTTAAGCACTTACTATGTGCAGAGCACTGTTCTAAGCGCTGGGGTAGATACGGGGTAATCAGGTTGCCCCATATGAGGC
Organism: Ornithorhynchus anatinus; assembly: GCF_004115215.2. Taxonomy (NCBI): domain Eukaryota; kingdom Metazoa; phylum Chordata; class Mammalia; order Monotremata; family Ornithorhynchidae; genus Ornithorhynchus; species Ornithorhynchus anatinus. The sequence goes on along the minus strand of NC_041737.1, from coordinate 24,041,842 downwards.
TCACAGTCTTAATCCCCATTTTGCAGATGAGGTAACTGAGGCACAGAGAAGTTAAGTGACTCTCCCACAGACACACAGCTGACAAGTAGCAGATCTGGGATTTGAACCCATGATCTCTGACTCCCAAGCCCGGGCTCTTTCCACTAAGCTATGCTGCTTCTCATTCTGTATTCTTCTATTCTTCTATTCTGTATCTACACCCACTCCCTTGTAGAACTCATTTGTTCCCATGAATTCAAGTACCATCTCCATGAGATAATTCCCAAATCTACATTTCCAGTCCTCAACTCTCCTTCTTGCAATCTCACATTTCCTCCTGCCCTCTGGACTTATCTACCTGGTAGTCCCTGAACACCTCAAACTAAACATGTCTAAAACAGGACTTCTGATCTTCACACCTTAAACATTGTCCTCTCCCTGTCTTTACCATCACTGTAAACAAGACCATTCATTATACTCCCTATCTTCAGGAATAAGGGTGATGAATAGGATTAAATCTTAGAAATTTGAAGGGAAAAATTGAAGGAAAAATTCATATTTAACATTCCAAGGAAATTGTTATTGAATAAATATAAAAATATTATTGAGAAAATATAGCTTCCTAGGACTTAATAATGAGAGTAAAAAGATTTAATATGCATATTAAAGAAAACATTATAAGTTTATAAGTTGAGGACACAAATCCAGTAAGCACAGTTTGCAGATGGTGGGTGCTCAGATGAATGTAGGGAAGCAAGAGAGAATCTGAATTATAGCCAAGAGAGATTATTTCCCTGGGGAGATAAGTAACTAATGTCTCTTTCTGAATGCAGTGCCATTAATAAATGACTTGGAAAGTTGTTTGGTGCTTAATTATAGGTGCTCAGCACCACACAGTCTGAATTCCAAGTTAACCAGTTGGGAGTATGAAAAATAAGTGGTTCTTGAAAGGATCACTATAAAATGACTGTTTTTTGTTTCTTTAACCTGGTAGAGAAAATTGACAAACATCTACCAGTGGTTTTTAACTTGTTGAAAGAAACATGTTCTAATTTAAACTTATTATTGGGTACATAATTGACTAATTGGTGGTATTTATTGAGCTCTTACTGCGTGCAGAACACTAATACTTGGGAGAGTACTCTGTAATGGAGTGGGTAGACGTATTCCCTGAACACAGCAGGCTAAGGGAGGAAAAGGGCATTATTTAAAAAAACAATATGGCGGTGTACATATGTGCTGTGGGGCTGAGGGTGGGGTGAATTAAGTGTGCAAGCTTAAGTGTGAGGGTGATGAAAATAATGTGTGCAAAGAGGAAATGAGGGCTTAGTCAGAAATGGTCTCTTGGAGATGCTCTTTTAATAATGTTTTGAGGGTGGTGAGAATGATTGTTGGATGTAAAGGACAAGGATTTAAGGACTTAGGTGAGAGTTGAGCAGCAGGATAGATGAGATCAAGATACAGTGAGTAGGCTGGGCTGCATTTTAGTAGGCAATCAGTTAAGATAAGGTAGGATGGACAAGGTGACTGAGTGCTTTAAAGCCGATGGTAGGAATTTCTGTTGTGGAGATTCTTGAGGAGAGAAACATGGACTGAATGGTTTTGAAGAAAAACGATCTGTGCATCAGAGTGAATACAGGCTGAAGTAGAAACCAGCCTCATAGAAGCTCCCGCGGGGGACACGACATAAGGCAGTAAAACCATTGTTTCTGCTCCATACTCTTTGGTCTAAACTCTAAGCTGTTCCCTCCCCAGAACACTGACAGAATCTGACAGTTTCCAAGACAGTTTCATGGGGACAAAATTGTTCTATTCTGAACTCAAAAGTCTTTAAAATCTGCCTGACATTTCCAAGTCACATTATACTTTCTCCCCAATTAAGAGTCCCATCCTCATTCCACAGAGATTTATCTGCAGCCCATTTCAGCCAAAAGGAGCTGGTATAACCTACATTTCTCTTGCTTGTTCTCAAAGGGAACAGTTCATTCCAACAGTCACTGGCAGTGGCATATAGGTCGTATCAATCATGGTTTCTTCACTACCTTGTCCAGAGTCCATGTTTACTATCAGGTTTATTTTCTCCAACTTGCTAAAAATTCCATATAAAGTTCGGAAATACAGGGGCTAGATTAGCATGGTGCAGACACTTTTTTTAAAAATTATTTTATTTGAATCCCTATGCTAACTCCTTGTATAGCAGTGGGCATAATCATCCTGATAGACTTTTTAGGCTCAGTCATCCCTGGTATGAGACCTGAGAATCAATCAATCAATGGTATTTGCTGAGCACTTTTGTAGATCACTGTACCAAATACTTAGCAGAGCACATAAAATGGAGGTGATCGACACATTCCCTACCCGAAGGCCTCTTACTGTCTAGAGGGGTTAATAGACATTAAATAAATTATGGATATGTTACATGAGTGACAATAATGATAATGGTACTTAAGTGCTTAATGGTACAGGCATAGAGAAGTTATTTGGCTTGTGAGCTTGGATTAGATCCTAGGTCCTTATGACTCCCAGGCCCATGTCCTATCCACTAAACCATGTTGCTCTGTAGATCTGAGGATAGAGTGAATATCAAGTGCTCAAAGGGATCTAAATGAATAGATGACACAGAAAAGACAGAGAGTCTGGGAAAAGATGGATTAATTTAGAAAAGCCTCTTGGAGGAGATGTGACCTTAATAAATCTTTATAGGTGGAGTGAGTGTCTCATTCTAACAACAAATTAAATCTCACCAATCCTGTTGGTTCTATCTTCACAATGTTACTAAAATCTGTCCTTTCTTCTCCAACCAAATACCTATCATGCTGATCCAAGCACTTATTCTGTGTCACCTTGAATACTGCATATAACTGCTAGCTGACCTCCCTGCCTCTGTCTCTCTCAACTCCAGTCCATACTTCACTCTGCTTCATCAGAGAGAAGATCTATGAATTGTCTTCAAAAAAAAAAAAGTTCAGTCCATGGCTCTCCACTCTTCAAGAACCTCCTATGGTTGCCCATCCACCTCCATATCAAACAAAAATGTTATACCACTGGTTTTAAAGCATTCAATCAGCTCACCCCCATTCTACTTCACCCTTCTGATTTCCTACTACAGTCCAGCCCTTGCACTTTAGTTCTCTAAGCCCAGATTACTCACTGTGCCCTAATATCACTGTGGGGAATTCCTGCCCTTAGCCTGGAACTCCCTGCCACTTCATATATGCCACACCACCACTCACCCCCCACTTCAAAGCATTACTAAGGTCACTTCTGAGCTCCCTAAAGTCACCCCTCCCCCCTCCCCTCCCCCCACCAACCCTCTACCCTACTTTCCCATCCTTCCCTGCAGCATCCTCAGAGGAGATCTCCTCCCTCCTCGCAAGTGCCACCCCCTCCACCTTCTTTTCCTTCTTTTCCAAGTTCCTAGAATGAGTCGTCTACACTCGCTGCTTAGTATTCCTTAACTCCCATTCTCTCCTTGACCCCCTCCAATCTGGCTTCCGTCCCCTCCACTCTACCGAGACTGCTCTCTCTAAGGTCACCCATGACCTCCTTCTTGCCAAATCCAATGGCTCCTACTCCATTCTAATCCTCCTTGACCTCTCAGCTGCCTTTGACACTGTCCTCCATCCCCTCCTCCTCCATACCTTATCTCACCTTGGCTTCACAGACTCCGTCCTCTCCTGGTTCTCCTCTTATCTCTCTGGCCGGTCATTCTTGGTCTCCTTCGCAGGCGCCTCCTCCCCCTCCCATCCTTTAACAGTTCCTCAAGGGTCAGTTATTGGCCCTCTTCTGTTCTCCATTTACACTCACTCCCTTGGTGAACTCATTCGCTCTCACAGCTTTGACTACCATCTCTAAGCAGATGACACGCAGATCTACATCTCTGCCCCTGTCCTCTCCACCTCCCTTCAGGCTCGCATCTCCTCCTGCCTCCGGGATGTCTCCACCTGGATGTCTGCCCACCACCTAAAACTCAACATGAGCAAAACTGAGCTCCTCATCTTCCCTCCCAAGCCCAGTCCTCTCCCAGACTTCCCTATCACTGTGGATGGTACAACCATCCTTCCTGTCTCTCAGGCCCGCAACCTCGGTGTCATCTTTGACTCGTCTCTCTCATTCACCCCACACATCCGATCCGTTACCAAGACCTGCCGGTCTCACCTTTACAATATCGCCAAGATCCGCCCTTTCCTCTCCACTCAAATGGCTACCTTACTGCTACAGACTCTCGTTATATCCCGGCTAGACAACTGTGTCAGCCTTCTCTCTGACCTCCCTTCCTCCTCTCTCGCCCCGCTCCAGTCTATTCTTCACTCCACTGCCCGGCTCATCTTCCTGCAGAAATGATCTGGGCATGTCACTTCCCTTCTCAAACACCTCCAGTGGCTGCCTATCAACCTCCGCTCCAAACAAAAACTCCTCACTCTGGGCTTCGAGGCTCTACATCACCTTGCCCCTTCCTACCTCTCCTCCCTTCCCTCTTTCTACTGCCCACCCCACACGCTCCGCTCCTCTGCCACCCACCTCCTCACCGTCCCTCGGTCTCGCCTATCCCGCCATTGACCCCTGGGCTACGTCCTCCCGCGGTCCTGGAATGCCCTCCCTCCTCACCTCCAACAATCTAATTCTCTTCCCCTCTTCAAATGCCTACTTAAAGCTCACCTCCTCCAAGAGGCCTTCCCAGACTGAGCTCCCCCCTTTTTCCCTCTGCTCCCTCTCCCCCCCCTTCACCTCTCCTCAGCTAAACTCTCTTCTTCCCCCTTTCCCTCTCCTCCTCCCCCTCTCCCGTCCCACCCCCTCAGCACTGTACTCATCTGCTTAACTGCTTATCTTTACCACCCTATTTATTTTGTTTATTTTGTTTAATGAGATGTACATCACCCTGATTCTATTTATTTGCCATTGTTTTTATGAGATGTTCTTCCCCTTGACTCTATTGCCATTGTTCTTGTCTGCCTGTCTCCCCTGATTAGACTGTAAGCCCGTCAAAGGGCAGGAACTCTATCTGTTGCCGACTTGTACATTCTAAGTGCTTAGTACAGTGCTCTGCACATAATAAGCACTCAATAAATACTATTGAATGAATGAACATCTCCAAGAAGCCTTCTCCAACTGAAGCCCTCTTTTCCCCATCTCCCTTCCCTACTGCATTGTCTATGTCCTTGAATCTGTGGTCTTTGGGCATCTGCTAAACCCTATGTACTATGTACAGCACTCATGTACATATCATAATTTAATTATTATTATAATTTATAGACTGCTCATTTCTAGACTAGTCTCATCTCTAGACTGTAAGATCATTAGGGGCAGGAAATATGTCTGTTTATTGTATTGTACTCTCTCAAGCACTTAGTACAGTTCTCTGCACATAGTAAATGCTCAGTAAATACCATTGATTAGATGATTTTATAGTAATGTCTACCTCCATGTCTAGACTGAAAGTTTGTTGTGGGGAGGGAATGTGTCTACCAACTCAGTTATATTGTACTCTTCCAAGCACTTAGTACAGTGTGCTGCACACAGTAGCACTTAAAAAATACTACTGATTGATTAATTTATAGATCTCTACACACATTAATTGCTCAATAAATACCACTGATGTTGATGATTGGTGTTTATGGAAGGGGAGGAGTTTCAGGCTAGAGAAAGGATGAAGGAAAGGGTTTAGCTGTGAGATGAGTTTGAGGTAATCATTCCGTTGTATTTGGGTCCTTACTATGTGTATGTAGTACTATACTAAGCTCTTGGGAGAGTACTAGACAACAAAACTAGCAGACATGTTCCCTGTCCATAAGTTTACAGTCTAGAGGACGGAGTCAAACATTAGTATAAATTAATCAGGTATAGTGGCTGAGCTAGAGAAATTAAGGGAGAGGGATGGAGAAGAAAATCAGTGAGTTAAGGTAGGACGGGGAAGGTGAGTTCTCTAAAACTTATTGTAAGTATTTTTTTGTTCTGTTTGTTTCCATTTTCAGAGTGGATGGACAACCACTGGAGGTTCTTGAGGAGTGGGGAGACCAATTTTTTTTTAAATAATCCAGGCAGCAGAGTGAAGTATGGACTGGAGTAGAGAGAGGCATGACAAAGCAAGGGAGGCAGGTGGAGTAGTCAAGATGGGATAGGATAAGTCATTGGATCAGCATAGTAGCAATTTGGATGGAGCAGAAAGGGTGTATTTTAGTGATATTGTGAATGTAGAGCCAACAGGATTTGCTAACAGAGAATATGAATTAAGAAGGATGCCAAGGGTAACACTAAAGTTATGGGCTTGTGAAATAAGGAAGAAAATATTATCTTCAGCAATGTGAAGAACAGGTGTTGGATAGGAAGATGAGGTTCTGTTTTGGACACGTTTAGTTTGAGGAGTCTTTGAGACATCCAAATACATATGTCCTGAAGGGAGGGGAAAATGTGACACTGCAGAGCAGAGAGGTCAGGGTTGGAGATGTAGAGTTGGGAGTCATGTGCAAAGGAATGATAGTTGAAGCTATGGGAGTGATGACTTCTCCAAGGGAATGGGTGTTGATGGACTATAGAAGAGACCCAGGACTGAGCCTGTAAGGTCTATGACAGTTATGCTGTGGGAGGCAGAGAAGGAACCTGCAAAAGAGAACAAAAAGGAGTGATCAGGCAGATAAGAAAACCAGGAACAGATAGTTTCGGCGAAACCAAGTTTGAATAATTTTCTAGGAGAAGGGGGTCATCCATAAAGTGTCAAAGACATCTGAGAGGTCAAGGAGGGTTAGGATAGAGTAGACGCCATCAGATTTGCTAAGAAGAAGGTCATAGGTAACCTTCAGGAGGGCGATTTCCATGCAGTCGAGGGGCAGAAACCAGATTAGAGTGGATCAAGGAGAGAATTGGAGGAGAGGAGGTGGAGATGGTGTATGTAGACAACTCACTCAAGGAATTTGGAGAGAAATGGAAAGAGGGAAATTGACCAATATCTGGAGGGACCATTGAGGTCAAGAGATGTGGGTTTTTTGTTTTTGTTTGTTTTTAGGAAAGCATATTTGAAAACAGTGGTAAAGAAGTCATTGGAAAGGGAAGGGTTAAAGATGGTGGCTAAGGAGGGAAAAAGGTGGGAGTCAAGTATTTTAGTAAAGGATTTTGGGATAAGCTCAGAGGTGCTAGTGGAGTGGGTAGATTTTGATTGGGGGTGAGAGATCTCCTCTAGAGACACTGCTGGGAATACTGGGTGTGTTGAAGATGGTGCAGGAGGAAGGAGGAACTGGAGAGGAGGAAGAGAGGTTTTTTATGTAAGTCTTACCTAAATATTTCACTTTTGTAAAAGCATGTGGCAAGGTCATTAAGGGAATAAGATCAGGAGTGTGGGACATAGGAGGTGGAGCAAGGGGAATGGGAGCAAATAAGAACGGAGAAGTATTACTGACGGGTCGAGGAATGGGCAACATCAAAGCAGGTGAGAGGATTCATTTTTAAATTTCAATCCAGTCAGAAGCCTGAATTTCCCCCCAGCAGTGCTCTACATCTCAAGCAACAGGAGTAGAGAAAATATATTGTGTAGGTGATTCAGGTTATTGGGTTAGTAGTACGTTATCAGCGGTTGGACTGGAGAATGAGAGAGGTGAGTTGTTAACTTCCAATCAGGGCTTCAAATACATAAGATGATAGATTTCTAACTTGATAACTTCTTGAAGTCTTTTTTGACCCTTTTCTCACCAAAATTCCTGTTCTCCCCCCGTCCCCCAACTCAAACGGAAATATATCCTCTCTGAATGCACTGTGATGTCAACAGTGGTGGCCTTAAGTCAAGCCCCAAAGCACAAGAAAGCAGCAGTGGTGAAGAGGCACAACAGACTCTCTGGCAGCGCAACCAGCCATTAGATGGTCTCTTGGCAAAGCCATCTGTTTGCACATCCTCTTAGGTCTTTTGTCAGTGATGATTTGTAATGAAAAACTAATAGTAGCTTCCCATACTGTGTAAATTGGCCAAAGAAGCAGTTTTCATAGCCATCATGAAAAATGTGACTTTGGCAATTTTTTTTAAACTTTAAGGTTTTGGGTTTTTTTCCATTGGCAGGCTCATACTGCTATCATCTATTTCCTTCCTTTCTCTAGCAGTGAAATGGACTTGGAAACATTAGGACCTCAAGACCCAAAGTATGGCTGTTCTCCAAAAAGTCTTCAAATTATGCAAACATTTTCCATTCTTTAGTCAACTTGTGATGTAGCTTGCTCTCAAATGAGGAAATGGCAATAGGCATTATAGCTTTTATTTTGTGGCCACTAATGATTATTGAAGTTGGCATGCAGAGCCTGACAGGTATTTTTGGTCTGTAACTTCTGCTTTTTCAAACTTTGTGAACCCTAGTTTTGTATTGATTGTGTGAAAGTGGACTACACCTGCTCTTGAAAGTGCCTCTGATGCATGAAAATTGCTAAATTAATGATTTAAAGGACTTAGTGAAGTTCAATCTAATGAAGCTTCATTTCTACTCCTATAGAATGGTCTCCCACCCAATAAGTGGACTGAACTTCACTAAGTCTTTCCAAGACTTAAATGACAGAGTATTGTTTCACTAGAACCAGGACATCAAAATGACTCAGAGAAGCTTTAGAAAAGTCATTTAGGCAAAGGAGACAGAACAGAAATGACCAACACTCCTACCTAAACTTCTATATTAAAGTCTATGCCAATCTCTTGAATGGTTAAATATGGACATTTCTATACTAGTTCATATGTTGATATGCCTAGAACAATCCTTTAGAATCAATAATAATAATGATTGTAGTATTTATTAAGCACATACTATGTGCCAGTCACTGGGAAAGAGACAATAATCAGGTTGGATACAGCTCATGTCCCCTGTAAGACTTGCAGACAAGTCTAAAGAGTATCTATTCTCATTTCTCATTTCAGATGAGAAAACTGAGGCTCAGAGAAGTTGAGTGACTTATCCAAGGTCACACAGCAGGCAAGTGGCAGAGCTGGGTTTAGAAACCAGGTTCTCTGATTCCCAAGTCTGTTCTCCTTCCACTATGCCATTCTACTTTCCTGTTTGATATTTGTACTAATTTATTTTGGAATCCCTTGAGAAATATAAAAGTTAATTGCCTTTCCATTTTAGATGATTGGAGTATGTATCAACATAAAGCCTACCCAGTGTCTTGTGCACATGGATCTTTTGAAGCAGAAAGATATTGAATCTTAAGGACAAAAATCCGAGAAATAAGGAATTCAAATGTCAAGTGTTATATATGATAAATTGTGAATATTGTAAAGCAATATTCAGGAAAAATTGAACAATCAAAAAAATTGTAACATTCTCAAAAAAATCATCACAGAAAAATCACTAGGGCAAAAATAGACCTGCTGCTGAATTTATGAGCAGTCTCTGGTTGCCCATGGCTATTAGGGAAGATGGTCAGCCTTCCAGGGCAATGAGGGAGCAGGTAGAATGGAAAGGATTAATTTGGGGTGAAGTCAAAGGATAGATGGTCAGATGCCCACTGTTTATCCCCGAGATTTGGAAATCAGACTTTTCTCTGTTCCGTGTTGTCTGAGTAATGCGTTCTTCGTGTCATATTCACATCGCTTGTCAGCACCAGATTAAAGTGATGGAAGTAGTTTTTCACCTCATTTGTTCTTAATCAGTGGTATTGAGTACTTACTATGTGCAGAGCACTGTACCAAGCACTTGAGAGAGTACAGTGGGACAAAATCAGCAAACAGGTTTTCTGCCTATAATCAACTGTTTTGAGATGAGATTGCTCAGTGGAAAGAGCACGGGCTTTGGAGTCAGATGTCATGAGTTCAAATCCTAGCTCTGCTACTTGTCAGCTGTGTGACTGTGGGCAAGTCACTTAACTTCTCTGTGCCTGTTACCTCATCTGCAAAATGGGGATTAAAACTGTGAGCCCCATATGGGACAACCTGATTCTCCTGTGTCTCCCCCAGCGCTTAGAACAGTGCTCTACACATAGTAAGCGCTTAACAAATACCAACATTATTATTATTATTATTTCAAAAAACATGTTGTTCCTTACCCTGATATCCCACTATACCTGAGACCAGATACAGGCTTTAAACAGGAATTAGCTTTGTAGATGTTTTGTCTTGAAATTCCCTTTTTCCATACTATCTTTTTAAAATCCCAAGTGCTTACTCAATAGTCTGCACACACTGTATACTCAATACCATTGATTAAATCCATTTTAGTCAAAAAAGTAGTGTTTGGGTTTAATGGCATTGGTGAAATCTGTCATGCCACTTTAACCCATGCAGAATAAAAGCCAAAATACCAATGGGTCAGAATTAAATGAGCGTGAGCTAGAAGACCCAAGCAGGAGGTCAAAGCCAGAAGGAAGGTACAAGTGTTTTTACCTAAATTTCTTACATATTACTGTTCACATCACCTCTTTTGTGTGGTTACAAATGGAAGTCTATCGATATTGATTTTCTGGAATAATTATATTGAGATTTATTTCACAGTGTTCAACTCACTGGAGCTGCTGGTCATAATCCCTCCTTCCAAGTACTCCCAAGAGAGAAACTGGAATGGAAACTCAATGGAAAGAGCCTGGGCTTGGGAGTTGGAGTTCATGGGTTCTAATGCCGGCTCTGCCGTTTGTCAGTTGTTTGACTTTGGACAAATCACTTAACTTCTCTGGGCCTCAGTTACCTCATCTGTAAAATGGGGATTAAAACTGTGAGTCCCACGTGGGACAACCTGATCACCTTCTACCCCCCCCCCCCATCACTTAGAACAGTGTTTGGCACATAGTAAGCACTTAACAAATACCACCATTATTATTATTACTCCTCAGGGTCATTTACTCCTCAGGCCCTTCTTGACATATCCTTTTTTCTTAAAATATCTTTTCAGCCCTTCTCAGTCTCATCCATTAGAGGGATAGCTCCACACCCATAAAAGTCCCCAAGTACTTCCCATTACTCTAGCATGTCTTTTCTTGATAGACATAATGTCACAGGAAAGCTCTTCACTGCATGAAATGCTTTCACACTATGAATATATTCCTACCATGTGATAATGCACCTCTAATTTCTCTAGAGTGTAGGTCTTTTCTGTCTCCAAACAAGAACAAACTTCTTTTTCTGGGACATCTTTTCTGTAGGAAATTCCCAGCTAGACACCATCTAGCAGAGGGCACAGAAGTCTGTCTGTCAAGAGGGCCTGAATCTGCTCATACTAAGTCAGATGACCTATGTTTATCCTTTGGAACCTTCTTACCCTGAAGCAGTAAACCTATCGACAGTAAGTCCCACAGGTATAGAGCAATCTTAAGAGCATACAATCACATCTGCTAATAACAGCCTAGCAACCTAAAGAAGCAGGTATGCTTGCAAAACATGCACAAATCTATAGGAATGGAGTGGTAAGACTTTCACTAATATGTTTGCACAATAAAATAATAAAGGTGAAACCAGTGATCCAAGTCAATTTGTTTTAGTAATGTTAATATGACTAAAAATGGAGTTTTCTTTAAAGGATTTATATTATTTCCTTTTAAAATCCTCTTTTTTATAATTTTATCACAAAACTTGGGGAAACTCTGAGCACTATTTATAAGAATGAAGTTTGCATGTCATTGTATAACCATAAGGAAAGATGATAAAGATGATCTCACTATATTCACTGAAAATTCTTCCCAGCTGGTGAGCTGACTGCATTCCAGGACTTCTTTGACAGTAATCGTTTTCTGCCTTTGAGTTGAGTAAGGTTATATGAGATGCTGTAAAACAGCTCAAGAAAGACTCTTTTTAGGATAGGTTCAGGTTTTAAAGCCTTGTGGAAGATTGGTCCCAACCACTTCATTAGACCTTCAGCTTGGTATGGAGTCTGATTTTCCATTGTGACTCATCAGTCTTCATCATGCTCTAAAATAATTCTTATTGATATATAGTATCTCTTAAAATGACAATTTCAAAGGTTTATAATGTTGCGGAGCAGAGTTGACCAGTAGATAGAGAAGGAACCTGAGAGCCAGGAGTTTTCCAGCTCCACTACTTGTCTTCTGTGTGAACTTGGGCAAGTCACTAAACTTCTCTGTGCCTCAATTACTTCATTTGTAAAATGGGAATTAAGACTGTGAGTCCCATGTGGGACACGGACAGTGTTATTCATTCAACTGTAATTATTAAGCACTTAGTGTGTGCAGAGCTTTGTACTAAGTGCTTGGGAAAGAACAATACCACAATAAACAGCACCAATCCCTGCCCACAACAAGCTCACAGTCTAGTGACTAAACTGATTAGCTTGTTTCAACCCCGGTATTTAGTGGAGTGCCTGGCACATATTAAGTGCTTAATGAATGCTATCAAAGAAATGATGCAGATAGCTTCTTGCTCTGAAAATGCCTCCTAGTAGATCCAAATCATATTCTAACTCAAGCATCTTGAGATCTCTTTTGCCCTCAAGTGTGGATGCGCATTCTAGTTTGAGCAGCCCTGCTCCCTACCTCAGTAATAGGAGAGGGGTTTGACAGGGCACACTGAGCTATGACTTGGCTGTTCATGCCATAGAGGAGTAGCCTAAGAATCTTAGGAAATGCCTCAGGACCCTGAATCTGCTTATCAAAATCCTGTTCTTATTGGTGGTCAAATGTTTTTCTATAAACTGATAACTAAGATCAATTTTTATATTTTAGTGCATACTATGCTGAGCACTGTACTAAGCACTTGGGAGAGTATAATTTAAAATAGGTGGTAGACACAATCCCTGTCCACAAAGATCTTGTCAAGAAGGGAAAATAGGCATTAAAGTAAATTATAGATAGGGGAAATGGCCAAGTACAGGGATATGGAGGTGGGATGAATATCAAAGTGCTTATGGAATTCTGACCCAAATTCATAGGTGATGCCGAAGGGAGGGCAAATAAGAAAGGGAAATGAGGGTTTACTCAGGGAAGATTTCTTGGGAGATATAATGTTAATAGGGCTTTTAAGATGGAGAGAGTGGTGGTCTAATGGCTATTAAAGAGAATGAAGTTGGAGGATGTAGACAAGTTATTGGTGGCAAGTCAGACAAGATTAAGGTACAGAGAGCAGATAGGTATTTGAGAGTGCAGTATGTCATCTGGTTTGTAATAAGAGATTAGCAAGGGGAAGAGCGGATTGAGTATAGAGGTCTTACTATCTCTACTTGTATTTGGTGTGCTACAAAATATTATGCCTGCTGTCCTTCATAAAGCCACATTATTATTATTCAGGTGGGAACAGTTGAAAATGTTCTTCAGTAGTATGCGCACAAGTATACTGGCTCACCTCTTACTGGCAGTGTAAAACAAGTAATGATCTTCCCAGGAATATGGGGAGGTATGGTGGCATATATGAATTTTGTCATTCCCTTAGGATTCTACATACTGATAATTTTATAGAGATGTGTAAAGATTGTTTTACCCCTGATTTAACGATTTCGGCAGGAATGCTATAAAGTCTGATAACTCTTAATTTTTCATGATTTGACTACAAAGACTTCTTTCTCAAAAATTGGCATACAGATTTGACTTGTTTTCTATTATTCATCTATTGTTCAAAGACTCTCCTCTTGAGCATTAATGGTACTTGTTAAGTGCTTACTATGTATCAAGAATTATTCTAAGTGCTGGGATAGATTCAAGATATCAGGTTGGACACAGCCCTTGTCTCACATGGGCCTGAGAGGGAGAACAAGTATTTCTTCCCCATTTTACTAATGAAGAAACTGAGACACAAACTTTTAATAGGATTTAATTTCCATTTTACAGATGAGTAACTGAGACACAGAGAAGTTCGGTGACATCCAAAGTAGCACAGCAGACTTGTGGCAGGGTTGGGATTAGTACCCAGGTCCTCTGACTCCCAGGTCTGTACTTTTTCCGCTAGTCTCTTTTTGGAAGGCTGTTCAAAGGTTCATTATAAATATCCTTGCCAGAGGTCTGACTTCTCCCCCTGCACATCTCCCCTCCCACCCCAGACCATGAGGGTGGTTTAATTTGAGCTCTTCAGAAGTTTGGTAATAATGGGGCTACAGAACTTCTTTAGTGATGAATAAAAGTCCTTGGTTTGGTAGTATTCAGTATATTCTTGGATCTTTTCAGCATTAATAATATCCCACCATCGGTCATGCATGGTTCTCATGTGTGTTTCAGTGAACATTCTTGAGGCCTCTACAGTGTAAAGATATTGTGGATGCATTTCAAATTGTTTCAACTAATTGTTTATAATCCTGTAGCCTGTATGCTCATTGTGGGCAGGGAAAGTGTCTTTTATATTGCTGTACTCTCCCAAGTGCTTAGTACAGTGCTCTGCACACCAAGAGTTCTCAATAAATATGATTTTCAATCTGAGGTATTTTCAATCAACCACCTTGGTTTGAATGAGTCTAGTTCTCATCGCTCATACCGCCAACCTTTTCCTCATGCCCTAACTTCTTCTTGGAATTCCCATCTGTCATATCTGATGGGCCATTCTATCCTTGACTTCAAAGCCCTTCTGAAACAATGTATACTACAGGAAGCCTTCCATGATTAATTTCTTATCTTCCCCCACCTCATTCTAATATACTCCTAAACTGCCACTTCAGCATTTCTACTTCATCCAAATACTGAGGAAATCTTACCTTTTGCTCCTTGGTCCTTTTAGGGGATTAGGTTTACTAAATCTATTGTACTGTTAGAGGAACTTAGTACTGTGCACAGCACAGGACAGTCAATAAATTATATTAATTGATGCTTCCTTGCATATCCTTAGGCTTGAAGCCTGATTGATCAGTAGTAATTTAGAGAAGTCTCACTCTCCAATTATATTGTTACTTTGTAGCTGAGGTTCTTTGTTTCAAAACAGCTGATGTAAATGCTGTCATAGGATCCTTGCTGGTTTCTTCATTCTCTGGGAGCTCCATATTTAGTTCTCTCAATTGCTCAAATGCCACTTTCAATGTATTCTTTCAAATTTTTCTGATGGATGATATACTCAGTGGAATGCCATTGATTAGACCTTTGATTCACCATGTGGTCTTTAATTTATTTGGGAGGTAGGCAAATTGGTGATTATGATGATGACCTATGCACAAAGCAGAAGTAAATTGCTGAATTTCCTTTCAGTGCTATCTCATCTGTTAACAGGAATCAAAATATATCCAGATCACTACTTCCATGAAAGGCAGTTAAGTCCTGAACTGATTATTGGCTAAAGCTTCCAGCTTGAAGAAGCAATTTAAAGAACATGTTGAATGCTGTAGGCAGCTAAAATTCAAAAAAAAAAAAATCTAATTGCCAATCTCATGGAGAATAAGAGAACCTGCAGTGAATCCTATGACATGGTTGAGTAGCAGTGTTGCCTAATAGAAAGAACATGGGCCTCTGAGTCAGAGGAGCTGGTTACTGTATGACTTTGGGCTAGTCATCTAATTTCTCTATGCTTCAGTTTTCTCTCTTCTGCAAAATGGGGATTCATAATCTGTTCTTACTCTTATTTAGATTGTGAGGCCCTTGTGGGTTCAATTATCTTGTATCTACGCCAGTGCTTAATACAGTCCTTGGCACATTGAAGCACTTAACAAATGTCAGTATTATTATACCACAGCAGTCTCAATGGAACAAGGATAAGGTTTCCTGTGAGGTAACTGGCTAGATGGATGTGCTTCTATTGTGCTCTCCCATACACTTAGTAAAGTACTATATAGTGTCCACTGATTTGATTGAATAACTCTAGTTGGTTATATTTCTATACAAGAGGAAGAATCTGAATGATTTTAATTGTGTGCCTTGTCCTTTTCCAAGTGCTTAGTAAAATGCATTGGCCTCACTTGGTGCTAATTGAATACCACTCCTACTACTGTCATTCAAAAGTCACTTTAGCCCTTTAACTTCTGTGCATGAGCTCAGACTTTTAACTGTTCTAAACTGCTTCATTCTGGCAATGGGGAAGATGGCACCATTTACTCATATTAATGTCTGTCTACCCCTCTATACTGTAAGCTCATATGAACAGGCAGTGTATCTGCTAATTCTGTTGCATTGTACTCTTGCAAGCACTTAGTACAGTGTTCTGCACAGAGCTTTCAATAAATATAATTGATTGTGGGCATCAGACCACAAAGCCTCAGGACAGCCAGAATCAAACAGTGGATAAAGTTTTCCTTTCCAATAGAGAATACTACCTTGACAGAGGAAAGCCAAGGGCTTTACCAATGTTTTGGGAATCAGGGACTCTTTGGACCTTATTCAGCTTCTAATTGCTTCCTTGTGTTTTCCACTACCCTTATCAATGTATATAGAGAAGCAGCATGGATAGCGCACAGGCCTGGGAGTCAGAAGGTCATTGGTTCTAATCCTGGCTCTGCCACTTGTCTGCTATATGACCTTGGGCAAGTCACCTCACTTATCTGGGCCTCAGTTACCTCATCTATTAAAGGTGATTTAGACTGTGAGCCCTACATAGGGCAGGGACTGTGTCCAACCCAATTTGCTTGTATCCATCCCAGCGCTTAGTACTTGTTTGCCACCCTAGTAAGATCTTAACAAATACTGTTGTTGCTATTATTATTATTAATAATAATAATGCCTGTCACCCCCTGTAGACTGTAAGCTCGTTGTCAGGGAATGTGGGCAAGAAATGTGTCTGTTTTATTGTTGGGTTGTACTGTCCCAAGTGCTTAATACAGTGCCCTGCACATCAAACATTTGATAAATACACCTGATTGATTGAATTGGGGATTGGCTTCCAGGATGGGTAAACCCCTCTGTAGTTCCTGACTGTTACATATCTTCGTACTTAAGTGCATCATTTCTTTTGTGTATATTCTAAGACACTGCTATTTCCTCTCCAAACATTTATTAGGCTCACCCCTTAATTAGAACCTTATAAGACTAAAATATGGGAAAATTTAATTTACATTAAATTATACATCAAAGCTCTTCTTATCCCAAAGCAGATCTAGGACAAATTTTAAAAAAAAGTGTGTGTGTGCGGGGGGGGGGGAGAATCACAATCTGTGTTTCAGTGACTGCACCTGTAAGCTCCTTGTGGGCAGGGATCCTGTCTACTCCTTCCAGTGTACTTTCCCAAACACTTATTACAGTGTTCCGCACATAGTAAACACTCAACAAATACCTCTGATTGATTCTGTTTTTCAACCTGCTGAATGTCCTCAAAGTCTCTCTCCTGGAAAATTAAGCTTCTCTTCTCTACCTGGCTGCAGGATGCAGTAAGGTTTCCTGCAAACACTTCCCCATATATACTCATACCTGCTGCTTCTTTGTCCTCTGGGTTAGCCCTTCTACTACGAGTAAAACTTCAAACATCGAGTAGCTTCATTAGTTCTGTTACTTCAGAACAGTGGCAGAAGGCAGAGCTCTGTGCCTGTCTTCCCCATTAGAGTTTAAGTTTCTTGAGGACAGAAACTGTGCTAAAAATTGTTTCCAAGAAATTAGCTAAGTGTACCCATCCACACAAAGGGATTTGCTGCTGCTGAAACTTGTAATTGTTGAAATTTAAAAAAAATAGTCAACCTAGCTGCACCCAAATTTAGAATATAGAATCAGCTTTTGTTTTGCAAAACTGGAAAAGGAAAAAAAAATGACCTCTATGGACAGAAAATAATAAGAGGAAATATTGTCATTCATATGATTGCCATTATTTAATGAGAGATAACAAGTCTTCAGTGGAGAGAACCTCATAGGAATCTGAGGGAAATAACAATGCATTGTTGAAGCCAAGAGAATTTTGGACTGCTACCTTTAGCCGCTATTGATAGAAATGGAAATGATTTGTTCTGGGAGCACTAACAATTACCATTAAATAATTCTGCATACTGGCAGGGCCCAGAAGTCACAGTACTGCTTTGCTCTGTTTGTGAAGGCAGAATAAATTAACCTATTTCAAAATAAAGATCGTCTCAAAAATAAACTTAATCTTAGGACAATTTCCTTGATGGCCTGCCCCTACTGATTTAAGAATGACATAGTAAATCTATCTTTTTCTTCTGGCGGTTAGGAAACTGTCAGATTTCAAATTCATAATCTCCAAGCAGATTTTTCTTTTCCAATTGTGCAAATGGAGCTAAATGAAGTGGGAGCTTCCTTTTTCTCATCACTTAGAGATGGCTGCAGATTATCTTTTCAAACTTCAAAGTCTTGGAAAGTGTTTTTTTCCCCAAAATAAATTTGACAGTATTCCACTCAGGCTTTTTCTGTTCTCAAGAACAAAAGCCATGAGAGAGCTTTAGTGCTTCCTTCAAAAACTAAATTGCCTGCTAAATTGCTTTCTAGGCATCAAGTCAAAAGTCTTTTAGATTTGAATTATGTGCAAAATAGAGAAGCTTTCCTGAAAGTCATGTGAGCATGTAAGGACTTTTACAAAGGGACATCTAAGATTAATGCAGGGAAATGAATTCTCCCTAAAGATCTAATTGTTGGGCCAAGGAATCAAACCTTTCACAAACAAATGTGCAAATTCCAATAATTTAGGGTTGCACCAAATCAGGTTCAATACTTTTTCATTATTAGTATGATATTCTTTATTGAAATCATTTCATGGTTTACTTGAAGTGCTACGAATCTGTAAACACTAATTATTGAAGATGCACATCTGTTTATATAATTGAATAGCACATTTTGTGCACCTGCAAGATTAACCCTGATGTACAAATACTTGAGTTATTTCACAGTTATGGAAATGAACTCTACATTTTGATTTAAAAATCATGAGTTTTGTTTTGGGGAGTTTTATAAATAAACAAACATTTTCTCTTTTCAAATGATAAAAATAGATATATGGAATATTTGGGGCAATGGGAGCTACTGGATTTTGATATTACCAATTGAATGTTCCTAACTGACTCTCCTTTCTCTAAGAAATCACGCCTACTTCTTGCTTTGACTTGTTAAAATTTTCTGTGCAATAGCTGGGGAGAGCTAAAGAGAGAGGGAGGAGGGGGTGTTTGGAGGAGGGACATTTCCTGCTAATTTCTAGCCAGAATTCCAGGTCCTTTTTAAAAAAAATAGACCCATTTAGTCACGTCAGATGAGAGCATTGAGGACAACCAAAATTCCAGAAGTTACAAAACCCAACTTAATCACGCAGTTGCATTATTTGAAGTGATTATTTTCATTTTTAGTGAACTGGCCATCAGTTTCTAGTATAATATATTAATTAAATTTAGCACAGCAAAAGCTTTAGCTCCATTTGACAATAGTGTTCAGTGACCTATTTGCTATTATAATTTTTAATCGATGGTCCTACCAATGGAGCATTTTATTCCCGAGACTTCATTGCACTATTTGACAGTTGAGATCCCAGGCTTTCTGTTGAACCATTTAATATCAATGCAGCATTCAGTCATTGTTCTAAAGTACATGAGCAGCAATCTATCATTTTCCTAGTCTGTGGTTAAAAATAATGTTTTAATACTAAAAAGTTGTGGTATTTTAGTGCTTATTCTGTGTCAAGCACTGTACTAAATGCAGGTGTAATACAAAGTGTCAATGAAACAAAGGAGTTCCCACACGGAGCTCACAGATACAGACCCTTCTGAACTGGGGCTCACAGTCAGAGAGGAAGATAAGGTATAAAATCCCCATTTTGCAGATGAGGAAATTGAGGTGTGAATAGACTTGCCCAAGTTATACAAGAGGCAAGTCATAGGCTGGGATTGGGACCCAGGTCTTGTGACTCCAAGACTTGAACATAGGCCATCCACCATTGTTTGATGAGATAACAATCAAATATTTGAAACACATTGGAAAATATATTCAAAACTCCAGTTTAGAAAGTATATTGTTTTGAAAAGGCATTAAACTATTCTTGTATATGCTGTATGCATGTATAGTGGTTTATATAAACTGGTTTGAGTATAAAAACACTTTATAGTTGTGTTATGAGGCTTACCAAAGTAGGTTAAAGTTATCATTTTTCAAGTAGGACATTGAGAGGGAACTGTGATTTTCACAGTATCAAGTCAAAGCAGTGGATACAGCATAGGCCTGAGAGTCAGAAGGATCTGGGTTCTCATCCCAGCTCTCCCGCTTATTTTCTGCGTGACTTGGGGTGTCAGTTCTCTGTGCCTCAGTTACTTCAGCTATAAAATGCCCGGCTCATCTTCCTGCAGAAATGATCTGGGCATGTCACTCCCCTTCTTAAACAACTCCAGTGGTTGCCTATCGACCTCCGCTCCAAACAAAAACTCCTCACTCTAGGCTTCAAGGCTCTCCATCACCTTGCCCCTTCCTACCTCTCCTCCCTTCTCTCTTTCTACCGCCCACCCCGCACGCTCCGCTCCTCTGCCGCCCACCTCCTCGCCGTCCCTCGGTCTCGCCTATCCCGCCGTCGACCCCTGGGTCACGTCCTCCCGCGGTCCTGGAACGCCCTCCCTCCTCACCTCCGCCAAACTGATTCTCTTTCCCTCTTCAAAACCTTACTTAAAAATCACCTCCTCCAAGAGGCGTTCCCAGACTGAGCTCCTCTTCCCCCTCTACTCCCTCTGCCATCCCCCCTTTACCTCTCCGCAGCTAGAGCCTCATTTTCCCCTTTTCCCTCTGCTCCTCCACCTCTCCCTTCCCATCCCCACAGCACTGTACTCGTCCGCTCAACTGTATATATTTTCGTTACCCTATTTATTTTGTTAATGAATTGTACATCGCCTTGATTCTATTTAGTTGCCATTGTTTTTATGAGATGTTCTTCCCCTTGACGCTGTTTAGTGCCATTGTTCTTGTCTGTCCGTCTCCCCCGATTAGACTGTAAGCCCGTCAAACGGCAGGGACTGTCTCTATCTGTTGCCGACTTGTTCATCCCAAGTGCTTAGTACAGTGCTCTGCACATAGTAAGCGCTCAATAAATACTATTGAATGAATGAATGAATAAAATGGGAATTAAGACTGTGAGCTCCATGTGGGCTTGAGACTATGTCCATCCCAATTTGCTTATCTCCACCTCAGCACTTAGTACAGTGCCTGGCACATAATAGGTGCTCAACAATTCTTATTAATCATAATAATAATGATTGGAAGGCAAAGTTCTGGACTTGATTCCTTTTTGCAGTCCACTAAGTAATTTTCCTTCTACATAGAGCTCATTCTTTTCTATGAACTCCTGAACTAAATAAGAAGTATTGTCAGTTGAAGCACAGATAATTTAATTTCAGAATTGCTAAATTAACCTGAACAATTTTGATGGTGGACACCAAGAACCTGGCTTAAGTCAAAATGTGAAAATTGTCTCTAAGGATTTGATAATTTATTATGCATTATCAATTTTTGTACAAGTTACTTTTTTTTAGTTAGCTTCCTTACAGAGGTTAAGAGCAAATCAATAGTGACTGACTTTGTCCTACATATAAAGAGTAGTACAGTGCTCTGCACATAGTAAGCACTCAATAAATACTATTGAATGAATAATATTTTCTATCCTTTGTGATATGAGACCTTCACTGAGCACTTTCATACTTTGCTACTAATGACTCACTCTAGGACACTTGGAAGTGTGTATCAATTTGAGTTTTCTCTGCTTAACATTTCATGCCTATCTTTTCTGAAAAAACATAACCTTTTCTTTTTTAGAATCTCAAAACCTTTCTGGACTAAGAGCATCACTATTGTTACTGCTCTTAGTGTTCAATTTAGGTAATTTGTTGTATACATTAACCCCGAACCAAGCACTGTATAATGTAAACACATATATTGGTAATATACTTCTATTACATATTATGCTTTATATACTGTATATATGTACATATATAGAGAGAGAGTGACAGAATTTATTTATTGAGCATTTACAATAAATAGAGTCCTGTACTAAGCATTTGGGAGAATATGACACATCTGAGGTAGACACTGCCCACTAAGAGTTTACAGTGTAGAGGGGGAGACAAACATGAAAATCAAATATAGATGGATATGTACTTACATGCTGTGAGGGAGAGGTGGATAACAAAAGCTTAGAAGTTAGAGATCCAAGTAAATAGATAATATAGAAGGGCAGGCGGGCAAATGAGGGCCTTAATCAGTGGCCTCTTGGAAGTCATGTGATTTAAATAGGCTTTGAAGGTGGGAAGAGTGGTAATCTATTAGAAGGGAAGGGAGTTCCAGAAGAGGGAGGAGCACTATGATCATCTGCTCATTTGTATATATTTTTATTACCCTATTTATTTTGTTAATGAGATGTACATCTTCTTGATTCTATTTATTGCTATTGTTTTTGTCCGTCTGTCTCACCCGATTAGACTGTAAGGCCATCAATGGGCAGGGACTGTCTCTATCTGTTTCCGAATTGTAAGTTCCAAGCGCTTAGTACAGTGCTCTGCACATAGTGAATAAATACTATTGAATGAATAAGGGCTCTGTCTGTGGCGAGACGGACAAAACTGAAGTACATCGAATAGGTTAGTGTTAGGAAAGAAGTGTGCAGACTGGGTTGTAGTAGGTGATCTGCAGGGTAAGGTAGGAAGAGGAGTGGTTTAAAGCTGAAAGTAAGGAGTTTCTGTTTCAAGCAAAATTGGATAGACAAATATTGGAGTCTTTTGAAGAGTGGGGAAGACAGACTAAACTTTTTTTTTGTTGGGTTCTTTTTTTTTTTTTTTGGAAAAATGATCAGGCACCAAAGTGAACTATGGAATGGAAAAGAATGAGACATGGAGGTCAGCAAGGAAACTGATGTAGTAGTCAAGGAGGGATATGATAAGTGCTTGGATGAAAGAGGATATAGAATCTGAATTTCAGGGTCTCATGTTCTTTTCATTAGGCCATTGTCTCCTATAATATCACTATGCATTGTGACTTTTAATATCAACAATCTTATATAAAACTCAAATACAACTGGATTTTGAATTTTATCTAGTATTTAAAAATAATGAAAATATTAAAATTGACTATTTTGAAGTTAAATTCATTTTAGAAATTGATTTTCGTTTGCTCCACTACTAGTAGTCTCATTGTATTTCAGCACCTCATTATTTGTTATATTAAATATTGAATATAAAAAGTTGAAATTGGGTAAGTTGCAATGATGGTGTTTTATAAGTAGAATATAATATCAAAGTCCATCTCACACACATAAAGATGGTTGGATACTAACTGCCTTGTGCTCCTTCAAGCTGGACTTTTGAAAATGTGTTGCAGCCATGCTAGCTTTGAGCCTCTAAAGACACATTAGCTTCCTTGATTTGGTTATCTACATATTGGTCTATTTTTGTATCATGGGAAAATTTTCTAAGTTACATAATTGAAAAAGATAAACTGTGGAATGCTTGGTTTTTCATCCCTTTAAAAAGGTTGTTGAAAATATCACAATCAACTGACCATTTCCGCCTTTTAGTGCTTTGTATTAAACTTTGAAGAAGTCAGTCCTTCTGACTCAGTGACTATTCTTTACTGAATTGTGATGTAAGGGTAATTAATGATTCTAGGAAATACAGTTGCAAAATGTAATTATTAAAAGTATCTTTAGAGTTCTACTGTTCCTTTCCTTTGCCTTCAGATGGATCTGGGCAGTTATTGAAGAGCACTAGAAAAGTAGAATGGCATCCATTCAAGTAACTGTTAACCCTCTTTAATATTTTTTCTTATATTTTAACTAGATCACTTGGAGGTTAGAAGTATTACAAAAGAGATGAATGGAATAATTCAGTTACCTCCTATGACAAATGAAATAATGATATCCAGGTATGGATGGAAAAAAGTCTATAAGAAAGGCTCAGGAAAAATAAAAACATCATCATGTTCAAGAGTCATACTGGAGAAAAGAATTATTACTGTGAAATCCTTCTTGTGGGAGATCACTATGCAGATTTTGAATGTGTATCTACAGCTTATCTTCATTTTTGAAGATAACTCCACAGTTGGTAAAAAATCATATCTAGAATGCTGGTATCTTACAGGTTGATACTCTTTTTTTTTTTCCCTACAAAAAAAGGGCTTTAAGACAGTTTCTTACTGCATTGAGGAGTTTCTTGCTATTGCATTACCCTTCAGTCCATGGTCCTGTCTCTGTTTTCAACTGCCTCTTGTGACACTGTGTGACACTGTATATAACATTGCTTCACTATATCTTTAAATTATTTTGCCCTTCCAGTATGTTTGAGTCATCCTTTGTTTCACCATACATACAACACCTGCTGTTCTTTTTCATTCTCCTCACTTGTTGGTTGACAAAACTATGTTGATAAGAGTACTGCTTCAGTCCTGATGAGTTTATTGCATTTCAGGACTTAGTTGTTGATAACCATCATCCTGACATTGGACCAGCATGATTCCTAGTTGTACATTGTTGAAACTGCTCAAGATCTGTCAACATGTTACAGCCATATTGGAAGTTGAATTCCACCCTCAGTGTTCAACTTCAATGTGGTATGAAACTTGATTAGTGCAGTGCTTTGCAAAGAGTAAGCATTCAATAAATATGATTGAATGAATGTGTCATTACCATCAAATTTTATCCTTCCTTACCCCAAAAGACATTCTAGCTTTTTAGAAATGGCCAAAGTGTGAAAACTTGACCACAACTCCCTCCTAATATTCTTCTCCAAACTCTTTGAGCAAGTTGTCCACACTGCCTCCATTTTCTCTCCTCTAATTATCTCGTTTACTCCTTCTAATCTAGTTTCTGCAACATTCATTCCTCAAAAACTGCCCTGTCTAAGGTTACTTTATTACTTCATTTTGCCAAACGCAAAAACCTCTACTCCATCCTAATCATTGTCTCAGCTGCCTTCAACACAGTAGACCACATCATTATCCTTGAAACATGATCCAAACTTGGCTTCACTGATTCTGCCCTCTCTAGGTTTTCCTGTTATCTCTGATCACTCACTTTCAGTCTCTTTTGAAGGCTCCTCCCCTGTCTCCCACACTCAAACAGTGGAAGTCTCTCTAGTCTCTTATATTCTTTATCTATACCCACTCCTTTACAACCCTTATTTTGTCCCCTGGTTTAAAGTACCATCTCTGTGGATGATCCCCAGATTTACCTTTCCAGCCCTACCTCTCACCTCAGCAGTCTTGCATTTCCTCCTGCCATCACGTACACCTCTCCCTGGATGTCCTGCCGACACCTCAAATTAAACATTTCTAAAACTTAATTCCTCATCTTTCCATCCAAAGTATATCTCCACAAGTCTTTCTCTTCACTGTAGACAGCACTACTATCTTTTCTAACCCCAGGCCCATGCTTTGGGATTATCCTTGACTCGGTCAAACAATCAGTCTTTAATTGAGTGCCTCCAGTGTTCAGAGCTTACTGTGTGTACTAAGTCCTTAGGAGAGTATAATATAATGATAAATAGACATTCCCTGCCCATAATAAGCAGACATTAATATAAATAATTACATTAGAGTGCTGTGGTGCTGGAAGGGGGATGGATGATTAAAGGGAGCTAATCAGAACAATGTAGAAGGGAGTGGGAGAAGAGGAAAGGAGGGCTTAGGGAAGGGCTCTTGGAGGCTTTGAAAGTGGGGGAAGTACTTGTCTGTTGGATATGAAGAAGGAAAGCGTCCCAGGCCAGAGGCAGGAGGTGGGCAAGAGGTCCTGTTTAGACTATGAGCCCATCACTGGGCAAGGATTGTCTCTATCTGTTGCCAAATTGTGCATTTCAAGTGCTTAGTACAGTGCTCTGCACATAGTAAGTGCTCAATAAATACTATTTAATGAATGAATAAAGTAAGCAGCAAGATAAGAGATGGAGGTGCAGTGAGGAGATTAGCATTAGAGGAATGAAGTTTGTGGACTGAGTTGTAGTAGGAGAGTACTACTAATAATAATTATGGTATTTAAGTGCTTACTATGTGCCAAGCACTGTTCTAACCACTGGGGTAGATACAAGGTAATCAAGTTGTCCCACATGGGGCATTCACATTTTACAGAGGAAGTAACTGAAGCACAGAGAAGTTAAGTGACTTGCCTAAGGTCACACAGCTAAGTGTCAGAGCTGGGATTAGTAATAATATTGGTATGTGTTAAGCGCTTACTATATGCAGAGCACTGTTCTAAGCGCTGGAGGAGATACAAGGTAATCAGGTCATCCCACGTGAGGCTCACAGTTAATCCCCATTTTACAGATGAGGTAACTGAGGCACAGAGAAGTTAAGTGACTACCCTCGCTGCTTCCCTTCCATGACCTCTGACTCCCAAGCCCACGCTCTTTCTATGAAGCCACACTGCTTCTCTAAGGTGAGATAAGAAGGGTCAAGGTAATTTAGTGTTTTAAAGCCAATAGTGAGGGATTTGTGCTGGATGCAGAGGTGGATGGGAAACCACTGGAGAATACTGAGAAGTGGGGAAACATGGCCTGAATGTTTTGGCAGAAAAATGAGACAGCAGCACAGTGAAGGGTGGACTGGAGTCGGGAGAGGCAGGAGGCAGGGAGGTTAGCAACGAGGCTGATAGAATAAGGTGAGATAAGTATAAGTGATTGAATTAATGTGGTGGCAGTTTGGTGAGGAAATTGAGGAGATGCACTCATGCACAAGTGTGCATGCATGTGCACACACACACACAGAGCACAGATCATCTCTGCCCCTCTATCATGGACCCAACATTTTGGGTCTAGGTGTGGTGAGGAAGGGGAATAAGTTGGAACAGTTGGGAGGAGGGTAGGGATATTGCTGGTGTCTCTGGACAAGGAGATAGTGCTCTCTGTTCTATCCAATCTCCTGTGCAGTTCTAAGCAAATCAGGGACTCAGGGCCCTGGCACACATTCCCCTATCTGAAAATCAATAGCATTAGTCCTTAAGCTCTCCCTGTACCCAGGACTTTAAACCAACCTCAGTATGATCTTAGACAAATATAAAAGACTAAGAACAGGTGGCATTTGTTAAGGGTCAAGC
The DNA here is from genome assembly GCF_004115215.2 of Ornithorhynchus anatinus. Lineage (NCBI taxonomy): Eukaryota > Metazoa > Chordata > Mammalia > Monotremata > Ornithorhynchidae > Ornithorhynchus > Ornithorhynchus anatinus. The sequence goes on along the minus strand of NC_041737.1, from coordinate 24,015,081 downwards.
ACTGTTCTAAGCACTGGCGTAGATACAAGATAATTTGGTCCCACAGTCTGAGTAGGAGGGAGAAAAAAGAATTGCATCCCCATTTTGTATATGAGAGAACTAAGACCCAGACAAGTTGTGATCTGCCCAAGATTACATATAGCAGACAAGTGGCAGAGCCAGGATTAAAACTAGGTCATTTGACTTCCAGGCCTGTGATCTTTCTACTAGGCCAAGCTGCTTCTCACTGGTATTGTTAGTGTGGCAAGAGTGCCAGAATAACAGAGGGGTAGCTATAACAGGGCAACATCTGCCTTACTAACTACTAGGACATGTAGGGTCCCTCATGTGCTACCCATTCCTTGCCTGTCACGAGCAGGAGCTGAATGTCTTGTAGGGCAGTGATCCTTCTGGGAGTCAGATAAGCTGACCAGTGGGTCCCAGGCAGACAGCAGCCCATACGTCCTGGCACGGGCTACCTCATCACTGGTGTTGTGCTTGGCTGGAAAATCATTGGAGTAGGAGAAGCCACTGGGGAATGTGGCTGAATGCTACTTGTTTGACCTCACAATCTTCTTCTTTTCCCTCTCCCCCTCTTCTAGATCTCCAATCTTTGTCCAGCCAAGCCCTCTACTTGATAGAGTAAACAACGTCCGTGCTCTGAGGCTCTGGAAAGAGAGATGTAGGGATCAGGTGGTAGGGACTATAGGCTGAAGCCATGCAACTAGACCCCTGTGATGTTAGTTTTGCCCAGAGGCTAATTTGGGAAGATTTATTTCTGACATGCTCTTCATAGTATCCAAATCAGTAGCCATGGTGGCTAAATAAATTGGGAAGCAGCTGGAGACCACCCCTTAAACCTAGGACCCATAGCTACAGCTCTGGTAACCCTGTTACTCCATCCCCAGCAGTAATCCAGCAGGCGAATGCCTCAGTAGCTGCTTTGGACCTTGCTGCTGATGTTAGGTTGGTTTGAAGCCATGCAACCAAGTATTTTCATAGGCACCAGACAGACATATGAACTGCTACTTAATTCTGATTCTTTTGCAGCTCACTTTCCTATGATGCCAAGGGTATATTAAGAACTAGAAAATCAGAATAAAAAGAGCAGCACAGTGCTTGGCCAACTGCAGGAGGGATAAAGTTACAATAAAATTTAAAGGCCCTTAAGACTAATGTTTTATCCAAACTTCTATAGGGCTTGGAGACCTGGACCTAATATAGAAGATACATATAGTCCCTTAGTAGTTTTACAACTATGACCTATGAGTCATACTCAAATCATAGAATAACACAATATTATAAGGTCCTGGCATACAGCTTTGCTGAGTAGGACATATAAGGTAAATAGAGGGCAGCAGGAAATCCAAGTAAGTACTGTATGGCGGAATGAATTGTGCTTAAACGACTCAAGAGGGGAGAATACTAAATTTAGAGACATAATCTCAAACATAAGTATACTGTTGGGAGATAACAGAAGCAGACTAGTCTAATGAGTAGCAAGTGGGAGAGGTCTTGTTACAAACGTTGTATTTCCTTAGCTGCCTTTTAGTTATAATTAACATCTACTTGGGCAAAAGTTTCATAAAATCAGCCTATCAAGAGACAGGTTTGAAAGCGAAGACAGGCCCATTGACAAATAATGTAGATGTTTGTATCTGTCATAGAAACTGATTAGTCTGATTAACCATACTACTATGCAAAGATATAATTCTACTATTAAAAATATCTTCACAAATGAATGATTGTGTGTGTGTGTGTGTGTGTAATGGAGGGACAAGGAGCAGAATTTAGCCTCATATGGGACAAATGAGGACTGGCCTGATTATCTTGTTTTTAACGTAGTGTTTAATACAATTTTTGGCACATAGTCATTGTTACTTAAATGCCACATTATTATTTCTAATAATAATAAGCTAGTGACAGATTTCTTATTAACACTCAAAGAAGTTTCAAAGATGACCCTACGGTTGTGAGCAAAAGGATAGTAGAATTGTTAACAATGAGAGAGAAAGAAAAGCCTGTTTAGTTTTAGGTATAATTGTGTTTGACTTGACAGCTGGACACCAAAATAAAGATATCCAAGAAACTGGTAGAAGCTGTAATAGATCTAAATTGTAATAAAATTTCTTAGAAAAATCTCAAATACAAGAAAATATGAATGTTGTATTATGGGTAACGACATCCCACACACAGACTGAACTATCAGTTCTGAAAGAGGAAATTAAGATGAAACTAGTGACTGATGTAGATAACGTATTATACCCTTTTGATTAAGATACAGGATTCAGAAAGTACAGTCTGGTTTCATTAATCTCAGACATGTCAATACTAATAAGCAAATGTGCTATTCTTCCAATTGGAATGATATGAAGTCTGAAAATTGCTCTTCAAATTTATATCATGTACTTTAGAAGATAGATTAATTGACAGATTTCTTTAATGGGATAGACAAGATTACTGATGCATTTTTTTTCAGAGAAAGATAATGGTTAAACAGAATTGATATTTTTGAAGAAATTACCAAATTGAGTTTAAACAATAGCAAGAGAGCATAAATTCTCAGAGCAAGCCATACACAAAACATTTTACAATATTTTGTTAGGGGGAAATCCTTAGGATACAAGAAACTTGGATAAAAACCAGAGAAGTTGGCACAATAGTAACTGCTATAGAAGATATCAACAGAATTTGGGAAATAACACTGAATAATAGATTATAAATCTGTTTAATCTAGAGCTGGCTAATGTTTTAATGTATAAAGATTTGAATATAGATTTTCATTTCATGATTTAGTAATACTTAGGCAAAGTTAATTTTATTTATGAATTTTACAAAGTTGGTAACATCTTGACAAACACTATTTTTGCAGTAGGAACAAATTACTAACCACTGTTGGCCTCAGTTCTTTAATCTGAAAAAATGGACTAATATATGTGCCTTTTCGTCATGTTAATGTAATTGTTATTGTCTCTTTATTAAGCAGAACCAAAGATCAATAATATGTATGCAGAACAAGCAACAAACTAGGAAGGCATCTCATAATCCACACGGTTCCAGGAGTTACAAACCACCATAACCCAATCTCATCTTCTAAATGTCATAAAGGTAGATATACAACATGCTGTTAACACACTGGCACTGGGCATTGGGAGTGGCTGCAAGAGCACAGAGCAGCTGGTGGAAATCTAAATATCAAGCAGACCTCATCCACTTCAAGTTTATCCTTGTGTGCTTTAACTCTGCCCTCTCCTCTGCTTGGCAAAATTATTTCTCCATCCTCATTGACACCCATGTCCATTTGCCACACCAGTTGTTCCAGACATTTAACTCTCTCCTCAAACCTACTGCCCCCATGTCCTCCATCCCTTGCCCCCAGTGATCTAGCCACCTACTTTGAGAAAATTGAAACCATCTGTCCATATCTCCCTAAATTATCCCCTGCCCCTTCCCACTCCTGCCACTTTGGCTTGTATACACCCCAGTGCTTAGTAGAATGCCTGGCACATAGTAAGCACTTAACAAATACCACAATTATTATTATTTAGTAGTAGTAGTACACTGCTTTGCACAAGTGCTAAACAAATGCCATTATCATTATTATTTTAATATTTTGTAGATCAGATTGACATTTCCAAAATCTTCTTCCCTTCTCTTTATATTTATGGCAAGTACAGAGAAGCAGAAAAACAGCGTGGCTCAGTGGAAAGAGCCCGGGCTTGGGAGTCAGAGGTCATGGGTTGGAATCCCGGCTCTGCCACTTGTCAGCTGTGTGACTGTGGGCAAGTCACTTAACTTCTCGGTGCCTCAGTTACCTCATATGTAAAATAGGGATTAACTGTGAGCCTCACGTGGGACAACCTGATTACTCTGTATCTACCCCCGCACTTAGAACAGTGCTCTGCACATAGTAAGCGCTTAAATACCATTATTATTATTATTATTAAATACTAACATGTTTAGGTTTGCCACAGAGAAAGACTAACTAGAATATTAGGAATGTTATTATTCTGAAGTAGTGCTTATAGTAGTAATAGTTTTTAAGTGCTTACTAAGGGGCAAGCTCCATATTAAGCGCTGGGAGAAAATGCAGAGGTAGAAATAAAACACAATTCCTAGCGGGGTTCATTCACATCACACACTGTATTTCATTAGAAAAATAAATGTTCTTAAGCTGTTTTACTTCTTGATACTTTGAGCTTGCTTGTCATCTGATCTATTTATATTAGCACTAGAAAGAGCTCCTGACTCTGAGTTATGAGGCAATAAAATGCATCATGAGGAAGACTAGGGAATATATATCTCGAGAGGTTTTTAATAATAGTTACTTGATAAATGTTCCAATTTGCAATGTTCAAGTGATGTTTTACCTGCATAAAGAGAATTTAAAGAGTTTTATGTTGATAATCCTTTGACTGTTGGGTTTTTGACCTGACAAATAAGTTCAGAAAAAGAAGCTATTTTATGAAGTGTATTTGACATTGATAATTTAATAATAAATGTTAAATCAAAATTTAGAATTGGATTACAGTATGATTTTAGCATTTTCCAATTAACTGTATTTTAGCTTTTTGGAAGGTATGTCTTGTGACATAGAAATACTTTTCAATAATTCTGGTTTATTCAAAATGGTTAAAGTGAAATATTTCAAGAAAGTAGGTGACTCAGAGATCCAAAGGAACTATTTCAATTTCATTTGATTCCAGTTACTGAAATTCAAAATAATTTTAATTACGCATATATGTATGTATTAAACTTCAACTAAAATTTTTTTTAATTAAGTCTAAAGTGTTTGAAAGTGGTGATTATGTGAATTGTGAATCTCTCTCTATATACTTCATATATAATATGCAGTATATGTGTGTGAGTGTGTGTGTGTATATATATATATATATATATTTAATTTGGTCATCCATCTCTGTACAAGGGATAAATTAAAGTAATGGGAACCTTAATTATTTGAAAAGCTGGAGAATGACGTGTATGTTTGATTGGAAAAATGGTGTGATAGACTGTCATGTAAAAAGCTGCTGTGGGCTGGTCTTTGCAGTTTGGAATGGTAATGATCAGTCACACAAGCCAAATCTACACATTCCATTAAATTGTTCATGCTCCTTGGAAGCAAGGTCCCAAACAGAAGAGGAGACAAAGGAATGGAAATTTTCTTTTTGGGATTTCTCTGCAGTTACCTCAGCCTTGTTTAACAATCAGCAGATTTGGATTGGGGGGTCATAGAGAGAAAGAGAAACATCTGAGTCTATCAAGTATTAACTGGGAATCTTCCCTAATCCTTCCCCTTCTATCTCAAACCTTACATTTTGGTTAAAACTATATCTGTAGCTTTAGTTCCAAAATATCAGCTACCAACCTGTATACCTAGCAAAGTTAGATTATTCTTAGGATGAGGATTTAGGCTTTTCAGGCTGAATCCACCAATTCAGTGGCCAGAAATAGACTCAAGATGGAATGTGAGCCATTTCAGCTATTGAACAGTTCCTTTGAACCACTTTATTTTTGAACAATTCCTCTCCACACCAACTTTTTCCCATTAAAAAAAAAAAAATGATCCCAGCAAGTACTTGTTGCAGGAAAGACTCTCCACTTACTGTTACCGGCAGAACTGTATGCTGTTGTCAGGCAAGGCTAGCATTGTGTTATTGCAGGGCAAGGATAACACTCTTAAAATAGTCAGCCAATCATGTTTATTGAGTACTTTATGTGTGCAGTGCACCATACTAAGCACTTCGGAAAGTACAATATGACAAAGTTACCAGATGTGTTCCGAGCCCATAACAAGCTTACTACCTAGATAGACACTGATACAAATAAAACATATGTGCAAAATGTTGATGAAAAAGCCTGTGCAAATGTTGATTGGGCAGAGATTCAGAAAATTAGCTTCCAAGATCTGAAAGTTACTTGGAAGAAGAAAGAGAACAAGTGGAGGTTCCAGCTAGGAATAAGAGAGTTCCTACCCACAAACTGAATTGCACTGAACTTAGCTCAACCTCATGGGCTACAGCACTTGTAGATCTCAGCAGCAGGGTCTAAGGTCAATCTTGGCAAGTCCAGATACCCCTGAATCAAACCCATGAGAAATGGAGCATGTAGGATGAGGGAGAGTATTGTGTTATTTTGTGATTTACAATCGCTAGTATAATGTCCCAATTGTTAAGTGCAGTGCTGTGTATAAAAGAAGTTCTCAGTATATGCTATTAAGCGGGAGAAGTTTCATTGGCTGGGAGAGTTTTGTAGCTAAAGGGCAGGATCCTTGCTGTGTAGGGGGCTTGTCTTTTGGATCATGTAGGAACCGTCACTTCTGGTGTGAACAGGGCCAGATTTAGGAAAGTTTTTAGGCCTTTGGCTTGCTTGTCTCGTGAAGTCCTCCTTTGACATGTGACATACACGATATAGGTATCACTGCATGATGAAAACAAGTATTGCCTGACCCCGTACCATAACCGTTGGGAAGAGACCTGCAAACTCCATTTGGAAAATAACTCTTCCCTGCTAATTCCTCAGGCTGTCTTCAAAGCCTTTATGAAAAAGAGAGTACACCTTTTCCATAGCTTCAGGTATTTTAGGGGCCCAAGGGACTTAGGAGATAGGCTGGCAGCAGCAGCCTCTTGGGTCCCTGTGGCAATGGCCACAGCACATCTGGCTTCTGTGGTAGAAACTGCTCAGGCACTCATGGTGGTGGAAATTAGGAGATGCCAGCAGAGGCATGGTGGAAGTGAAAGATGGAAGTAACAGCACACAGTGTTTGGATGGGGGAAGTGATGTTGAGAGGCAAGAGATTGCGTTGAAGCATGAGTCCTAGAGGCACCATGCACTGCAGTACTTCTCTGGGACTTCCCTTACACCAATGGGAGGTAGGGGCCTCTCAGTTCTTGTGGGGCCTTGAGCCTAAGGCCTTGGGTTAAACTCCATAAATCCCTGGGTTAATCTAGCCTTGGACATGGCAGACCCAGGAGGATGCTTTACTAAGGGCCTATTGTGAACTGAGATCTCCGTTTTGGTCATTTTGGGAATTGTGTCCTTTAGAGACAAATAGCAGCCCTAAAAAAAAAAACTTTTTGCCCAAATAAGAGGATTATTCCTTTTGATTCTAAGGAAATTGTGCACCAATTTCAGCTTTGCCTTTAGATCCAGGTTTGTTTACAGGTTTTTGAGAAGAAATATGCCAATATTTAGGTGGCCACCTCAGCTCTTTTTTTTTTCCCCTTTCAACCATAAGCTCATTCTACTTTCCAGTATAGCTATTCTGTATACGAAAGATGACATGACTGACAATGGGACCCTACCTAAGCTTGCAGATATGCTGAAGTGATCCAATTGGGACTAGCTACATAATTATTCTTAGAGAGAAATCATTTTGCATCTTGAACTGTTAGTGCTAAGGCAGGTTTTGAACAGTTTTGTAACTGTATAAAATATTTTGTTAGGAAACTCTCAAAGCAAGATCATGGGTAAGGACAGATTTCCTAAAACTATGGGTCTCTGAGAATTTAGCTTGTACACTATGGTTGGTAGGCACACTTCGCGTACAAGACTGTACTTTCTATTGTGGCCCATCTGGCATACTCCTCCTAAAGTAGCTAATCAAATAAAAATCAACATTTTTTCCACTGAGATAAACAAGACTTCATAATGAGATGCCTCAGAGGAACAAGAACCACAAACTTTCTGAGATCTGAGGTCCTCCCTTCTCAGAATGAAAGTTTGTGACAAGATAAGCCTTTGTTTCAAGCCTTATCATTGTGCCTATAGACATTAGTATCTAATGATGCTTGTTTCTAAAGAGGAACACTAGGTCTGATTATCCCTGTGTTTGCCCCCAGCATGACTGGCACCAGTGGTTGAGAGATTCTATATGGATCTGGATAGTAACCCAGCAGTAGCTGGATTTGATAATTTTCAATGCGTGTGTGGGCATTATAGCTGAAGTGTTGAAAGTGTTAACACAGTGTAGCTAGTAAATTTAAACTGCAGTGTTCTAAACAACTCAGCATGGATGTCAAACATCAGCTCAGACCATGAACATAAGCTTTCTATACACCAACTGAAAGAAAAACAACTCAAATATACTATGAGTCAACAGTGGCTTTTCAGTATATTATTGTTGGACAGTGTAAACTGACAGGATTTACTATTTTTAATACATGTATTGCTAAATGCTATATTGTTTGTCATCTAGTATATCCCAGTCTTCCACTAACTATAAAGCTAATCTCCATGGGGTATACAAACTACCCAAACAGTTGAATGTCAAACGCATGGAGAACAAAATACCTTGTGATAAGCTTCATGATATGACCCTCTTAAAATAAAACAATTCTGCCTCTACTGACATAACTGGTAATTAAATGATTCTCTAAGAGAATACTCCAGTCCCAGCAATTTATAAGACTATGGTTGCTGACGGAAGACAACACTAGGATTGGTTTAATGAAAATGGTTCTAAGATCAAAGAACTGCTTTCAGAAAAGTAAACTCTATTTTGACACTACATCATTGATCCTGACAAGTATGACAGAAAGAATTATTAATAAATCTGTCAGGTAATAAGTCCGAGAAGAATTGACAAGTGGCAGCATGAATGACTCAACATATACAAGTCCAAAAACAAACACTGGACTTCTACACATCCCTGAATAGTGTATGTGGGTACAACATTGCCCTTCAAGGCACCATTGAAGAGAAGTGAGGTTCTATTGTTATTTCAAAGAGCATCATTCTCAAGGAAGGGTAAGAACACAGTGTAGATAACCTTTGCCCTGCAACCACAATTTTAGGGTGAGCTTTTCTATCCATTAGTAATAAATCAGCTGACAACCAGGGAGAGAGCCTGCTGCACAGTAACCTTCATGGGCTTTTCCTCAACAGTGGAAACATACTCATTTACAGCACAATTGGTTCCTAAAAATTGTATTTTGAGATGAAGAAATCAGTTAGTGGTATTTATTGATTTATTATTTGTTATGTGTGCAGGGCACTGAACTATACACCTGGAAGAGTACAGTATAACAGAGTTGCTGAGCACATTACCTGCCTTCAACAAGCCTATAGTCTGGATGAAGCATAAGTCAGAACTGATTTTCTCACAAGAACAATTTTATAAATGGGGCATTGGTTCCTGAACCAAAGTCAGTATTTTGTATTTAAGAATGGTAGCAGTTGCATTAATTTAAATCTTAATATGCATTGATAATAGCAATATCAATAATAAATGCTAATTTACAGTAATGATATGAAGTTGTCATTACTATTGAATAAGCAACGTTCCATGTTAAACTAGATGATTTAAAAATATATATATAATGGATGGCAGCACTTCCTGATCTCTTTGACTGACCATCAGGTAACTCCCTTGTTACCTCCTGGCTTCTCCTTCTTTGCCTCCCCTCATGCTTTAAAATTTCTCTCCTCCTAACCCATTCGTTACTTAAAATTGATTCCCCATTGTCTCATAGCTGTTGTGGTCCCCCACCATTGATGAGGTACTGTGCTGTGGGCAATAAGTGAAGATTATCCTATAAAAGAGACAAGTGTCTATAAAATATAAACTGATGCTTTAAAGCTGAAACAATCAGTGGTATGTGCAGAGCACTAAGCTAAGCACTTTGGAGAGTAAACTTGCTGTAGGCATGTTACAATCTTATGGGAAGGGTGCAGATTCAAATACCATTTTATTTGCTTCTTCTATAATTTATTTTAATGTCTCACTCTCTAATCTGTAAGGCTGTCAGAGGATATTAATTGAGTGTTTACTGTGTGCAGAGCACAGTACTAAGTGCTTGGGAGAGTACAATAATAATGATGGTATTTGTTAAGCACTTACTATGTGCCAAGCACTGTTCTAAGCACTGAAATAACAATGTAACACACATTCCAAGCATCTTGGGGCAAGTGATCTTATTCATCAACTAAATTGTATTTTCCCAAGTACTCACTACTTTGCATACTGTAGTGCTTTGCCCACAGTAAGTGCTCAATGAATACCAACGATTGATTTCTCTAACTTCCAACATTGCGAGCTATAGACTTCCATTGGAACAATGAGCAAATGCCTCATGATTTAATCATAGAAATGATGGACAACAACAAAAAATGCTTTTAAAGAACCAATGAAGTCAAAGCTACACACAGTGATATAGAAGAAGACATTAAGAAAAAAGCTACAGAAGACATTTCAGCTGGGTTTGAAAATAGAAATGGATAACTGTCTTACAGCTGTGATTTAGGGATACTGGAACATTAAGAGAGAGAAAAATAACATTGTGGGTGAAAATACAGTCTTGCAGCCATGGTGAATATTTATATGAAATAACCAGAAGAGATTGTGAGACATGTTTTATTCTATGAACCATTCCCATACCCATTGAAGAGTTATTTTCAAACCTGACAGTTTTATCTAGAGATAATTCAGTGACTCCTTCTGCAGGAGTATTTCTGTTCTTTTAGCATCCCTTGCTCTTAAACTGTGAGCTCCATGTGGGCAGAGACTGTCTGACCAGATTATCTTGTATTTAGCCCAGTGCTAAGTTTAGCAAGAGCAGAGTTGTTATAATGAGTAGTGGGAAGGTGGTAGTGGGCCTTAAGTGGGGTGGCATATTCTCAAAAATAAAATCTGGAATTCTAATCAGTATGTCTTGAATTAAAGTCTGATGACTGTTGATAACATGTAGACCTGAGAGAAACTCACCATTTTAAAAACGTACATTTTTGAACAATTTCAGTAATAGCTTATTTGAGGTCTCTTTCATTCTGGTTTAAGTTGAGAAAAAAAAAAAATGTACTAATTTGGTAAAGTGTGACTTAGTGGATAGAGCACAGGCCTGGGAGTTAGAAGGACCTAGGGTCCCAGCTCGGCCACTTGTCTGCTGTGTTACAGTGGACAAGTCACATTGTGTATATCTCTATGATTCTTGTGTTTCTATTTTCCTTGGTGATTTGTTTTGTTTTGTTCTGTTTTGCTTTGATGTCTCTCTCCCCCCACATAGACCGTGAGCCCGTCACTGGGCAGGAATTGTCTCTATCTGTTGCTGAATTGTACATTCCAAGTGCTTAATACAGTGCTCTGCACATAGTAAGCGCTCAAATACTATTGAATGAATGAACTTCTCTGTGCCTCAACTATCTCATCTGTAAAATCAGGAATAATAATGAAAATAATGATGATGATATCTGTTAAATGCTTACTCTGTGCCAAGCACTGTTAGAAGCACTGGTGTAGGTACAAGGTTTTATCACTGGCTCTCACGATCTTAATCCCCATTTTACAGATGAGATAACTGAGGCATAGAGAAGTTAAGTGACTTGATTGAAGTCACACAGCTGACAAGTGGGAGAGTTGGGATTGGAACCCCAACCTCTGACTTCCAAGCCTGTGCTCCTTCTGGGAAGCAACGTGGCTCAGTGGAAAGAGCACGGGCTTTGGAGTCAGGGCTCATGAGTTCTAATCCCAGCTCTGCCACTTGTCGGCTGTGTGACTGTGGGCAAGTCACTTAACTTCTCTGTGCCTCAGTTCCCTCATCTGTAAAATGGGGATTAAGACTGTGAGCCCCACGTGGGACAACCTGATTCCCCTATGTCTACCCCAGTGCTTAGAACAGTGCTCGGCACATAGTAAGCGCTTAACAAATACCAACATTATTATTAAGCCAGGCTTCTTCTCCCCATCTGAAACAATTGCTTCTTCCTACCTCAGTGCTTAGTACAATGCCTGGCCACATATTAAGTGCTTAGCCACTACTATTATTATTATCATTATCATCATTATTATTATTATTAAAAGGTAATTTAGCTCACAGCTGGGAAGCACTATCCTGAGGCTGCAGTTTATTCACTCATGCTCATCTTCAGATTAGGTCCAACAATGTTTCATGTTTAACTTTTTTTTGAAAAACATAAGTGCTTAGTGAAAATTATTTTTTTAATCTTCAATTGTCCATTGTGGTAGATAGTTGGGGTGCAGGGATCAGGAGGAAAAAAGGGTCTAAGGAAATAATTTATATAACTGTAGCAAAATTTATTCTCTGTAGACGTTCCATTAAAGAGTTAATCTGTTTCACAGGCATATTGGGTGACATTTTGGCAAATTTGGTTCTGAGAGTTCTGAAAAGCATGAAACAAAAGTTACCAAAAAGGTAGGCATGAGCCCCATTCTCTCATAGAGAAAAGATGGTTTATTAGAGGTATTAGAATGCTTGCCCTGGAAGTCAACCATGCATCCGTCATCCTACAGAGGGGAAGTTCCCTTTTGGAAGAGGTGGGGCTATAGAAACTGGTGTTGGGAGAAGAAAGCAGTTTGCTACTAGCTCAGATTTTACTGATAAAGCCAGTTCCAAATGTTATTTTTGGAGTAAGGAAAATTATCACGTTAATAGAATCATTCATCCTACCCTACCTGGATTACTTCATCAGCCTCCTTGCTGACTTCCCAGCCTCCTGTCTCTCCCCACTCCAGTCCACACTTCACTCTGCTGCCCAGATCATTTTTCTACAAAAAACATTCAGACAAGTCACCTCACTCCTCAAAAAACTCCAGTGGTTACTCATCCACCTCAGTACCAAACAAAAATTCATCACCATTTTCTTTAAAGCATTCCATCATCTTGCCCCCTGGAACCACATCTTGCTTCTCTCTTTCTACAACCTAGCCCAAGCACTTTGCTTCTCTAATGCTAACTGTGCTTCTAATGCTAACAGGCTCAATGTGCCTTGATCTTGCCTGTCTCACTGCTGATCCGTAGTCCATGTTCTGCCTCTCTCCTGGAACATTCTCTCTCTTCTAATCCAACAGACAACCACTCTCCCCTGCTTCAAATCCTTGTTGAAGGCATATCTCCTCCAAGAGGCCTTCCCAGGCTAACCCCACTTTTCCTCATCTCCCACTCCCTTTAGCATCGCCCTGACTTGTCCTTTTGCTCTTCTGCCCTCCCCGCCCGTAGCATCTAAGTACATATGTGTAATTTTATTTATTTGTATTTATGTCTTTCTCCCCCCAATTCCCTAACTTTTAAGCTTACTGTGGGCAGGAAATGTCACTGTTAATTGGGCAGGAAATGTCACTGTTAATTGTTATACCGAACTCTCCCAAGTGCTTAATACAGTGCTCTGTTCACAGTAATTGCTCAATAAATACAATTGAATGAATGAATGAATGAATGAATGAATGAATGAAAGAATGAAAGAAGGCTGGGAGAGGAAAGGAAGTTGTCATGTAATGCACATGATAAATGTCCATAAATTTGAGTCACTTTAATAAATACTGTGTCTAATAATTTATTAAGCACATAGTTCAGTGTAATTGGAAAGGTTTTGTGTGGCAAAAGGAAGTTGGGGTGGTGGAGGAAGGCAACAATGGAGGTGGGGAAAAGTGGAAACTTGCATTGTTCAGGGAGTCTCTAATTTGTACTTCCTACTAAAGACAGGACTAGCTTTGATAATTTGATTGTTCAGTGTTTTCTTACTAATTATATGCCCCCATTATTGCTATGTGACTTGTCTGGTTAAATAAATGCAATGTAAAATAATGACATCGTAAGTCCTCCTGAAATCACTGTTTCTCTAGAGCAACCCCTGATCATCTTCACTTGTTTCAGAGTGTTCCATTTCAATATAGACACTGCTGCCAGTTTGGGTGAAGAGGTTCTGGATACTTTCAATATATACTATGGCCACTTGATAGCACCCATTTCTGACCATGAACTCAGAGGCTGTGCCTCACACATCTGTGTCCTGAAGGCAGTCCTGTCTTGAAGCAAAGCATGAGGGAGTACTACAGTACAGACCGATGCATTGTTTTCAGTGTTTTTGACTATCTGAACATTTGACATTATTACTAACTTTCTTCAAAGAGGACAAACATAACGTTATCCTAGTTCTATGAGTGCCTTTCTGCTAAATCTTCTGTATGGATCGTGAGCTCCTGGTGGGCAGGGAATGTCCTACCATCTCTGCTCTATTGCACTTAGTACAGTGCTCTGCACAGCAAAAGTGCTCAATAAATGCCATTGATTGATTTGATTATAGGACATAATTGTTCAAAAACAATACTTTTATTGTAGAAAGGCATATATATGTGTTCACGCATGAGCATATGTCAGTATATATCTATGTCTATTTAGTAAGTATAATGTACTGAGACATAATGGACTTGGAATTTACGTTATGTCTTTTTTCAGTTTTTAAAACGTATAGTTATTATAAAGTACTCATCTAAGTGGCTAAACCAGTAAGTACTTAGCAGATCTCTCATAGAGGCACTTAATATAATTATAACGATTCCAAATGGACTTGCATTTGAAAGCTACCCTCGAGATGGACAAAAAAAAAAGGTTCACTGCCTAGCGGCTGTTTCCTGGAAGGTCTTACAAATGTTGTCTGAGTGAAGTGTTCACAGCTACCAGGGGGAATTACTATATGAAAGGAAAGTTGAGAAAATTCCTTATTCCATGTAGTTTTTTGGAAAACATAACACTGACAACTATTTCATGACTAAATAATTACATTCAATTTGGGAAATAAAAAATGAAGGTCTAGTTGTAGTTGTCTGAATGCATATGGCTGCATTTTCAGATGAAAATGTTTCATTAAAAGCTAAAAATGAGGGTGAAGATTAATTTCTGCCTTCTAAATGATGGACAAAAGTGAGGCTGCATTATCCCCATAGAATTGGTGTGAGTATCATTTGAGAGAGAGAGAGAGAGAAATCAAGAGGGGGAAAATGAGCACTAAAAAGAAGAATAGGAGAAAAGGAAAGAAGGGGAGGAGGTCATTTACTTCTTGTTGATTGTGACCATCTATTCCAATATTCTACATTAAGTAGGTATTTAATTCATTCAATCATATTATTGAGTGCTTACTGTGTGCAGAGCTCTATACTAAGTGTTCAATGAATTTAATGAATTATGTTATTGATAATGAAAGTGGTGATGAAATCGCATCAATTTTCATTTCAAATTGAAGCTCTATAAAGTCCCATTAGGTTCAACATTGTAAGTGGCTGTTAGTCCTTGCCCTGTCACAGAGGCACATTTGGCCTGGTAAGTTGTTTTCCTTGAGGATCTCTTTTATAAGCATTTTCAACTTCTGTCCTGAATGAATAATTGCTAATGAGGTCCCAAAATAGTTGAAAGATCTATTTAACAGCAGGATACCAAAGTAAATCCTTCAAAGTGGGTGGAAGTGGGCTGTAAGCCAGAGGGCAGAACTAAAGTTTCAAAACCACAGAAAAACACAGTCTACACAATGTAGTGTACTAGTGGACCATTAATAGGTATGCAACTATCAATGGAGGGATATTTCTTCTTGAGTGGAGCTAAGATAGTGATTTCAATAAGTATTTTTGCAAAGAACAAGGCTTCACTTATATTTGTTTATCTAAATGCATGGCTCTAAGCCATACGAAACGTTTTGCCTAATCCTACCTTAGCCAATAGGGAAGCATATCAGTCCAACAACATTTCATCAGGCAGCTAACAAGGGGTGCAATATGTAATACTGGCTATATGCCTGGAATATTTAAACCTTATAGCACCAAAGATTTGGAGATATGAAGAAAGGACTGAGTGAGGAACAGGGACCTTATGCTTATTTTTATTAAAATCTAAATTCCATCAAGGAAAGAGGAAATGTCTTTTATGGGTTGGTGGAACCCTTAGTGGATTTGTGGCCATGGTATGTTAGTATAAACACCACATATTGCAAGATGGGTGGAATCTTCCAGGGTAGAGTTTCTCTGGATTCACATTTTCTGAAAACCAGAAATATGAAATATTTTCAAAAAGAAATATTGCATATAAGGATCTGATTCTAATCCTGGCCCCACCATTTATTTGCTGTGTGACTTTAAGCAAGTCACTTAGCTTCTCTGTGCTTCAGTTATCTCTTCTGGAAAATGGACATTAAGACTGTGAGCCCTATGTTGGTCAGGGACTGTTTCCAACTGTTAGGTTGCATCTACCCCAGTGCTTAGTGTAGAGTGCATTGGAAAATTTTAAGTTCTTAAATATTATTATTTTTTAAAGAAGCAATTACATATCTATAATCCAGCAAGAGGTATACCTCCGGTTTGAGTGGAATTAAGTTATGTACAATTTCTATTATTATAAGTCTTGTATAACACAATATTATAATGTATCAATTTAATTTTTAATTTTTCTCTCGCTTAAAGTGATTCCCCCAGTTCCTTACATTTAAGAAGGTCATATTTCATAAATAGCTGTCCTCTTTCTTACAATGGACTGATACAAATGTGTGAGATTTAAACACATGATAAAAACATGTATTTTTTGTAATGCAGTGTTATAACGTTATGCTTGATAGGAGGTAATGATGTCCAGGAGATTTTAAAACATTTTTCAAAATTACTTGAGTAAAAATATTATTTTTCCAAAAACTATTTTACTGTGCTTTATAGAAAAAAATGGCTGTTATTATTTCTTAAAGCTTGTAAAATGTCATTTTTAGGAATTTTGCCATTTGAGGAATACCATCAGGAAAAAAGATTTGAAAAAGATCAAGCTATAATGTGCCTGCATTTATGAAACACTAAAAATGTTTGTAGTGAAAATTCTGATAGATAATAAATTATGGCAATGCTACTGGGATAAACTAATTCAGGTGCTTTTTAAAAAAAATTAAACATTGGGGAAAGTGTTGAATCATACTTTTTATACATAGAAATACATGCTTACTGCTTTTGATAACCATAATAACTAGAATAAATTTTAATTTTAGAATAAAATTTCTGTTCCATTCATTTTAGTTCATATACAATGTTCAATGTAGAATTCAGCTTCATACTTTCATGTAGAGACAAGCCAAATAAGATGCTCTGTGTACTGAGAACATTTTATATATCCCAGTGATTTTTAAAAAAAAGATTCACTACTGATGAGTGGAAACATCATTTTTATTAGTTCTAAAAAATTGAAAAGAAGTTTAGACAGTGAGGATGTAGAGGGAATTGCCTGAGCTGGGTTTTAGTAGGAGAGCAGTGAGGTGAGGTAGGAGGGGGCAAGGTGATTGAGTAGTTTAAAGTCAATGGTGAGGAGTTTCTATTTGATGTGGAAGTGAATGGGCAAACACTGGATGTTCGTGAGGAGTGGGGAAACATGGCCTGAATGTTTCTGTAGAAAAGTGATCTGATCAGCTGAGTGAAGTATGGACTGGAGTGGGAAGAGAAAGGAGGCAGGGAGGTCATTGAAGAGGCTAAAACAGTTATCAATCTGTAGTAGGATAAGTGCTTTGATTAATGTGGTAGCAATTTGGATGGAGAGGAAATGGAGGATTTTATTGATGTTTTGAAGGTTAAATGAGCATGATTTAGTGACAGATTGAATATGTGGGTTGAATGAGAGAAAGAAGTCAAGGATGACACCAAGGTTACGGACTTGTAATACAGGAAGAATGGTGGTGGGGAGGGGGAAGTCAGTTGGAGGACAGGGTTTGGGTGGGAAGATAAGTTCTGTTTTAAACATGTTAAGTTTGAGGTGATAGAAGGATATCCAAGAAGAGATGTCTTGATAGCAGGAGGTAAAACAAGAATGCAAAGAAGGAGAGAAATCAGGACTGGAGATGTAGATTTGGGTTTCATCCATAAGAGCCATGGGGTGAATGAGTTCTCCAACGGAATGGGTGTAAATGGAGAATTGAAAGGAATGCCGAACTGAACCTTGAAGTTAGGGTCTTGGAGGCAGAGGAGAAGCCCATGAAAGAGACTGAAAATCAGTGGCCAGAGAGATGATAGAAGAATCAGCAGAGGAGAGTATCATTGAAGCTGAGTTTGGGTAAAGTTTTCTGGAGAAAAGAGGTGGTTAAGTGTCAAAGACAGCTGAGGGGTCAAGAAGGATTAGGATGGAGCAGCTGCTGTTGGATTTGGAAGTTAATTTGTCACCTCTGAGAGGGCGGCTTCTGTAGAGTGAAGGGGATGGAAGCCAGATTTGAGGGGGTTGAGGAGAGGAACTTGAGACAGAGGGTGTAGACAATTCACTCAAGGAGTGTGGAGAAGAATGGTAGGAGGGAGATGAGGGGAGAGCTGTAGGGAGCTGTAGGGTCAAGAGAGGGTTTGTGGGGTGTTTTGTTTTTTTTTTGTTTTTTTTTTAGGAGAGGGGAGGCAAGGTCATGTTTGAAAGCAGTGGGGAAAATGCCATTGGAGGGCAAAAAGTTGAAGATGACTGTTAGGGAAGAAATAAGAGACAGGCAAGGGCTTGGTAAGGTGTGAAGGAATGGGGTCAGAAGCGCATGTGGAAGGGGTGGAGTTTAAGAGAAGACAGGAGATCCCAGATACTGCTGGGTAATATGGGAGAATTGAAGAAAAGGCAGGGGAGAATTTAAGGACATCACACCTGATAGTGTCAATTTTCCGAATAGAGAAGGTGGCCATGTCATTATGGGCGAGGGATGGAGGTAGAGGGGCAGAGGGTTTGAAGAGGGTGTTAAACATATGAAACTGGAGGGGACAATGGGCTTGAGTGTAAATAAGGATGGAGAATAATTTTGCTGGGAAGAGGAGAAGCTAGAGTTAAAGTACACAAGTATAAATTTGAAGTGCATGAAATTGGACTGATATCTAGATTTCTTCCAGCAATGCTCTGTGGCTCATCCACAAGAGTGAAGGATGCAGACTGTTTGTGCTCCAGGTAGTAGGTTAGTGGTACGAGATAGACGAAGGGATAGGGGAGTGTTTTTCCAACCTGCTCCCCTGTCTCAGTGCCTTCTCCCTATGGATGAGTCACCTCAGTTCCACAAATTCTTTGCTGTCCCCTTTGTTTTCCCTCACCATCTCATGACTTCAGTAGTTCAACTGTTTCCTTTTGTTTCTCTACTGTTCATTCCTTCTACTTCCTACACATGTCTCCCCTCTCTTCTTTCTCCTTTCTCACTTCCTACTCATCTTGTCCTGTTCTTCCTCTACCCTTTTCTTCATCCTCTGACACTGTTCTTGCTTTTCTATTGGTTCAATCAATCATATTTATTGAGCACTTACTGTATATAGAGTACTAAGTGTTTGAGGTAGTACAGTATATGAGATTTTGTAGACATGTTGCCTGCCTAAAAGGAGCTTGTATTCTAGAAGGTCCTCTTCTGTACTTTTTTTTTCCTCCCCTATATTCTAGAGTTGGAGAAATGACATCTTCCTAAAATAGCAGCTACATATGCTTTAAGTCAAAGAGAACCATACAGGAAGTTGGGGGAGGTATTAAAATTCAACTCCAGAGCTGCATGGAAGTGGCAGTTGGGGGAATATGTGGCAGTTGGAAAGCTCCTGGAGGGAAGTTGTTCTAAATGCTGCATACTCCTGGACAGTATTTTCTGGCAAAGATAAAGCCCATCTGGCCTATCCGACAGTTTTACATCTTAATCAGAAAATCAACTTTGATGGTTCAACTCTCTCTAAGGGGAACTTAGCCTGAGGGCCTCTCTGTACCTAGGAGAGAACCCCCACAGCTTTCTGCTCTCAGTTTTTTGTTTTGTTTTGTTTTTGTTTTTTATCAGCAAGGTTCATCATAGTTAACAGCTATGGATTTGGAAAGAGAAAGTTGTGCTAAGACTGTGTAGTCCCATGATGTGAAGTAATAACCACAGTCTTATCTCAGGGGGTTCCAAGCTGAAGAATGAGATGAGCCCATTAAGGTGCAAAAACAGCACTTAGCAGGAACAGCTAAAGTGGTGGCAGGGACAGAGCAGAAGGGAATAAAATAATGTATTCCTTCCTCCTCCTCTTCCCCTTCTTGACATCCCTTGACAATTTCCTCCTCTCCCTTCGAAGATCTGTCCCACTGATGCTCACACACCAAGTTCCACTTCTAATTTGCCCCCAGGCTCAAAGGGCAAAGTTGCCATTCTGGATTAATACTTATTCTGTACTCTAGAATGAAAAACATTCTGTAACTCTCTTCCAACTGTAAACTGCTTTGTCACATAATTATAGAGTTTGTTTTGTTATCTTTAAAGCATTCCACGAGTAAAGCCATTCTACCAATTAAGTTGGTAATAGAGTAGTTGTTCAGACATTCTGCTGTAATCCATTATTATCACATATTCTGACCAGTGAAGATGTGACCTCATTCTAAACCCGGCTCTGCTACTTGCCTGCTGTGTGATCTTGGGCACATTGCTTAATTGCTTAACTTCTGTGTCTGTGTAAAAGATTATGTCAGTGAGTCCCATGTGGGACAGGGACTATATCCAACCTGATTACCTTGTATCTACCCCAGCACTTAGAACAGTGCTTGACATATTGTAATTGCTTAACAAATACCATTATTATTATTATTATCATTATCCCCAGCCAACTCCTGGGAATCCTAGACAAAACCAAATATTTTAATCAACACCACAACTTAATGCAGCAACTAAGATGTACCAACTAAATTGTATGGTGATCATTCATTCATTCCTTCAAATGTATTTATTAAGCACTTACTGTTTGCAGAGAATCATACTAAGCACTTGGGAGAATACAATATTACATTAGACATATTCCATGCCTACAATGAACTTACAGTCTAGAGGGGAGGCAGGCATAATATGTACATAAGAGCTGTTAGGCTGGCAGTGGGGCAAGTCAGGGTGACAGAGAATGAAGTGGGAGAAGAGAAAAGAGGGATCTAGTCAGGGAAGGCTTCTTGGAGATGTGCCTTCAAAAAGACTTTGAAGTAGGGGGAGAGTAATTGTCTGTCAGATTTGAGTAGGGAGGGCATTCCAGACCAAAGGGAGGATGTGGGGAGAGGGGTCAGCAACAAGATAGACAAGATTAAGATGGAATGAGAAGGTTACCATTAGAGGGGTGAAGTATATGGGATGAGTTGTAGTAGGAGAGTAGTGAGGTAGGAGGGGGCAAGGTTAGGAGGGGCAAGGTGACTGACTGTTTTATAGCCAAGGTTGATGTGGGGTATGAGGTGGAGGGGCAACCACTGGAGTTTCTAGAGGAGTGGGGAGTGTCCTGAATGCTTTTATATAAAAGTGATTCTGGCAACAGAGTGGGGAGAGACAGGAGGCAGGGAGGTCAAGAAGGAGGTTGATACATTAATCAAGGCAGGAAAGAATGAGTGGTTGTATTAATGTGGTAGCAGTTTGGATGAGATGAAAGGGCTGTATAATCAATGCCAACTGATGTATAAATAGAGAATTTTAAAATTCAGCATGGTATTCCAAGATTGCAAGACAGTGTGTGGTGACATTAGGTTAAGTTGAAAGTCTATGAGACTTTTAGGTGTTCAGCCCCTTTACACAACTGTGAGACTTGACAGATTTCACCTCCGATATCTAAAGCTGTTCCCTCAGCATCTGTTATGAGCCATACTAAACATCAAGGGGCAGGACATGATTACCAATAATAGGATCCTGAGATGCAATCAGGTCAGGGCATAAATTACCTATTTATTTAATGTCTGTCTCTCTTTCTAGAATGTAAGTTCATTACAGGTAGGGTACGTATCTGTTGTGTTGGACTCACCCAAGTGCTAAATATAGTGCTCTTCAAATAGTAAGGTCTTAATAAATACCACTGATTGGTTGACATGTGAAAAGAGTGGATGACAACAAGATTCCTAAGAAATCACTCCATATGGAACTTAAAGGGGCAACATACAAAGCTGGAGGGCAAATGGAAACAAATTTTAAAGGTGTGGAGAGGAACAATCTCAAACACTGCAATATTGCAGCATACAGACAAAGTAGGGGGACAGAAATTGGGAGAGAGATTGTTGTAGAGCAGAAACTGCTTGAATATTCCCATGTCGGGGGATGTAGAGAGATGGGCCCAATGTAGGACAAGCCCACTTAGGCTCAGCGAGAATCAATCCTTACTAATAAACAATGCAGCAGGTTTTATAGATTCCATATATAGTCATTCAGCTACATTTTCATGAGTGGATCAGAATCTCACTGTCCTCTTCCACAGTGAAGAACAACTACATGCAATTCTCCACCTGCGTTCTCGTTCGTCTCTCTTTACATTGGCTTTTTCATTCGACATTCATGTAATACATACCAGCAATAACATGATGTTCCCTCAGATTTTGAGCCATCAGATAATAATAATAATAATAATAATAATAATGTTGGTATTTGTTAAGCGCTTACTATGTGCCCAGCACTGTTCTAAGCGCTGGGGTAGACACAAGGAAATCAGGTTGTCCCACGTGGGGCTCACAGTTTTAATCCCCATTTTACAGATGAGGCAACTGAGGCACCGAGAAGTTAAGTGACTTGCCCAAAGTCACACAGCCAACAAGTGGCCGAGCCGGGATTCGAACCCATGACCTCTGACTCCAAAGCCCGTGCTCTTTCCACTGTGCCACGCTGCTTCTCTAATTGATGACCCCACTTCCCCCTCCAGTTATCGCCCTATCTCTCTACTACCCTTTCTTTCCAAAATCCTAGAACAAGTCGTCTACAATCGATGCTTAGAATTCCTTAACTCCCATTCTCTCCTAGACCCCCTCCAATCTGGCTTCCGTCCCCTCTACTCTACCGAGACTGCTCTCTCTAAGGTTACCCATGACCTCCTTCTTGCCAAATCCAATGGCTCCTACTCCATTCAAATCCTCCTTGACCTCTCTGCTGCCTTTGACACTGTCGACCATCCCCTCCTCCTCCATACCTTATCTCAACTTGGCTTCACGGACTCTGTCCTCTCCTGGTTCTCCTCTTACCTCTCTGGCCGGTCATTCTCGGTCTCCTTCGCTGGAGCCTCCTCCCCCTCCCATCCTTTAACTGTTAGAGTTCCTCAAGGGTCAGTTTTTGGCCCTCTTCTGTTCTCCATTTACACTCACTCCCTCGGTGAACTCATTCGCTCTCACGGCTTTGACTACCATCTCTACGCAGATGACACGCAGATCTACATCTCCGCCCCATCCTCTCCCCCTCCCTTCAGGCTCGCATCTCCTCCTGCCTCCAGGACGTCTCCACCTGGATGTCAGCCCGCCACCTAAAACTCAACATGAGCAAGACTGAGCTCCTCATCTTCCCTCCCAAACCCGGTCCTCTCCCAGACTTCTCTATCACCGTGGATGGCACGACCAT
This sequence comes from Ornithorhynchus anatinus, assembly GCF_004115215.2. Lineage (NCBI taxonomy): Eukaryota > Metazoa > Chordata > Mammalia > Monotremata > Ornithorhynchidae > Ornithorhynchus > Ornithorhynchus anatinus. The sequence goes on along the minus strand of NC_041737.1, from coordinate 23,992,062 downwards.
CCTTCCCGTCTCTCAGGCCCGCAATCTCGGTGTCATCCTTGACACATCCTATCCGTTACCGAGACCTGCCGGTTTCACCTATACAGTATCGCCAAGATCCGCCCTTTCCTCTCCACCCAAATGGCTACCTTACTGCTACGGGCTCTCGTTATATCCCGGCTAGACTACTGTGTCATCCTTCTCTCTGACCTCCCTTCCTCCTCTCTTGCCCCGCTCCAGTCTATTCTTCACTCCACTGCCCGGCTCGTCTTCCTGCAGAAACGATCTGGGCATGTCACTCCCCTTCTTAAACAACTCCAGTGGTTGCCTATCAACCTCCACTACAAACAAAAACTCCTCACTCTAGGCTTCAAGGCTCTCCATCACCTTGCCCCTTCCTACCTCTCCTCCCTTCTCTCTTTCTACCACCCACCCTGCATGCTCTACTCCTCTGCCGCCCACCTCCTCACCGTCCCTCGGTCTCGCCTATCCCGCCGTCAACCCCTGGGCCACGTCCTCCCGCGGTCCTGGAACGCCCTCCCTCCTCACCTCCGCCAAACTGATCTCTTCCCCTCTTCAAAACCCTACTTAAAACTCACCTCCTCCAAGAGGCCTTCCCAGACTGAGCTCCCTTCTCCCTCTACTCCCCCTACCACCCCCCCTTCACCTCTTCGCAGCTAAATCCTGTTTTCCCCCTTTCCCTCTGCTCCTCTACCTCTCCCTTCCCCTCCCCACAGCACTGTACTCGTCCGCTCAACTGTATATATTTCCATTACCCTATTTATTTTGTTAATGAAATGTACATCGCCTTGATTGTATTTAGTTGCCATTGTTTTTACAAGATGTTCTTCCCCTTGACTCTATTTACTGCCATTGTTCTTGTCTGTCCGTCTCCCCCGATTAGACTGTAAGCCCGTCAAACGGCAGGGACTGTCTCTATCTGTTGCTGACTTGTTCATCCCAAGCGCTTAGTACAGTGCTCTGCACATAGTAAGCGCTCAATTAATACTATTGAATAATTAATCAGTTGCCTTTGCTTGAATCTTGGCTGCTAAGGTGTATGGTATAAGTATAGTAGCACTAAACCATGCTGTCCTTCTCTGAAAAGTTTTATCATTCAAAATAGGATTCATTTAAATACAAGCTTACTTTGTTTGCACTCCAGAGAAATTACTGCAATAATTTTATTATCGTATCCTTTTATATTTTCATTGTAATATAGAATGACAAAAAGAGTAGATGATGAAAGTATGTTCTTATGCCATTAGAATTCATACAATTTTCATCTTCAATTTTCTTGATTCATAATTACCCATTTTCCCTATACATTTTCAGATTCTAGCGAGTGTGAATACTGGCCTATTTAAGAATGTGAAACAAATATTGTAACTCAAAACAAAGCAGAAATTATATGTTATGGTTCCTTTCTGATTCCTAATTCTTAAACAGTTCTTTTTAAATTCCTTTACCTAAATGTACTTCCTAGCTATTTATACGAAAGGCTTATATTTTAAATTCAGGTGATCTGTCCCTAGGTTTGTTTGAGGACTGTACTGCTTTTGAGGTTTCTGTCTAGAGTATGGACAGGCCTAAGTAAGGCAGGACTCATCAAAGGTTTTAAGGCTCTCAATCAGGTTTCTACATTATTATCTTCACTTCTCTTCCATTCCAAGCCAGGTTGAACACTTTCCTGCTCTAATACTAACCTATTCATTGTACCTTCTCTTGTTTCTCCTCTGTTGTCTCCCTCCCTTCTGCTTGACCCATCCTCCTCTCCAAAGCCCTAAGAAAAGCATCTCTTCCAGGAGGCCTTCCTTGACTAATCCCTTATCTTCCCACTCTATTTTCCTCCTTACTATCATATCTATGTTTATGAGGCATATCCATAGCTCCCACAACAGTGATGCATGTATCTTTAAAAGCAGTTGCTTCCCTGGCATGTGGTTTATTTTAATGTCTGCCTTCTGTGCTACTTTGCAGGCTCCTCGAGGGCAGGGAGTCATCTTACTCTATTTTACTCTCCCAAGCATTTACAATGGAGCTCTGCAGTGGATAAGTGCTCAATATATGCAATAGATCGATTGACTTGTAAAAATTCTTTATTCACTAAAGAAATGGGACTCAAATGGGAGAATTAATGGCAGTGACAGGTGCTGTTGCTCTTCAGTGGCAAAGATAGCTGCCATATTGGTCTGGCTACTGCCATTACCACTGAACTGGGCCAAGGAGCCCTGAATAAGAGCTTCTAGCGAGGTCAACATGACATATTTCCTATTCACAGTCTAGAGGACTAGGTAGGGCATGCTTGACTTATCAGAAACACAGTGGCTGATGGTACTTGGTCTTCCACCACTACCCCCTGTTGCTCCATTCCATCCCTGTCCATCCCTGATTGTGCTTACTACCCTCATCCATCACTTGTAGTTACTGCCGAGTTCAGGAAGACCTACTCTGATATGGTGGTGATGGATCTGTGATGAGTTAGGCCAGTGGGGAACAGTGGCAGGGGTAGAGAGGAGTGCCTGGGTCACTCAGCTTGGCCCCAGCAAAGATTCTGGGATCAGCTGATGGAGGTGCAGAGGTCAGCAGTGAGTGTAACTGGAGGACTGAGATGGTGTTCCTATCTTCTTTTCTCTTTTTTCTTCTAAATAAAATAAATTGTGGTATTTGTTAAGCACTTATTATGTGCAAAGCACTGTTCTAAGAGCTCTGGGGGTTACAAGGTGATCAGTTTGTCCCATGTGGGGCTCACAGTTTTAATCCCCATTTGACAGATGAGGTAACTGAGGCACAGAGAAGTTAAGTGACTTGCCCAAGGTCACACAGCTGACTTGCACCTCTAATCACAGGATTAGAACCCGTGATCTCTGACTCCCAAGCCTGCGCTCTGTCCACTGAACCACGCTGCTTCTACCCTTGTTGCATCTGCTTTTTTGTTTTCTACCTTTCCTCTTTCCCTTTCTCCCCTCTTCCTGATTTTTCCCAGTGCTTACTACAGTGCTTGTCACATAGTAAGCACTTAACAGTGCCACAGTCATTGTAATTATTATCATTATTTTATTTTTCATTCTGTGCTCTATATATTTTCTCTCTTCTTGCTTTCCTCTCCCCCTTCACTCTTTTTTCCCTCTAATCCACCCTCTCATTTGATGCAGCTTCCTTGGGATTCCACACCAATTTCACTTCAAGCTGCATCCTTTTCATTCTCTCCACTACAATACTCTTCATATTCATATTCAAAGCGAGGTTATAACAACAATCATGCTGTTACTACTAACTTTTGAGGAACATAGACCATTTATTCCAAGGATATCATTCCTATTTCCAGCATCATAAAATCATCTGTTGTTCATATCTCCACCTCCCTTGGGCATTTTCTTTTTACTCATCAGTAGTCACTTCTATCTTCATTCTGTTCTGACTAGCACTCCATGCTGCCTGCCTCTAGTAGAAAAGGAAATTAGTCTAAATGAAGTTTTTCCACATCACCATATTATACCATTTTGATATGGCATTTTTGTGCATTTTCTCTCTTTATGGAGTTAGCATATTGGTATTTCAGCTATATGGAGTATATGAAAGCATTTTCATGGATTCAAAAATTAAACATTTTTTTCACAGTCATAGTATATCAATAATATCAGATTATTTTTTCTTTAAAATCATAGGAGTATGATAAGTGAATTATGGCATTGGAATAACTTTGCCCATTGGCCCCAAGTCTAAAGGAAATCACGCAGAGGGTGAAGGAGCGTGAATATCAAAGAAAGTCAATAAACTTTCATTTGTTATTAGGTTTTGTGGAGAAGTTGTGTTTTTGGGAGTCAGAGTAAGAAAACATGAATGCTCTTAAGTAATATAAAGGTAGCAGTAGAAAAAGTTGGCTATGATTACAAAAGCAATGCTAATAATAGTTTCATACTTGAAAAAAGTGACATATACAATTAAAAACCACTTATGATCACCATGCAGTAACTCTGGGAAGTTGCATTACCTTATAGGGGTCACCAAGTGTCCTATCATTTGTTCAAATAAGTTATTGAATAGAATCTTTTTGACCTGAAAAAGTTTAAGCAACTTTGAAAAGTATAGATTCTACTAAAAGGAAATAGCTCCTTCCTAGGACATTTTGGCTCAAGTTACTTCAGGTTAAAATTTTTAACTATAGAAGTAATGAATAGTGGCGGTATTTTAAACCTTCCTACTAAAATGTAGCTAAACCCAAGGTTTTACAAGGAATAGCATTGCTTTTTAACGGCATACTAAGGGTATTTTAAATACTATTAATTCAAATAATTAAATGTGTTTTCAGGTTACAAGGCCAGATTACTCTATCATGGATCCAGGCCTATTTAATTTGGTGGGAATGATCCCTGCCCCCACATCCAACCCCAAATCCCTGGTGCCACCTGCCATCTCAGGTGAGACATGGACCTTGCAGGGCTGAACAGAAGGAGAGAGGGAGGCTTGGGTGCTGTCCCATTCCCCAAACCCATCAGTGTTTTTTGCAAGGTCTTAGTGATGCTTGGGGGAGGGGGGGAGAGGGAGGGGAAGGGAGGGCAGGAGAGCTGGAAGGTGAATTGAATTTCAAATATCTTAGTGGTCTCCTTTTCATGTGCATGTTCCTATCATAATGGTGCTTGACAATTTGCAGTGTGAAATAATAACTGTGGTATTTAAGTGCTTACTCTGTGCCAAGCACTGTACTAAGTGCTTGGGTGGATATAAGCAAATCAGGTTGGACACAGTCCTGGGCTCACAGTCTCAATCCCCATTTTGCAGATGAGGTAACTGAGGCACCGAGAAGTGAAATGATTTGCCCAAGGTCACACAGACATATGGTGGAGCTGGGATTAGAGCCCATGACTTTCTGACTCCCAGGCCCAGGCTCTATCTATTATGCCAAGCTACTTCTCATGAACACACTAAACTATTTATTAGCATCTGCTATTAGGTGTTGATTGAGTCTATTTGTGTGTGTATATATATATCTATATTTTGATATATATAGATATGTAATTAAACTGCTCTGTTTAGTGCTAATAGGGGCAAAGTGCTAGATGTTCAGAAACCCAGGGCATACTTGGGAGGAGGAGAGCTATGGTAAATGGATAGAACACGGGCCTGTGAGTCAGCAGATTGTGGGTTCTAATCCTGACACCAGCACTTGTCTGGTGCGTGACCTTGGGCAAGTCGTTTTAATGGGGATAGAAACTGGGAGTCCTATGTGGGACTTTGTCTAACCTGATTGGCTTGTAACCACCCCAGTGTTTAGGAGAGTTGCCTGGCACACAGTAAGCACTTAATAAATACAACAAGTATTCCTTTTCTTTAAAGGGTTTGAAGAAAGGAGTTGTTCAGCAATGGCATGTGGGGAATTAGAGAGTTCCATTATTTAGACACTTGGATGTGGTGGATTAGTAGATCAGTTGACATTTCCAGACTAACTTCCCAGCCCCAGACACTTTGTTCTTTCTCTAGAGATCTGTCCTAAGGTTTTCAGACTTGCCAAGGCAGACCCTTCAATTACATTTCCTCAGAGATCTAATCAGAGAGGCAGAGCTCCAAGCAACATGGAAGTAAGCAAGGGAGAGAAAGTGCCAGAGATTAGGAAATAGGTAAGAGTTCACATCACCCTCATTCGCTGCCCGTCCTCTTTTTCCTGTCTTAGACTTCATCTGGGAAAATAAAGGTGAAGAGGCAGTTTGCAGTGATGGTAACAGCTACCCCCATCTACCCCTAATTATCCCTGTTTCCATCCCCAAGGCTGAAGATGGGAGGGAAACTAGGGTTTCAAGTGGGGAATGGGGAAGTGGGGAATCCTTCCCTCTGCATGAAATAAATGCAGAGAAATGTTTAAAGGCATATTCACCTACCTACAAAGAATGTTAGTGCAAGCATGAACTCACATATTCCAGTCAGTCACATGTTCGCACTAATATTCCCACATAAAATAGCATTAGCAGCCATCCAAAACTGCTGCCGGAACTCCAAGGGACTCTAGGACATGGGGGGTAAACTTGAGAGAGAAAGAAAGTCACATAAGTCCAGATTTCAGTGTGGGATATTTATGGTGTGGGACGTGGAGAAGTCAAGACAGGGCTAGCAGGAAGCAGAAGGAACAGCAAATGCAATAGCAAGAAACCTTGTTTTTGTGGAGCCTGGCACAGTTAAAGTTTTCATTTCCTATCAGAGAGCCACATATTTTTTGTAGGGCCTTTTTGCGTGTAATTGGCATAAGCTAAAGAGAGTAGACCTTTGGCTTCTGAACCTACCTACCTTCAAGATTCTAAAGATGTCCTGTTGTTTTGGAATTTAAAAGACAATACTTCTGGTTGGGCTCCATCCTTTTAGGATTATTCAGTAGGATTCAATCTCATCCCCTCTTGGTCTCAATTGTGGCAGGTTGAAGGGTTCTAAAGCTGTTTTTCTGTATATTGAAACTTTCTATACTAGCCTATCGTCTTGGTAACTGTTACCAGTACTGTAGACATCTTTATTCCATCCTTCCAAAGAAACAGTGTGTGGATAGAATGGCAAACACTCCAGGTGCAGGTTTTATATAGTAGCAAACTTGTCTTTTTTATCTTTACAGTCCCATTTTTGTTTGGGCTTAATATTTTTAAGACCATTTTGGCTGCTGCTGCACAGTGAACCAGTGATTTAAAGGATTTAAAAGAGCAGTCAACCATGTTTACCAGATCTCTTTTCTGAGTCATGAATGATTCATTCATTCAATCATATTTATTGAGCACTTACTGTGTGCAGAGCATTGGATGATAGCTCTGAGCTCATCATCAGGTAGTTGTAATTTGCATTATTATTTCTCAGATATATTACCTTTTACTAGCTCATCGGATAGCTTTTGTCCTACCCTTAGAATTTATTCCAACTTCACGGCATTCATGACCTGTAAGATTCTAGTGTCATATGCAGATTTGGAGATTTTACTGCTTACATCCTTCTCCAGATCACTAATGAAGGAAATTATTTTAGCAGATTAGAAAGCCAGGAAGCATATTGCATCTCTCTCCACCAGTTGTGTTTTCTTTAGTGCTTCCTTCTTCATTCTTAACTAATCTAACCAAGATAAAAGTGAAATTCAGAGGCCTGTAATTTTCAGGATCCACTCTAGAATTCACCTCATAAATAAGAGTAACCTCAGCCATCAGTCAGTACAGAAGCCATTTCTGAAGATTTCTGAATAGCATGACAGCACCTAGATAGTAATCAGCTTCATTCATTTCCTCTTAGGTCATTCCAAAAAATAGAAGCCCAATAATGATAGTAATTGTGGTATTGTGGTATTTGTTAAGCATTTACAATGTGTCAATCACTGTGCTAAGTGATGGGTTAGACATAGTGTAGTCAGGTCCCATGTTTGGCTTACAGGTAAAGTGAGAGGGAGAACAGGAATTGATTCCTAATTTTTCCGCTGAGGGAACTGAGGCACAGAGAATAAGTGATTTGGTCAAGGTCACACAGCATACAATTGATGGAGCCGGGATTAGAACTCAGTTCCCCTGACTCCCAGGCCCATGCTGCTCCCACTATGCATACTGCTTCTCATGTATGCAACTATATTTCAGGTGTTCCCTTTTCAATCCTGTCTAGTTTTCCTCCTCTTCCATCCTTAAATATTTCCCATTAATCAGCAGCATGGCTCAATGGGAAGAGCATGGGCTTGGGAGTCAGAGGTCATGGGTTCTAATTCTGGCTCTGCCACTTGTCAGCTGTGTGACTTGGGGCAAATCACGTAACTTCTCTGTGCCTTAGTTACCTCATCTATAAAATGGGGATTAAGACACTGAGCCCCTTGTGGGACAACTGATTGCCTTAAATCCCCCCAGTGCTTAGAATAGTGCTTGGCACATAGTAAGCATTTGACAAATACCATCATTATTAAAGGGAACCACCCAACCCGGAGACACCTGAGAAAATGGGGTCTTGAGATGGAATGATCAGCAATTAGGCAAGCCCCTCCCAATCCACCCACTTCCTAGCAAAAGAAAGAGTATTGTTGTCAGATTCTAAGGACCTAGGTTCTAATGCTTGCTTGGTCATTTGTCTGCTACATCACCTTAGTCAAGTCACTTATATTTTCTGAGCCTGTTTCCTCATTTGTAAAATGGGGATTTAATGCCTGTCCTGTCTTTTAGATTGAGTCTTATGAAGGGGAATATGTTTGACTTGATTATCTTGTATTCACTCCATGGCTTAGTACTGTGTTTGACACATAGGAACCACCTGATATATACTACAATTACTATTAGAGGCACACTGGCAAAGCTTTCTCATCTTCCTCCTGCTTCTATTCCTCCTAGAAATTGGATCTTTGAAAGAATGGAGTAGACCTGAGTAGTGGATATAATGGATGGAGATTCTAATCCTTAGCTACATTTGAGACTGGTTACCTCTGAGTCAATCCTAAGGAGCCAAGACGTGGATTAGCTATACTCATGAAGATTCTTTGCCCGGCAGGAGAGGACAGATAGAATATGGCAGATTGATACTTGAGACAATGAAAAGGTTTCAAGATATGATAAAAATAGATTATAGTGAAAGAAAAGACCATAATGGAGACTCCGAGAAAACTCTTTGGCCCCAGAGTCCATTCATTCATTCTTTCGATCATATTGATTATTTACTGTTTGCAAAACATGATACTAAGTGCTTGGCGGAGTACAGTATGGCAATTAACAGCCACATTCCCTGCCCACAACAAACTTAAAGTCTAGTTCTTGGGACAGTCTATTCTTTGTCCAGATAAGGGATTCTGGAAAGGGACCCTGGAAAAAGAGTAAGTGTAGGTTAACCCATTTTTGTTTAGATCATTTTAGATTGTAAGCTTGTTTGCTTAGTGGTGTGTCCCCTAAGGAGGAGGCTTGGATCCAGTGTGGCACCAGCCTCCAGCTGAACCTATGGGGTGGAGCCAGAGAGAAGTTTGCCAGCTATCTAGTGAGCCACCAGCAATGTTGTCAACTCCCTCACCATGCTGGCAAAGTCTAAGCAAGGAACAGTGAGCACAGGAGCAACTTTGAGGTGGGAATGAGGGAAGGTAGACTACACTCTTGATGCTCCAGTTTTTTCATTAAATCAATGATAGCTTACTTGGTGTAGAACACTTTTCTAAGCACTTTTGAGAATACATTATGTGCCTACAGGGAGCTTACAATTTAGAGTGGGAGATAGATATTAATATAATCTATGTCACCTGTGTTGTCTATGCACTTGGATTTGAGACCTTTAAACATTTGGTATTCTCCCTACTCCAACCCCACAGCACTTGTGTGCACGTCTTTAAATATAAGAAATTACTTATATCAATGTCTGTCTCCCCCTCTAGACTGGAGGATCATTATAGGCAAGGAAATTTTCTGTTGTTTGACACTCTCTAAAGCGATTAGTAATAATAATTATGGTATTTGTTAAGCTCTATGTGCAAGGCACTGCACTAAGCCCTGGGGTGGATACAAGCAAATCAGCTTGGACACAGTCACTGTCCCACATGAGGCTCACAGTCTCAGTACAGTGGTAAGTGCATAGTACATAGTACATAGTAAGTGCTCAAATACCACTGATTGATTGTGATTTATTAAGACCTTGAAGGTGGGGAGAGTGGTGATTCTATTTAGTTGCCACTGTTTTTATGAGATGTTCTTCCCCTTGACTCTATTTATTGCCATTGTTCTTTTCTGTCTGTAGATTAGACTGTAAGCCCGTCAAACGGCAGGGACTGTCTCTATCTGTTGCCGACTTGTTCATTCCAAACACTTAGTACAGTGGTCTGCACATAGTAAGTGCTCAATAAATACTATTGAAGGAATGAATGAATGGTCTGTCATATTAAAAGGAAGGGGAAGGGAATTCCAGGTCAAGGGGAGATGTGGGAAAGGGGTAGGTGGTGAGATAGACAAGTCTGAAGCACAGTGAGCAAGCTGGTGTTAGAGCAGCAAAGTGTGAGTACTGCGTTATAGTAGGAAATCAGAGAGGTATGGCGATAAACTGATCAATTTTCTTTAAAACTGATGGTAAGGAGTTTCAGGGCAACCACTGGAGATTCTTGAGGAGTGGGAAAACATTATTGAACTTTTTTCAGAAAAATGATCAAGGCAGCATAGTGAAGTAAGGACTGAGAGTGGAAAATGTCAATAGGCAGGGAGATTAGCTAGAAGCCTGATGGAGTAGTCAATATGGAATATAATTGTTTAGATAGTGTAGTAGTAGTCAGAGAGAAATAAGTGGATTTTATTAATGTTGTAAAGGTAGAACCAACAGGACCGGATGAATATGAGATTGAATATGTGGGTTGAATGAGAGAGGCAAGTGTTAGATAAAGCTAAAGTTATGACTTGTGAGACAAAGAGGATAGTAGAGTTGTCTTCAGCAATGGGGAAAACATGAGGAGGACAGGAGGTAGAGATATCCTGAAGGCAGGATAAATGTGAAACTGCAGAGGAATGAGGTCAAGCCGGAGAGATATATTTGGAAATTATCCCTGTAGAGGTAGTAGGTGAAGCTGTTGGAGTGAGTGAGTTCTCCAAGGGAGTGGGTGTAGATAGAGAAAAGAAGGGGAAGCAAATAGAGTCTTGAGGGATTCCCACCAATAAAGATTGGGGAACAAAGGAGAAGCCTGCAAGAGACTGAGAAGCCATGACCAGAGATCTGAACTCCTTGTGGGTAGGGAACATGTCTACCAATTATTTTATAGTGTAGTCTCCCAAGCACTTAATACATTGCTCTGCAGAAAGTAAGAGCTTAGTAAATACCACTGATTGATTGATTTAAATAGGAGGAGAACCAAGAGAGGACAGTGTCAGTGAAGCCAAAGTTAGACCCTCTCCCTTCTGTATCACCAATAAACTTGGATTTTTACCTTTTAAGCACTTGATACTCATTTTACCCCCAGCCCCACAGCACTTATTTACATATTTGTTAATTGTTTATAAATGTAATGTCTGTTTTTCCCTCTGCACTTTAAGCTCCTTGTGGGCAGAAAAAATTCTACAAAGTCTATAATAGTGTACTCTCCCAAGTGTGCTCTGCACACAGTAAATGGTCAATAAATATAACTATTGATCATGTTATCATGTTTCAAGGTAACATGTGTTGAAGGAAGCTGAGAGGTTGAAGGGGATTAGGATAGAGTAGAGAAGTTATTGGCTTTGGCAAGGAGGAGATCATTTGTGACCTAAAGTCGGCAATTCCTGTGAAGCCAAGATGTTGGAGGACAGATTGAAGAGGATCTAGGAGACGATATGGAGATAGCAGATATGGACTCAAGGAAGCTGGAGAACAATGGTAGAAGGGAGATAAGGTGATAATTGGAGGGAGCTTTGGGGTTGCTGGTTTTTTTTAGGATAGGGTATACACGAGCATATTCAAAAGCAGGGTGGAAGAAGACGTAAAGTGAAATAAGTCGTATTTATTGAGCGCTTAATATGTGCAGAGCACTGTACTAAGCTACAGAGCACTGTCCTAAGTGAATGGTTGAAGATAGTGGTCAGGGAGGGGTCAGTGTTTTGATAAGGTGTAAAAGGATGGGCTAATCGAGGGAGACAGACAAAAACAATAGCAATAAATAGAATCAAGGGGATGAACATCTCATTAAAACAGTAGCAATAAATAGAATCAAGGTGATGTACATCTCATTAACAAAATAAATAGGGTAATAAAATATATATACAATTGAGCGGACGAGCACAGTGCTGAGGGGAGAGGGAGGGAGGGGGGAGGAGCAGAGGGAAAGGGGGGAAAAGAGGGCTTAGCTGAAGGGAGGTGAAGGGGGGGTAGAGGGGGAGCAGAGGGAAAAGGGGAAGCTCAGTCTGGGAAGGCCTCTTGGAAGAGGTGAGCTCAAAGTAGGGCTTTGAAGAGGGGAAGAGAATTAGTTTGGTGGAGGTAAGGTGGGAGGGTATTCCAGGACAGTGGGAGGACGTGGCCCAGGGGTCGACGGCGGGATAGGCGAGAACGGGGGACAGTGAGGAGGTGGGCAGCAGAGGAGCGGTGCGTGCGGGGTGGGCAGTGGAAAGAGATAAGGCAGGAGAGTAGGAGGGGGCAAGGTGATGGAGAGCCTTGAAGCCTAGAGTGAGAAGTTTGTGTTTCATGCGGAGGTTGATAGGCAACCACTGGAGGTTTTTAAGAAGGGGAGTGACATCCCCAGAGCGTTTCTGCAGGAAGATGAGCTGGGCAGTGGAATGAAGAATAGACTGGAGAGGGGAGAGGAAGGGAGATCAGAGAGAAGGCTGACACAATAATCCAGCCGGGATATTATGAGAGCCTGTACCAGTAAAATAGCCGTTTGGGTAGAGAGGAAAGGGTGGATCTTGGTGATATTATGAAGGTGAGACCGGCAGGTTTTGGTGATGGATTGGTTATGTGGGGTGAATGAGAGAACTGAGTCAAAGATGACTGAGGTTGCGGGCTTGAGAGACGGGAAGGATGGTCATACCATCCACAGTGATAGGGAAATCAGGAAGAGGACAGGGCTTGGGAGGAAAGATAAGGAGCTCAGTTTTGGACAGTTGGAAGGACACAGTCTCTTGTCCAGCCTAGAAACAAGTGGTGCTCTGCTCATTGGCACCAGAATATAGGGTGAGCTGGAATCTTGCTACCACCATTATTAAAATGACTTGCTTCTCCCACACCCTCAACCCATGTGCACAATTCCTGGTCTTAGCATGTCCTAGTGGAAAGAGCATGAGCCTGGGGGTCCAAAGAAAATGGATTCTAATCCCTGCTCCACTACTTCTCTGGTGTGTGACCTCGGGCAAGTCATTTGATTTCTCTGGGCCTCAGTTGCTTCATCTGTAAAATGGGGATTAAGACTATGATTCCTTTGTGGGACAAGGACTGTGTCCAACCTGATTAGCTTGTATCTACCTTCAGCACCTAGAACAGTGCTTGACACATAGTAGGCATTTAACAAATACCATTATTATCATTATTAATAATAATTTGCAGGTGATCTATACCTAAGCTCTTTCCCCTGTTCTCATATCAGTCAATGTTGATTTTCAGCACTGCTCTAGTTGTCCACAGTTAATCTCTGCTAGTGCACTTTCTGAACCTTTAGGTGTTGCAACAGCCAGGCTCACTCAATACCCTTCAGATGTCATGTGACCTTTAATAGACCTCCATCAAAGTGTACGATGCGATTTTGCCCCCTTAACTCATGATCCTTATGAAACTCCTCATCAAAAAAGCTGCTTTTTGATTGTGGTACGCCATTTGGGTCCGCTTACTGTCATTGTCTTTCAAGGTTACAGTCAAGATGCAACATTTTCTGATGATTCATTTTTATTGTGTCCTTGAAAGATTTCCTTTGCCCTACTTGCCTTTGTTTTCACAATTTCAGGTCTCCCTACTGCTGTAGGGAGCTTTTTGGGTACCAGTCTGTCACCTATTCTTTTCACTTGATGTAGCTGAGTACATGGCTTTAATGTTAAGAAACTAACTTTGTTCCATTGTTTGTGAATTCTGACTTGCCATTTAATGTCAAGGATAAGATATATTGTGGAGGAAAAACTTACAGGAATTAGACGTAGACTAAGTGTAAAAATGACAGGAGTGGAGTTAAAGATAACATTAAGGTTGTGAGTTTCTGATGCAGGAAGGCACACAAGTGCATCAGTGGTGTAGGAGAAGGGAAAATAGGGTAGTGAGGTAGGTCAATTATGGAAGGTTTTCTGGTGGAGCTGTGATTTTAGTAGGGCTTTGAAAACAGAGAGAGCTCTGCCCTGCTGGATGTGAAGGAGGAGGGAAATTTCTAAAGCCACGAAGGTGGTAAACTGTTTCAAGGTCAGCTGAGAGAGCAAAGAGGATTAGGCAGAATAGTCCATTAGAATTGGTTATCAGAGGGTCATTGGAAACTTTGGTGCATAGAAAAAGGATGGCAAATAAGATGTGTATTTTGGACAATGCTATTACCAAAAATAGTAAAGCTATCAATAGTTTCACTTCAGAATGGTAATATATTACAATTAAGTAATTTCAATGAAAGTCAGTGCCATTTATATAATTTCATTTTCATCTGCACTTAATTTTTGCCAAAGTTGCTGAATGGTACTTCTCTTTTATTTTCCAGTGGGAAATTACTTTGCCTTGGCACTGACCTTCAGCAAACTTCTCCACGTCTCATATAAAACTTAAACTTTCTAATCCACCCCTATCACTTTGCCACATCATTATAACTAAAAAATTGAACTTAATTTGTGCCTTTTAAAATTCCCAGTTTGAAAAGTGATGCCTCAAAGCAAGCTTCTAGACCTCTGTTGGGACCTATAATTTTGTGCATTTGATGTTGGGTTCTGTAAGGTCCAAAAGTAACTATTATATGAATGTAGGCTTCAGTTTCAACTAAGTGTTCTTAAACCAAGTTCTCATTCAGTGGGAAGGTAAAAAAAATAATAATTTCTACTTCCGTTGAACAATTTAATGGTATTTTATGTTAAAGGGTAGTTTATGCTTCTTTTCATGGACATACCTTATCCTTAAAAAAGTAACAAAAGTGTCTCAATTTAAAAAAAGAAGAAATACAATTTTCCAATATTCTATCATGCATTGTGGTTCAAGGGCACAGTCCCTGTCCCACTGGGCTCACAATCTCAATCCCAATTTAACAGATGAGGGAACTGAGGCACAAAGAAGTGAAGTGACTTGCCCAAGGTTACATTACAGACAAGTGCTGGAGCCAGGATTAGGAACCATAACTTTCTGATTCCCAGGCATGTGCTCTACCCACTACACTACATTGCTTCTTACTTTATTCCCAGGAATTTAAAATATTTAATATAGGTTAATTTATTATTTAATCAGTTAGTTGCTTAGAATCTGTATTCTCCCTACTCTAAATAACCATTTCAAGGGTTTAAGCAGTTTTTCTAAGTGTGACTTTATTTTTAAGTGTAAAATCTAAATTGAACAGTTTCAGACAGTTGGTGATTCTGAAACCGTTACACAGTTGTCCTTAGAATTATAAATTCTAGTCTTTTACCACTGCATTCAAGGACAGCTGATTTTAGTGATGTAATTAAAAAAAAAACAACTTTCCATTCTTATCAGTGTAATTCAATTTTCTTTAGTCTACAATTTTATCTTGATCAGATTGATTGCACCAGAGACTGAAACTAGATAGTGTTTTGGCCAAAAGAAAATAGATACCAGGATTTTTGTTTCCCTTTTCCTCTCAACCTGTAGAATAATATCAACAACTGCTAAGAACTTGAGTAGATGGGGGTGGAGGTGAGAGAACAAGGACAATTAAGGGTGGTAGCATTGGCAACAGTGAAAGTTTTATTTTATTTTTAGTCTCCTAGAGAGATAAGGTGATAACACTGTTTACTTCTTTTTGCACAGATCATGCTTTAGGGAAGCAGCATGGCTCAGTGGAAAGAGCCTGGGCTTCGGAGTCAGAGGTCATGGGTTTGACTCCCGGCTCTGACACTTGTCAGCTGTGTGACTGTGGGCAAGTCACTTAACTTCTCTGTGCCTCAGTTACCTCATCTGCAAAATGGGGATTAACTGTGAGCCTCACATGGGACAACCTGATTATCCTGTATCTACCCCAACGCTTAGAACAGTGCTCTGCACATAGTAAGCGCTTAACAAATACCAACATTATTTGAGAGGGAGAGAATTAAAGATGCTATCCTAAAGATTCAAGGAGGAGGTAATCATTTAGACAATCACGGCAAAAGACAGTAAAACAGGATTAGCGAATGGGGTTGTAATCCCAGTTTTCCTGCTGGTTGAATTTGGGGAAGGTCCCAAATCTTCCTTAATCAATCATATTTATTGAGTGCTTACCGGGTGCAGGCACTGTGCAGTTCAACAGAGTTGGTAGACTTGTTCCCTTTCTACAAGGAGGCTACAGCCTAAAAGGGAAAGCAGACATTAAAATAAATTATGGCTACGTGCATAATAATAATAATGGTATTTGTTAAGCACTTACTGTGTGCCAAGCACTCTTCTAAGCAATGGGGGTAGATACGACAGCATCAGATGCTTCAACGTGGGGCTCACAGTCTTCATCCCCATTTTACAGATGAGGTAACCGAAGAACAGAGATGTTAAGTGACTTGCCCAAAGTCACATATCTGACAAGGGGTGGAGCCAGGATTAGAACCACAACCTCTGACTCCCAAGCCTGGGCTCTTTCCATTAAATTGCACTGCAGAAGCTAAGGGCCATGGAGTTGAGGGTGGGGTGAATAAAGAGTACCAATTCAAGTGCACGGGTGATGCAGAAGACAGAGTAGGGGAAATGGAGTTAGTCAGAGAAAAGCTCTTGGAAATGTTTTTTATTAAGGATTAATAAGGTTTCTATTTCTTAGTTTCCCCCTAAGTATAGACATTTTCACTCTGTGTTTGTTTTATTGTCAGAATTATATGGGACTAGACCTCTTTATCATGCATCAGGAAGATTGCTTCTTTCCTTGCCCAGCGGATTCATGGGATTGGGCATATTGAAACAGGTTTGAGAACAACTACCATTCCTTTTAGGAATGGGTCAAACCCATAATCTATGCAAAAATCTATTCTTATGTGCAAACAAGGTAGCAAGATCAATTGGTTTCTCATTGGTTTTTTCAACTACACTCTTACACATGGATGGGACATGTGTAGATTCCACAATGAATTTATATGCTATAGCACATTAATCAGTGAAATCCTTAGGTCATGGGTTCTAATTCCAGCTCCACCACCTGTCAGCAGTGTGGCTTTGGGCAAGTAACTTCTTTGTGCCTCAGTTGCTTCATCTCAAAAATGGGGATTAAGACTGTGAACCCCACATGGACAACCTAATTCCTTGTATCTACCCCAGCACTTAGAAGAGTGCTTGCCATAGTAAGCGCTTAATACCATCATTATTAATATTATTATTCTAATTATTCAAGATGATCTGATAAAAGATGAATTTATATTGGTTACTGATAAATCATCTTTCTGGTTTTCAGTTACTAGGTCACCTGATCTTCCAACTAGGGGAAAAGGGAGGCAGTTCTTTCCATGAATCCCAAGAGGATGAAACCCTCAGCTGTCCTAACTCCCCGAGAGGATTTGGGCTGCTCAACCATGGGATAGACAGGTTTCTCTGGCAGGGGCAGGGAAGGAGAAAGTCCATCTTTCCATTTCTTAACCCAAGCTCTGGAGTAGTGGCCAGGTTATTGGGAGAGTTTCGGCCTCCCAAGGTGGATCTCCCATCTTGTCAATCCAGGCTTTGGAACAGCAGAATGTAGTAAAGCAGGCTAGCATCTGCGGCTTCTCTCCAGACCCTGATCCCTGAGACTGTATACCATCTGAGGTCTGTCACCCTAGCCATTGGCCTGGGCAGCCAATGAGGCAGTCCAGAGCAAAGTGACTCTTCACCGGACCCCAGACCCTCTGACTTCAGCCCCAAGCTGGGCAGAGAAGATGAAATGAGAAACTTTGTTTTCTTTTTATTTATAAAATTGATAAAAAGTAAATCCCTAGGGCCAGCAGCATTCCAGCCCAGGGACAGCTTCTGAACCATGGAGTACCTAAACCATTACCCGGCCAGTTGTTACCACACCAGTGACCCCAGATTGTGTGGAGGAGGAGAAAGTAGCTCACGTTTTCCTTTTTATTTAAAACAGCAAAAGAAAATATATCTCGCTGTTGCCAGCAGTGGTCTGGGAAAAGGGTGATCCCCAGCCCAGGTGGTGTGCAGCCACTGCCCGGTCTCCATCGCAGCTCCACAGATGCAAACTGGCAGCAGAGGCCAAGACAATGTCAGATTGCATCGTGTGAATGGCAGGGGGCAATACAGTCATGTTGGATCATAATTCAGACCCTAGGGAGTGGTACTAGGGATTGGTAGGTTTGGACACCCAAACAAATTTGTAAAACAACGAAGAGCCTATGTAAATCGCGCCCCAGTCTCTAGCCCCAACTGGAGAGTGACTCTTAATAAACTCTTTCTCTCCTCCACCCCCTTTTCATAAATATGTGTAATATGGGTAAATTGATTTCCTTATCTCTTTCAGAGAATAGATTAGGGACCACAAATAATAGTATGTTGGTTATAGCACTGAAAGAGACTAAGCTGATGGGAGTTTGTAACCTACCTGCTTCTATGATATTGGGATGAATGTGGAGCAAGGCCTTATGGAAAGTGCTAAGGTATTTTACTTTACCAGTCTTAAATCTGTGGAGAGGCCAATCCATTTAGGAAACAGAATTTTGTATTCTGTTTTACTTCTGACTTTTTGGTAATATTGGACAGAACCTCAATTACATAAATTGTCTATGTCATCTATTAAGTGACATGTTTTTGTGAGCAATCTTTTTTTAATGGATTAGAAAAGAAAATTTGATTTAGGCAGATGTGAAATGAGTTGTGTGTTTTTGAGTTTAAAGATAAACATCTGGCTCTTTTAGGAAGGATTATTGCATGATCATACAGAATTGATTTTTTCACTCATGGACATTTTTATTTATTTGTTTTTGAACAATAGGAATTAATTTGTTCCATTTAATGGACTTGTCTGTTTTGATAGCTATAGTTTTCCGGGCTCATTCATTAGATTTTTGACCTAGGAATTGTGTGTGTTTGCAAGTGGACTTCATTGCAATTGCATTTTATTCATAGGACATTTTTGCATTTTGCTTTACCACCTATCAACTTGAGAATTAATGCCTTTTTATAATATAAAAGTGATAGAAATCGATGAAAAAGTAACAACTATAATGCAATCAAGAGAAAATGAGATGCATTAACAAATAAAAAATAGTAATTTCAAAATGCACATTTATATTATGATCCTCTTTCATAGGGCTGTTCACTCAAAGTTAAATTGGAATTTCAGTTTATCTTTGACTACGAATTCATATGTTAAGCCCAAATGAAGTACTTGGCTAGATGGTAGGTAGCTTTCTTTGCCCAACTGACTCATTAACTGAGCATACATACACTGCATTCTCACAGCCCTACGCTGTGTGAATTGCACTGAAAGGTAATATCACATTCTGCAGGCCTGAGGTATCAAGTTGCATATGCTATTGCCCAACCCAGCTACCTGGAAGAATTATTCTGATGTCTCAGGTATAAGTTATATTAAAGGAAACGTAGAAGATGAAACAAAATTAATGATAATTATATTAATAATAACTGAATTATTTCAGTGCTTGCTATGTTACAAACATAGTACTAAGCTCTGGCTTGTTAAGTGATAATCACATCAGACATAGCTCCTTTCCTAAGTGGGTATCACAGTAAGGTGGGGAGGGAAGTGAGGGAGACATTTAAACCCCATTTTAGAGATGAGGAAACTGGGGCAAGAGAAGTTGGGACTTGCCCAAGGTTGCTATTATATAAATTTTTAGTAAACTTTAATTCTGAGATCCCTTAATGTAAAAACAGGATATAATCTTGAAATACTGCTAGGGTTTTATAATTTGTATGGTCTCTCCTCCTCATTCAATCTGTTGACCATTAATCTTGTTGATTTATTGGTCTGGTGAATCTTTCTTCTCTTTCAGATCTTTAACCTTTCTTCCAAGTTTGTATTTGTTTCCATAGTTTTACTCTACTCTGTGTACAGCTGTCTCTGTCTTCTGACCTTACTCTTATCTTCCTTTGTTAGAGCATTCATTTCTTGTTGTTATTAAATACA
This sequence comes from Ornithorhynchus anatinus, assembly GCF_004115215.2. Taxonomy (NCBI): domain Eukaryota; kingdom Metazoa; phylum Chordata; class Mammalia; order Monotremata; family Ornithorhynchidae; genus Ornithorhynchus; species Ornithorhynchus anatinus. The sequence goes on along the minus strand of NC_041737.1, from coordinate 23,972,450 downwards.
ACTTCTAATGGAAGTTTTACTTCTAATGGATATTGCACTTGGATCTGTACCCTTTAGGCACTTGATATTTACTCTACCGATCTATAAATTGCTCCATAGCAATTTTGTAGATATTTGCAATTTAATTATATTAATGTCCGCCTCCTCTTTAAACTGTAATCTCATTTTGCATGGATGGGGAATTTTTCTACTAACTGATGCATCCTGCTTTCTCAAGTGCTTAGTATAGTCATCTGTACACAATAAGCACTCAGTAAATACCATTGGATGATTGATCACAACTTTATCAATTAGAAGACTTTATATCTGAATCTTCTTACTCTACTGAACTTCCAGGTCAAGTCTATGAGGTATAGAATAATATATCTGTCTTTCAAACATAAAATGCCACATCTGAACGTGTAAGGTATATTACCTATATGTGTTTAGGCCAAATTCAAAATAATTTGTATGGATAAAGATCAGACCTGATCTATTCACAATTTGTCTATATATTCACAAGTTTTGGAACAACTAGCTAGTTATTTCAAAGCTTAATTATACTGTAATGTATTTCTAAACACTCACAAATTTAAACCACTAAACCACTAAATGAGGCACCTTGCTGAAACAATTTTTTCACCTATTTATTGTGATCCTAATATGTATTCTCTCAAAATATTTCCTCCGTCCTCCAAACCTGTTCCTCATTAAGTCCAAGATAAATGCTATTATGTTCAAAATCCTACACCAGTCTGGCCCCATCTTTCCAACATTCATTCATTTTTCCAACAACTTCATTTAGTATTCATCTTCAAAATTATGCCAGGAATGAAAGCACTCCACATTTAGTCAACTATTCCTTCAATGCTTTATCATTTTTGCAATTAGTCTTTTCATAGAACTGGAGAGTGGTAGGAGTGCAGAGTGCAAAATGGCCTCCTGCCATTGCAGCTAGCCAACTGGAAGGTAACAGCCTTGGCCCCCAGATCAAGTTCTGCCAGTCACTGCAACATCCAAGCATCTGCTGCTCACTGCTTTTAGCAGTGTTATGAAGCCTGAGACTAAGATTAACTATGTGGGTTGAATGAGAGAAAAGTGGAAGATAATGGCAAGGTTATGAACTAATAAGACAGGAAGGACAGTGGTGTTCAATACTTGTTTCTTGTAGAAGGCACAAATTTATGTATGCATATGAGTTAGAATAAGAAAAGAAATAAAAACAACCATTTAATTTTCTTGCTGACTTATAAAAATGTTTATATTTAAAAAAATTAAATATTTTAATTCCCAGAGATCTCAAATTAACAAAAAAACCTCAAATCTTTAATATGAGTTTTTGTTCTTGTATTTTCAGAAATATAAAGTACCCTATGCTTCTATGTAAGAGGTTCATTGGGTTATATCTACCTTGGCAGCTAGAAAAAAGCCTATATTAATTAAAATTGCCTTGTACTTCCATCCAATTTCCTTAGCTATTCCATATCTGGAATCTACATCTTAGAGTATTATGTGCTTCTGGAACATGATCAAGTGGCACTGTTAAGCGGATATTATACCACAGATATAACTTAAGTAAAAAAATCCCTGGGAAATTCAATAATAAAATGTCTTAAAATAATGGAGTGCTAATATAAATTCCTAACACTGAGGCACAGACGGTCTGGTTTTTAAGAGGATGAAAAACATCCAATGATTGTATTAGTTTCCCATGCAACTCTAAAGCCATGGTTTTTAAAAGTCAAATTTAGAGTATATAAGTTAATTATTTAAATTGATTTACCTTTTAACAGGCAACTACTTCTATTTATTTGGGGTAGTAGGCATAGGCATAGCTAAACCAACTGTCATCTCATCCTGGCAGTCTGCTTTAGCAGAAGGTGAAGCTAGGATAGAGCCCTGGTTAACCATGATGTGTGAGTAGCTTAAGAGAGTAGATGAAATAGAGGATCTGGGGAAGTAAATTCCTACCTTGAGGAAATTCTCAGCCCCAGTAAACTCCAGAAATCAAGCACTTTCTCCCAGACTTCTCTGGACACTTACAACCTTCTTCAGAATACCAGCGACTTGTCACTAGGTGTCTTTACCCACGTGCACCTATCTTGAATTTATGTGAAAGGATCTTCACATTAACTCTAACAGGCATTTCTGCTAATAATCTGGTACGTAATCTGGAATGAGAGGCTCTGAAATGACAGCTGGTTGTTGTGATCACATTGCATTAAGAAATAAAGAGGGATGGGGAAACAGAACAGTGATCAAACGTCAAGCCTTCTTCCCCTTTATAATCCTATTTTATATAGTGGAAAACAGTGAATAAACTGCCAGGAAGCAAGGCTTAACAACCAAATGTACTGCTACTGCTGATAAGACCTGTCCCAAATTTGCTTTTGGGGCCAGGAAGGCCTTGGAAAGAGAGAAGCTACCTAATCAACAAAGCAGCTACCAACAGTACAGTACTCACCATCAATAGAGACTGCCTCTGCATTCTGTGTTGCGTTATACATTATCCAGCAAATGGGAAATAAATTCAATGAAGGGAGAATTGCTTATTTGAGAGAAGATAGGATAGGGGTCATTAAATACTCAAAAGGGAAAAATCTGCATTGTTAGGGGTTTCTCTTAGTATTTGCTATTTGAGATAAGCACATGAGGGCCTATTATGGGACTGCTGTATTTATAAACAACCTAGACTTGCATCCCTGTGCCTACATTATGTAGAATTATGGATCCAACAGCCTCTACTCCATCCCGATGTGTTAAGCGCTTACTATATGCAGAGCACTGTTCTAAGCGTTGCGGTAGATAAATGGTAATCGGGTGGTCCCAGATGAGGCTCACGGTCCCCATTTTCCAGATGAGGTCACTGAGACACCGAGAAGTGAAGTGACTTGCCCACAGTCACCCAGCTGACAAGCGGCGGGGGGGGGGGGGGGAGAATCGAACCCATGACCTACTTAGAGCTCACCTCCTCCAAGAGGGCTTCCCAGGCTGAGCTTCCCCTTTTTCCTCTACTCCCTCTGCTGCCTCTCTACCCCCCCTTCACCTCCCCTCAGCTAAGCCCCCTTTCCCCTCCCTTTCCCTCTGCTCCTCCCCCTCTCCCTTCCCCTCCCCTCAGCACTGTGCTCGTCCACTCAATTTTCTATATTTTTATTATCCTATTTATTTTGTTAATGAGATGTACATCCCCTTGATTCTGTTTATTGCTATTGTTTTTGTCTGTCTCTCCCAATTAGACTGTGAGCCCGCCATTGGGCAGGGACTGTCTCTATCTGTTGCCCATTTGTCCATTCCAAGCGCTTAGTACAGTGGTCTGCACATAGTAAGTGCTCAATAAATACTATTTAATGAATGAATGAATCCTGATCTTCTTCAACCTCTCAGCTGCCTTCGACACTGTCTTGGTTATCTTGACACTTGGACACTTATCTTGGTTCTCTTCTTATCTCTCTGGCCACTCATTCTCAGTCTCCTTTGTGGGTTCATTCATTCAGTCCTATTTATTGAGTGCTTACTATGTGCAGGCACTGAACGAAGCACTGGGGGAGTACACTTTGGCCACAGAGGCAATCCCTATCCAGCGATAGGCTCACAGTCTAGAAGGGGGAGACAGACAACAAAACAAGTAGACAGGTATCGCTACCATCAAAATAGACAAATAGAACCATAGATAAATGCATATCATTAATAAAATAAATAGAGCAATAAATATGTACAAATATATACAAGTGCTGTGGGAGGGGAAGGGGAGAGAGCAGAGGGAGGGAGTGGGGGCAATGAGGAGGGGAGGAGGAACAGCAGAGGGAAAGGGGGGGCTCAGTCTGAGAAGTAGGAGTCCCTCAAGGTTCAGTTCTGGGTTCCCTTCTATTCTCCATTTACACCCATTTCCTTTGGAGAACTAATTTTCTCCCATGGCTTCAACTACCACCTCTATGCAGGTGATTTCCAAATCTACATTTCCAGCCCTGATCTCTCACCCTCTCTGAAGTCTTGCATTTCCTCCTGCCTTCAAGACATCACTCCTTGGATGTCCCACTGTCACTTCAAAGTTACCATGTCTGAAACAGAACTCCTTATCTTCCTACCAAAACCCTGTCCTTCCCCTGACTTTCCCCTCACTGTAGACAGCCCCACCATCCTTCATGTCTCACAAGCCCATAACCTTGGTATTATACTTGATTCTTCCCTCTCATTCAACCCACATATTCCATCTATCACTAAATCCTGTCAGCTCAGCTCAGTCTTCCAACTCTGCTAAATCTGTCCTTTCTTCTCCATCTGAACTGCTACCATCTTAATTCAAACACTTATCCTATCTCTCCTTGATTACTTCTTGCTTACCTCCTTGCCTCTTGTCCCTCCCTTCTCCAGTCTATATTTCACTCTACTGCCGGGATCATTTTTCTACAAAAACCTTCAGTCCATGTTTCCCCACCCTTCAAGAACCCCTTGTGGATGTTCATTCACCTTCATATAAAACAGAAACTCCTTACCATTGGCTTTAAAACACTCACCTTGCCACTCTCCAACTACAACCAAGCCCTGTCGCTTTGGTACTCTAATGCCAACCTGTTGACTGTACATCAGTCTCATCTCTCTCACCAGCACCATCTTACCCACCTCCTGCTTCTGGCCTGGACTGCTCTCCCTTTTCATATCCAACGGACAATTACTCTCCCCACCTTCAAAGCCTTACTGAAGGCACATCTCCAAGAGGCCTTACCTGACTATGCCCTCATTTTTTATTTTCCCACTCCCTTCTACGTTAACCTGACTTGCTCCCTTTATCACCCCTGGCCCTAGCCCCGCAGCAAATATGTACATATAGGTAATTCATTCATATTAATGTCTGTCTCCTCCTCTGGACTGTCGGCTTGTTGTGGTTAGGGAATGCATCTATTGTTGTGTTGTACTGTGTACTTAGCACTTAGTACAGTGCTCTGCATGCAGTAAGCATTCAAGAAATACTATTGGTTAATTAATAATGGGTTATACAATGGGAAGCAGCATGGCTCAGTGGAAAAGAGCCTTGGCTTCGGAGTCAGAGGTCATGAGTTCGACTCCAAGCTCTGCCACTTGTCAGCTGTGTGACTGGGCAAGTCACTTAACTTCTCTGTGCCTCAGTTACCTCATCTGTAAAATGGGGATTAACTGTGAGCGTCACGTGGGACAACCTGATTACCCTGTATCTACCCCAGTGCTTAGAACAATGCTCTGCACATAGTAAGCGCTTAACAAATACCAACATTATTATTATACATTTGAAGGATTATATCCTAGCACTTATTTATTCTATTAGTTCCATAAATATAGAAAGAATTGTCTTCCTGGTCTAAAGATGATGAGAGATTTGTGTTGGAAATTGGAGATGTGGAAGAAATGAATATAGCACAATTGACAGTCCCTTCCACATAGTGAGTAGGAAAAGATTGCTCTCTTTCTGCACTATTGCATATGTTGCCCACTGTGTCTGCACTACTTCCATTTGTTCTTTTTCATGTCTTTCCCAAACTCCTACTCCAAGACAGTCTAAGCTTACTGACTACAATTCTTATGGTTGTATTTTTAGGATGGCCTGTCTTCTGCGGTTATGAATTGTCAATTGTTGCATTGCCTTGTCTAAGCTTGTATTCCATTATGCATTTAAAGTGTGTTTTTTGGCATCTTATTTCATTTCAGTTCACTTTGGAGTAAAAACACAGACTTACAAAAATTGCATTTCCCTCCTTTTGTTCTGGGTAGTGAAGATGGATTTGGGATTTAATATTACGATTGAGCATTATTGTTCTCAATAAGAGGCGTTAAGCAGAAATTGGGAAGGCAGATATGAAACTGAAGCCAGAAATTCTATATGTAAATACCAATTTATTTATTAACTGAGGCACTTACTGAAATTGCTTTCTATTGTCCGAATGAAAAATGACCACATAAAGGGTACATAGTTTTAAAATTGAAAGAACAAGTCTACTCTCTAATAGGAATGAGTGGAAATTTTACAGCATCCATCTCGAGGTCAACTTAAATGATTTTGTTAATTAAATATTGTATTAATTGATTTGATCCTCATGAACAGTAAGTAAATGCTGAATGTCTAATGTCTGCTGTTTCTGTTTTATGATGTTTTCTTATAACTAGCATATATTACATATGGGTACTCTACATTTATTCTGATTAATATTATTTACAATATCCAGCTACATTTATATTTAAGTTATTTGCGAGACTTAATGTTCTTTTCAAAATTCATATTCCAACAAGATATATGTAATCCGTTCTTTTTAATGAGGATATTCAAAGCAACCTTAGAGAATGCCAATCACTAAAGGGGAATAACAAACTACTCAAGTGAAGTAGTTAAAAATTCTGATTGTTTATTACATACTTCATGAATTCTCAGGAGGAAGGTGAACTAAAGAAAATCCCTGTGTTTGCTGGTAATCTTTGGGCTTAATATGCAAGACTGACTTAAATTAATAAGGAGATATTTTACAATATTATGCAAGTAAAATAATTGGATATTATGTTCACTCCATGAAGATATCTTACCATATTGAATGAATTGCATGAGATTATGCAATAATGTGAAATGCACAGGCTACAGCATGCAGCAAAACCAATAAAAATCAATATAAATAAAGTTGTAGTTTGAGAGAAGCTCTGTAGAAATCAGTGTTGATTTAAAAATCAATAGAAGTTTAAACAAACATGTTATGTTTGATCAATACAACTCAGGGAAAAAGCAGGGGATTGAGGAAGGTAAAGTGACTTCATTATTAGCATCCTGGATAGTGTGGGAGGTACATTCAATTGAATAATTAATTACTCAAATAGATCGAAGTTCCAAGAGTCTGTGTAAGGAAGAAATTCAGTACCACATGAAAAGGTGATTCTAATCCCTGATACTGCACAGCCTTCTGATAATTCACATCCCCATTGTCTCCAGATAATTATTTTCTTGGAAAGTTCAAGAAGGCTAATAAACAGTTTACAAATTCATAATCATTTTCCTTCTTTGGAAGGCTACTATAGGGTTTTTTTAATGTGCTCTGAATGTATCTTAACTAATGATATCTACCTAAAGTTTTTTTAAACTGAGACTGCCTAAACTATAATAAAAATGATGATATTTTCTCATGTTAAATTGAAATGCAGAGCAGCATATCCTCTCACCAAACTATCTCTATAGTGCCAATTTCACATCTGAGCATTTACAGTCTGACATTTTCAACCCCCCAAATTCCAAGATACTAAGAAGGATTAGCATGTGATTGGTCAGGAAAATGGTAACTTAAAATAATGGATCTTCCATCTCAGTCTGGCTAATTGGAAAGAGTATGGGCTTTGGAGTCAGAGGTCATGGGTTTTAATCCTGGCTCTGCCGCTTGTCAGCTGTGTGACCTTGGGCAGGTCACTTAACTTCTCTGTGCCTCAGTTACCTCATCTGTAAAATGAGGATTAAGACTTTGAGCCCCATGCAGGACAACCTGATAACCTTGTATCTACCCCAGTGCTTAAAACAGTTCTTGGCACATAATACGCACTTAACAAATGCCATCATTATTATTCATCTTTCCAGACTGCAGTCATACCTTTTAAAGTCCATCCTTCACAAATTTCTCCATTTCCCTGCTCCCTGTTCTTCACTGTAACTTCTCCTGCTCTAATTCATCCTTCCTAAAATGTAGCCATCAGAACAGCACTCATTATCCTAAGTGTGTCAAACCATGATTTTTACAATATAGTGGCAAAATAATTAATTCCTTTTTGTTTTTTGTGCATTTTTTCTCTCTCCCTTTGATGATTTCCAGCATTTTACTGGTCCTTATAGCTGTTACACCCAGTAGACCATGAGCCTGGGAGTCAGAGGACCTAGGTTTTAATATGACATTGGGATAGAACAATCTGGAATAGAGCAATGATGTGTGGATGGTCAATCCCTTGCAAGAACAGGAAATTGATCAAGTTATGCTATCTACAGCAGCTTAATTCTGTCCACCACTCAAGAGTTAAATCTAGATATTGCCCAATATGAGGAATTAAGTACAGATACTCTTCAGTACCCATGCACCTTTCCCTATCACATCAGTCAATCCAGGGTATTTATTGAACACTTACTATATGTAGAGCACTGTACTAAGGGCTTGGGAGTGTAACAGTACAACAAAATTAGTAGACATGTTCTCTGTCTGGAAGGGGAGACAGATATTGGGCACTCAGTAAATATGATTGAATGAATGAAGGAAAAAATCAAGTAATTGATAATAATTTAGAGATATGTACATGTGGTGAGAAAGAGTGACTCCATTTTGTAACACACAAACCATTTTCCCTGGACTTTTCCTGGCACTAGTGTGAATGAATCCTCCTGATTATGTCCAAAATACGCTAATCTGAGTCGAGCCTCATGATGGACAGGGAACGTATCCAACCAAATTTGCTTGTATCCACCTCAGTGCTTAGTACAGTGCTTGGCACAGAGTAAGCGCTTAAAAAATGCCACATTATTCATTCATTCAGTCATATTTATTGAGTGCTTACTGTACAGAGCACTGTACTAAGCACTTGGGAAGTATAAATTCAGCAACAAATATGGACAATTCCTGCCCACAATGGGCTCACAGTCTAGATTGTAAGCTCACTGTGGACAGAGAATGTCTGTTTATTGTTGTACTGTACTCTCCCAAGCGCTTAGTACAGTGCTCTGAACACAGTTAGCTCTATATAAATATGACTGAGTGAATGAATGACTGTGATTTAGTTTAACAGAGAAAGATTAAAGTAGAATTGAAGTTTTAAAGTGAGCATGTGTGCTCCTGGAAAATATCCGATTGCTTGTGTCTACCTCAGTTCTTAGCACTGTGCTTGGTACATTGAAGGTATTAGTATCATTTGAAACAAGTAAGAATTATAAATAAGGACCTCTTAGATGATCCTTCCATAATTTCTTTCACCTTACTAGAAGATCTGACTGCCCCTAACCTTGGCTCCCCCTAGAACAGATTACTATAGAGAACTTAGAAGCAATTCAAAGATAACTAAAATATTTGGAAAATAACGTTTTAAAGGAAAAATTAAATGACTATATTTTTCTAGATTTTTAGATTGTTTCAGTAATCTGATCCTGCCTGAAAGTAGGACATGCCCTAGATAACCTCATGTTTCTTGGTCTTAGAAAATCTGATAACTAATGAAAAATAAAGACAATTTCTGTGGGGATGCTATATCTCCATCCTTCATAGCAAATGGTATTAGTATTAGATTTTCTTATGATTTTGCCCTTCTCATTCCATTTAAATATCTGCTTTTTCAGCACCTTAGCATTTAGTTGCAGCAGCAAGATTGCTAAATAGTTAACAATCCCTTACTATGCAGGTCTAAAGATGGCAGATATTGATCTAGTAATAGACTGGCTCAAATCCAATTTAATTTGCTTATCCACTTTTTTCTTTCTATGGGGGTTATAATTCTGCTTAGTATGCTAGAAAAAATAACTCTTTGCTAATTATAGATCTTGTGATTCTTGATTAAAATTAACATGGCCAAAGGTTAAATTGCATCTGCATAAAGATAGACACAAATATACACACAAACATACATATGTTGAGGGAAAGGGAAAGAGAATATTATGAATTTTTTTTAAAGATGAGGCTGTTGATGAAATCCTATCTTAGTTTTTGTTTTCAGAACTGCAGATGACCAAGATAAAATGCCATCTTCCCAAAAGCATAGCAGTGTTCAGCAGCGTAGTAGCCACTGTCAATCAATTATTCAATAATATTTTATTGAGCACTTCTTGTGTACAGAGCCCTGTACTAAGTGCTTGAGAGAATATAACACAACAATATAACACATTCCCTGCCCCTAATAAGTTTACAGGCTAGAGGGGAGACAGTCAATATTACCCTGTGCAGAACACTATATTAAATGCTTGGGAGAGTCAGTAGTAGACACAATCCATGCTCTCAAGGAGCTTATAGTCTATTGGGAGAAATGAAAATGAAAATGAAACATTAAAATAACATTAAAATAAATTTCAGTTAAGGGAAGCAACTGAGGATAAGGTTATAGGTGCATAAGTGTTATGGAATAAGTGTTGAGATTGCTCTGTGAGAAACCTGGGATCACATGTTTTCTGATTTTGCTTCTTTCCCCATGTGTCCATGTATAACTAAGCCACCTTTCTTCCATGTTCATGATCTGAAAGGATACTCTTTTCAGATCCACAGAAATGTACAATGCTATTTTAAGTTCCTCATGGCAAAACAAAAAACCACATATACCAACACAGTCCTAAAAAATGACAGAACTTGTTAGTGAGAGGAAATATTTTTCATATCATAAGCGGTAAACAGCACCAGGGCCATTTCTGCTTTAACACAGAGAGAACTGTTTAGGAAATGTCTGGCATAACTGCTGCTGCCTGTCTTGACATGGAACAGCAGGTAGGAAATAGTGGTGGTTTTAAAATAGAAAGTGCCATTACTTCTATTTTCACTGCCTAGACATTTAATAGAGTAGCACAAAGTGAACTCTAAGTAGCAGTGCATAACCATATTATATGGCAGTCTTTGGACACACCAGTCCATAAAATGTGTTTTGTCTCTATTTCACATTTACAAATGCTAGCCTTTCTTGGGCATTTACATCTGTGATGTGGTCTAATGATATAAGTGATAAAAAGACAGAAAAGCAAATCAAGATGATTAGTAGCTACTTTATCAGATTGACTGTTGGAGTGTGATGCCAACATTGCTTCTGCATTAGGATGATATTCAAAGTTTATATAGCATTTCTAGAATCTAAGATTTTATCAGAGGTTCCATATCAGACTCCCAGAAAAAAAAAGTTAATTAACCCTACATATCTTTGAGGCCTTCTTAATGTAAACTGGATAAACTATGCTCACTGTATAAGACAGTGAGGTCTTAGAGTGCAGGATAAAGTTCAAAGCACGGCTTGTTATAACACACTTTAGCTGAGTAGTTTTTCTCATTTCCAGATATACAATGGGTTGCTATATAATGATTAGGATCCATGAAAAAAATGTGTAATACATACTTTGCTAGGATTTTACTAAAGCAGGCATTTCAGCACAAACTCACCATTTTCATCTTAAGTAAATGAAGAATAAAATGGTTTGTGAATTATAATGATTGGAGGAAGAAGAGGAAGATAATGATTTGTTAAGCATTTTCTTTGTGGAAAGGCCTGTACTCAGTATAGAAATCAGTGGGACATCCAGGTCACCTGATTTTAGAGGATAATTGGGTTGGACACAGTTTCTGTCCCAAAAAAGACTGACAGCCCTAAGGGTAAAGGAGAACAATATTTGGTAGCTGTTTTACAGATGAGAAAACAGACATAGAGAAGTGAAGTGACTTTTTCAAGGTCACAGACTAGACAAGCGGCAAAGCTGGGATTAGAATCCAGATCCCCTGATTATCAGGACCATACTCTTTTCACTAGCCTACATGGGTGAAAATTGTGTCAAATCAAAATGTGCAATTTGGAACCAGTTATCTTATAGACACAGTGTTACATATGAGGGAATAATAAAGGATACCCTAGCAGTTAGTTATACAGATTACCCAGAATCATGTGCTAAATCAATCATAGATGAAAATATAACTGCATATTTATTGTCATAGGGTTCCACAATAGGTTTGCCTACTTTTACCTTCCTCAGAAGTGACATGGGGCTTATTCACCCTCCTTAAAATTCCAACAATCTGGTAACCTTCCCCTCCTCCCTTGTCTCTTATGCTCCTTCTGGTGCACTTTTAAATATTTTCTATTCTATCTTATTCAAATGCTGTTTTCAGAATCATTTCCTCATTTTCCTACATTTCTTGTCTCACCTAATGTCCACAGCCAACTCCCAACAGAGTTTATGCCATAAAGGAAGTTAGTGTTGTTAAGTTAAAATCAATGTGTTGTAAAGCTAAAATAGGGTGTACATTTTAGAAATGTCATTTGTTGTAACTACCAACACCTCAGATAATGGATCAATCGATCATATATATTGAATGCTTCCTGTGTGCAGAGCACTGTACTAAGGGCTTGGGAGAGTACAATATACCAGAGTTGATAGGCATGTTCCCTGCCCACAAGAAGCTTACAATCTAGAGGACTGCCTGTAAAGGTACATCTTTTAGGGCAAGAAGACTCCTTAGACAATGCAAAACACTAAATTTAGCATCTGCAAACATGTGAAGATTCCTTTTAGCATTGGTTCCACATATAGAAGGGGATTGCCAATTAAAATGAAAGATGAGGCAATAAGAGACTCTGCCTGGCAGCCTGAACAGATTTTTGATCCCAATAGACTCTTTCTGAACTTTGAGCAAGCTAAGGAAAGCAAAATGGGCTCCATGTTTGAGACATTTCCGGAACTCTGATCAAGCTAAGGAAAGGCAAAATGAGCCTTATGTGTTTAGCTTTACTTGTGCCTCTTAAGTACAAAAAAGTAACAACTGAAGGTTGATGTGGAGCCAATGACATCCCTGACAAATTAGTGTGTGGACCTCCTGCAAAAATGGCAGCAGGTGTTGTTTCGTGTTTAGATTGGATTAATACCATAAGATTTTAAGGTTGAATTTTCCTGCTATGTTTTATAGTGTCCCTGATGACAGTTCTGATATAGCCCACAACCATGTGACTGCATTGTTAGCATTTTCTTTAACAATGAAGTATTTTCTTTCCTTCTGCTGACATTTTGGAAAATATCTCTTCATCATCACCACTGTCATCACATCAACATCATTATCTGCATCAATGGCATTTATTGAGCTTAAGGCTCAATAAATTAAACTAAGCTGGAGTGTGGGACATTATAAATTAGTGGCTACAGAGTACAACAGAAACCAGACCACAGTCATTGCCCTCTGGGGCCTTAATATCTAATTGGAATGGGCAGACCAACAGAAATCACTTAATAATAGGAGCAGAATGAAGAACTGTATAACAGGAAGTAATATGAGCCTTCCAGGATGAAATATCTGAATAAATAATTGACTAGATAAATACACAAATGGTAATTTGCTCATGTCCATAAATACTAAAGACAGGAATAAAATGAACTATATTGGTTTGATGTGACTGCGAGATTGTGAATGAACTTTTATATCCACTTACAATTTTTTCAAGTTTTGAAAGTATATGGTCTTTAGGAAAGATTTGAATTCTGAATGCTACCTACAGAGCTATGCAAAATATACTTGCTTGACAAATATTATACGAGGTTCATTATAAATAAACAATGTTGATTTCATCCTTAATTTGTATTAATGAACATTGTCAATGCTTGTTATCTGTCTCTTATCTGAATTGCATCCTGAAGTGCTTATATTTTAGAAATGTTGACAATGATTGCAGGTTACGATCAAGAACGGATGAGGTACTAATCATAAATGGCTGTTAGAAATGGAGATGAGAAAAGGTGATATTTATTTTATAAAATGTTAGTGAAATTATTCCTTCTCTTGCTTCCTTGTGCTATGTTCTCAAATTAAACACTGGACCTGATAGCAGCCTAACAGTTCAGCAATGAATTCTTCATTTGCTATCCATAATCAACCTTGCTACTCTGTGAAAACAGAAAGGTTCTCCATCCGATTGCAGTATTATGGTATAAGCCATATGAACACCGGAAGACTAAGGAATAAGAATGAAATTAAATACAATTTCCCATTTTTAATTGCTCCGTCATGTTTTTCTATCAGATACTGTGTTGTTGATGCTACTGCCTATAAATTTAAGAATTATAACTTGCTATGTTAATTGTATTTATTGGAAACTTACTCTGTGCAGAGTACTGTACTAGGTACTAGGTACATGGAGAGCTGATTGTGTCTTAAATGTTAGAATATTTTGAGCTGGCTTCTGATATTAACTGCTCTGAGGTAAGGAAGTGTGTCTTTCTGTAGTTCATCATTAGGTTTCCTGGGGAGTTCATGCAGCCTAAGGAATGACAACATACAGAAGTCTATGCAAGCCATACTCTTAGTGTTTCTCCAGGATTATTCCTCATTCTCCACCATCCTTTGCTGTGGAACTGTCACAGCTCCCTCCCTAATTTCTATTAATAAAGGTGATACTTCCAACTTGGTCTGGTTGCTATTAAATTCTCTATGACTTCCACCCCTTCCGGATATTGCACTCTGGGTTTATCCTTATTGTTTGATGCTGACCCTGTGATTTATCAATTTTAACTCCACCCACAAAATGTTTTGTGATCCTACCCTACATTATTGTTCATACACTCCTCAAAGTAAAAGTCTTTTAATCTACACTATCCAGCTTTCAATCAATCAACAGTATTTATTGAACACTGAATATATGCAGAAAACTGCTAGCTGCTTGAGAGAATACAATAGAAGAGAGTTGATAGACATGTTCCCTGCCTTCAAGGAATTTGCATTCTAGAGGGTGAGACAGACATTAAAATAAATTATAGATACAAACATAAGTGCTGTGGCAAAGAGGGTGGAGTAAATATCAAGGGCCTAAAGGGTGCAAATTGAAGTGCAAGAATGATGCAGAAGGAAGAGAGTGTAGGGGAAATGATGTCTTAGGGAAGTCCTATTGGAGAAGATACAATTTTAATAAGGCTTTGAAAGTGGGTAGATTGTGTCTATGGAGTAGTAGAATTGTCAAATTCAGGAAGGTTATGAGGATATGGGCTCTTAGCCAACACCTCAGGACATCAGCTACCAATCATGTAGACTCATGGGCCAATCAGGAATTACACAGTAGAATGCATAATCTGTAGATCTACTGTTTAGTCTTCCAACCTGGCTCTTCCCTCAGGTACAAGCAAAATTGCAACAATCACTTCCAATCATGAATACCGCTTTTGTTGAATGGAAACCAGATTGAAAATGTTTCATTCAATAAGAAGCATTCATTTTGAGAAGCAGCCTGACCTAGTGGAAAGAGCACAAGCTTGGGAGTCAGAAGTACCTGGCTTTAAGCCCTGAACTGCCACTTGTCTGCTGTTTGGCTCTGGGCAAGTCACATAACTTCTCTATGCCTCAGTTACCTCATCTGTAAAATGTGGATAAAGACTGTGAGTCCCATGAGGGAAAGGGATTGTGCCCAAACTAATTAGCTTGAATGAGCCCCAGCATTTAGTACAGTGCCTGGCACATAAGAAAGCACTTGATGAATGCCATTTAGAAAGATAAAATAAAGAGTCCCCGGTGACTTTCCAAACATCTCTGCTATTCACCCAGCATAGACGGGGAATCTGTACGCCATAGAACATGCATTTCTAGAGGAAATAGAAAGGAGGTAATAATAATAATGTTGGTATTTGTTAAGCGCTTACTATGTGCAGAGCACTGTTCTAAGCGCTGGGGTAGAGACAGGGTCATCAGGTTGTCCCACTTGAGGCTCACAGTTAATCCCCATTTTACAGATGAGGTAACTGAGGCACAGAGAAGTTAAGTGACTTGCCCACAGTCACACAGCTGCCAAGTGGCAGAACCGGGAGTCAAACCCATGACCCCTGACTCCGAAGCCCAGGCTCTTTCCACTGAGCCACATTGCTTTGTGGGGTACATTAACTTTCTGTTTACTAATGTCCTGATTTTTTTGTCCTTGAGCAAGTAAGTCATTGTTTATTGATGGGCTGCATTGTTTTGGGGTTTTTTTCCTCTGTGAAATGAATGTTTTCTTAACAGTCCTTATCATTTAATCTGTTATTTCTGTAATGTTTTTGAATCGGGAATCCTTAAAGGTCATACACTCTCTTCTAGATCAAAGTAACAACTAAACATTATATAAATTCATTGAATACATATTGCACAACCAGCATCTCTTTGGTCCAGGTCAAAGTGAACATAGTTATTAAAACTTTCCCAGAAGCAGAAAGATGATTGATAGAGAGCTGATTTTAGCTAACACCATCTAAATAATAGGGTATATTCCTTTGAGCAAGGCACCAGTGAAGTAAATGCTCTATTAAATAGTTAATATAATACACTGTTTCTCCATTTAAACTTATTAAAGGGAACATTATTATAAATTCTGATTTGGTTCTGAACAATGTATAGGTTTATGTATACTTCCACTTAAAGCATTTTTAGAGTTGAAAGCAAAGTGATTTTATTTACAAACTCAAGTTTTGGAAACCCCATTTCATATTTCATCAATATTGTATAGTTATAATTTGGTTCAAAGATATACTGTTGAGAAATAGACCTTTCCTCTGAATTAACATAATATACTTTAAATTCATAATATTATTGTTTGGGAAATATAGTTGTTAATGGTGGTTCCTAGTGTATGTCTGTAGACATTAACAATCCTGATCCACCACAGTTCTTGGAATTTAGAGACTTCTCAGGAAGAAGCTCAAATAGAAGAATTTACAAAAGAAGAATCACGTTTACATATACAACGAAAACTTAATAGCCTGCATATGTATCGGGCTTCATGCACCAGCATCTTTCTCTTTGAAAATTTACCTATTCCACAATGAAGGCAATGGTATGTTAGAGAATAATTTATATAGTAATGCTGATGTTCACTTTTCAGTATTCAAATGTATGTCCATGTAACTTGCACACTACATCCTAACCTATTGCCAATATTCCCATTATATATTCCCATAACCATGCTGTTATGGTTTTTCATGGTTTGTCAAAACCTCATCATCATAAAACATTTATTTGAAGGCATTCCATGAGTATGACTCTTTTTAATGTGATCAATGTAGGTGTTCACGGTGTTGCGGCAGATCAGATATTTGCCATCAACAGGTAGTTTACCAGCAACACAGTTCGATTTTTCTGAATACTTGTAGTTATTTTCACAGTGCAGGCATTGATTTCATGCACTGGGCTTATCCTAACACCATTTACAATATCCACAAGTACAGTTCCCAGCAGAGACAAGCCAGCCTAAAAGTACATCTTGTCTTAGGCTGTTGCGTCATTTCCAACCCATAGCGACACCATGGACACATCTCTGCCAGAATGCCCCATCTCCATCTGCAGTCATTCTGGTAGTGGATCCATAGAGTTTTCTTTGTAAAAATATAGAAGAGGTTTACCATTGCCTTTTTCCATGCAGTAAACTGTGTAATCTCTGCCCTTGGCTCTCTCCCAAGCACCTGTTGCCTAGGGCAGGTAAGTTTTGACTTGTAGCTGATTATATTTCACTTGCTAGACACTGGCCAAGCTAGGAATGGAATGGGTATTCCCTTGCTCGACTCTCCCCCTATAGCCATATATTTTATAGAACTCCCAGGTGATATTGATATCATTACCTCACACTGTGCAGGGAAAATGCGATGCTATCGATATGCTGCTGAGCTTTACTTCATATCAACAGTTGTATATAGCAATGGTGTTGTTGCCAGTGCAAGAAGAAGGTAAACAAAATAGAGGGGAAGGGAAAAAGAAACGACTGGGTGAGAAAGGAAGAAAATGAGGGAATGAAGGGAATGAATGGAAGTGGAAGAAAAGAGAAAGGGAAAAAGAGAAGGTGGCATGAAGAAGTGACACCATCAGAGGTTAGAAGTTGGTGTCTTTGATTTTCTCTCCTTGGCTGTTTTTCAACCCCTGGCTATAGGAGGCAGTGTACCAGCAGAGGACAGGAGCTCCTCCAATCCCTAGATGGGCTGCAACCTGACAGCTGGATTCTGATCTCCCCAATTTGGAGTAGGACATTTTTCCTCTTCTCTCTGTGGCCAGCAGCTGGTTTTGGTTGTGCTCCTCGAGTGTGGGATTGGGAATTGTCCTTCTTGAGTTTGACAACATAAATATTTTCTATTATTCTAGCAAATATCCACATAAAAGGAAAAGACCTTTTAAAAATTTTGGATTACATTAAAATGCTCTATTGTGTTTGCAAAAGTACATTACCTGTGGTTGAAATATGTTCCCTAATATGTTTAATAGTCTACCTGATGAATCATAAATAAGATCTTTCCCTTGACAAAAGTAATTTTCTACTATATATAGTCTATGTAAAAAAAACAACACAATAGCATAACACAACAGTACAGTACAGTAGCAAACCGAGTACAGTAAAAATTCACATATAAATTTAACTTGCAAATCATTCAGGTAAATCACCAGTATATTAAACATTCATATTGGAAAAGCAACACCTATTCATTTTTTCAGGAAACAGGTAAGCATTTAATGCATTAAGAATGGTTTTGTGTGGCTCTCTACTAATGCTACCGAGGCAAAATACGAAACGGATCTTCTTAGTTAACAAAAGCCTGGGTCTTAAAGATATTTAAATACTTGTGATAAAATTATATGATTATTTTATACTTAACTCAGTATCTAAATATAATAATATTTTAGGGGATGGTTCTAAAAGGGAATCCTCTTTTGTTTGAATCATCCATGTGTGCAGCTGACTGATTTTCATTTGTGGGCCAATTCCCATTCACCTTTGAAAAGCAATTATCACTTTAACGAGGGCTTTCATCCATCATGTTTGCTAATCTGCTAGTGAAAGGAGACAGGACAGGGGAAATGTCAGGGGGTTAAAAAAGTCACTCAGATGTGACAGGACTTGAATGATTCACTGGACTAGGGATGGGGAGACAGGCAGAAGGTTCATCAGAGCAGAGAAGATTCAGGGAAATTACTGATGTAGCCTTGTTCTTGGCAACCTGCCCTGCCTGCACTAAGCTCCATAACTTTGCCACCCCAGAGTGAGGGAATGAGGAGAGGGAAAACCAGCTGGGGAAAACATCCTTTGGGGAAGGGATGGGGTGAGGGGGAATAGATGAGGGGCAAGCAGACTGTCCAGAATGGCCCTTTAATAATGTCAGTATTTATTGATTGCTTACTGCACACTAAGCACCATGCTAAGCACTGAGGTAATACAAGATAACCATACTGTAAGACAGGTAGAATGTCCTTTAAGCACTTGATATTCATCCCAGTCTCAGCCCCACTGAACCTTTATACATAACCTTGATTCATTCATTTATTATTAATGTCTATTGCCTATTTTAGACTAAGATCCTTGTAAGCAGGAAACTTGCTTGCCAACTTTGTTATACTGTACTTTCCCAAGAAGCACTTAATGCAGTGCTCTGCACATTAAATACTCAATAAATACTATTGACTGGATTGACAAAGTTTAAGAGGTTGAAAACAGGTCTTTCTATTACCATCTTACCTAGGAGACTAAGGCAAAGAAACCTTGAGTGATTTGACCAAGTCACGCAGCTGACTCTCAATGAAGTCCCATGCTCTTTCTACTAAGATGAACTGCCTTTTTTTCTTTAGTTATTTGCTAATGCTTTGCCAGTACAGGCCACCCCCACAACTTTATATGCCTGGAGCAGCTGCAGTAGTAGCAGAAAGAGAAGTCCTCCTATTTCTGCGATGCACCCCAGCAACTGCCACTGACTCTTCCACACAAGAATAGTGCCTCAACTTTCCTAGTCCTTGGCTGCCAACAGTTTCCCCCCCCCCCCCCCCCAAGCTGCATCTTCCTCTACTTAATGCCTTGTGATCATCCTTTCCATTCCCTGTCCAGATTTTGCCTATATCCCTCCATTGACTCTCACATCAGTACATTTCATTGCCCATATCCCAAGGAGATGAAACAATCATGGGCCTACAGCTAAAATGACATCTACTGGGATAGCATGGCCAAGAGTGGTGAAAATTATTTGTGAATATTCCTGGAGGGATTTGTTTAAAAAAAAAAAAGGGGGGGGGGCTCAGTAAAAGGGGAAAGCTATGTTCTGATGTTTGAAAAGTTTAAACAGGAAGAAGGGAATGAACTATGGATTGGTGACTGGATTAATTTATTTTTGTTCTAGTTTTACCTTCCCAATTACCACTTCAACAGTATTATGCCAAATATTCCCATATGTGTTCACACCTCACTCAGCAGCACTTCCGTACATTCCATTTGCAAATACTATCACTTAAAGATTCACCCATCTAAATACCCATCTTTCCTCCAAGCTGTAAGTTATTTTACTTGTTTCTCCTTCCCTGTGGAAAAAGATGAAATGTGAAATTTTAAAACAGATGAAAATTTGGGTTTTCTAATGAAGGCTTGAGTTTGTTTCTACAAGACTCCATTAAAGATCAAAGTAATTTTCCCCTGATGAACTTTGGAAGCTAAAGTGGTAGTAATTATTAAATACCTATTGAGTGCAAAGTACTGTTACCACCTAGGAATAGTTGTTTTTACTATTACAATTATTATAGAAGTAATTTGTTATGAAAACGATTACAATACTACTACTAATGATAAAATGAGAATAATTACAGTAATTGTTAAGCACTTACTATGTGTCAAGTCCTGTAGTAAACGGGAGTAAAAACAAAATGATTGGTAACCCCCCCCTCACAAAAAATAACAGTGTGAAGAGCCTTGCCCAAAAGAAATGATTCCAAAGTGAAACTGTTTTCTGCCAGACTTTTACATGGAGTTTTGGGTATTTCACAGCATATGCAGACTAACTGGTAGAATGCTTACCTCTTCTCAGCACTGGGCTTTACTTACAGCTATTATGATCTCCACCATGTAGATCACCACTTCTCAAAACTTTTTCATCCTTTGTCTCTTACTGACCCCTCTTCCTTTAACTTGTCTTTTTTTTTTTTATCAAGGTGCAGGGCAGTTTATTTCCTGAATCCTTAAACAGATTTACTAACATATTATTGATATGTTCATTGCCTGAAAAAAAGGAATTAATTGGATAAGCTTCACTATAAAATAGAATTATTTTATTAGTTAATAGGTCAACTCAAAGCTCAGTGATAATGTAATTTTTCAGGTTGTTAAACTATTTTGATTAATCCAAATGAAGATGAAGGAAGAAAGCATGAAGGAATTTAGTTTTAATACCTTCATGGGCAATCTTGACAGAATTGTAAGTCAGAGTTTTGAAAAGAAATTGATATAGGGTAGGGGCCAGCATCTTTGGCTTTTAACATATCGGGCTTTTGGAGGCCAAATGTAACTAGCAAGTAGGGCCTTAAGCTGAGGGTTGCCTCTGGCAAACAAACTGCCCTTGATGCACAGTAATACTGTGAATCCTCTACTGACACAACCTATCAACAGAGTCAGTAAATGGAGTGGGGCCATTAGGCTCTTGTTGCTCATTGCTGACAGAGGGGTGGAGAAGTAGTCAGCAACCAAGAGTCTCCCCTGTGCCTGTCAGCAACAGATATTCCACCTAGAGCCCCTTATGAGATAGGGCTGGGGCTACCAAAACTTAGAACCTAGCTACCCTGTTCTTTACCTGAGGGACATTGGAGTTTGGTAGACTGTTTGCCTAGTAAACACTTTTATTAGCTTTGGCTCCTTGCACACAATCTACTTTACTGTGCTTATCTTGGGGAACTGTTTACCAAGACTGGGGGTGGGTGTCTCATTGTTAAACTCTTTGTTCCTCACCATTATGTACCTTGATAGACAGAGAAATAGTAATGGATGAGTTTTTGATAGTTGGAATAGTTAACATTGAATTTTGAAAGTAAATAAAGTTTCAAGATACCTGATAATTGTGTTAATTATTAACAAACTTTTCTTCATCAGCAAACCATTGCAGATATAGTTGAGTGTGGTAAAATGCACATAAAAATGCTTGATTATTGCTAGACATTTCTCCAAGATTTCATTTTACCTTTATTATTTTCCTTTTAAGTTTTGTTTCTCCCTGAAAATAGGTATGCTTGCCTTAGGATGTTCCTACTGTAGGTGGCTTATAACTTCATTATATGAAGAAAAATATCTCTGCAATTTGATGCCAAGTACACGCACACAAACACACACACACACACACACCCCTCCCACCTTTGGTGCCCTTGAAAAAAGAGTACATTTTAAAACTATTTATAAGAAAATAGTCTAGAAAACCCTAACCTCATTCTTTAGTTATTTACAGAAGTGGCTTCTTTATCCTTGATTTGAATTTAACTTCTGTCTTATGCAATTGTAAGGTATACTTCAGTACTTAGATGACTTTGCAGATTGGCTCTCTCCAGCTACCTCACTTTGAGCATAAAATTAATTATATATGAACTAACAGATGCCACACATAAACACTAAAGCAAGCAGCACTAAATCTAAACTGCTATCAAATGCAATCCCATTAAACAACTGTGTGTTTGTGTGTGTCTGTGGGAGTAATGAAGATAGTCTGTCAGTTTAATTTTGCTGAATTCCTTGACTACTTTAGATAGTATTTATTGAAATCATTCAGACACTGAAGAGTTTTACCTTATGGAAATACTGGAAACATCACAAAATATTAGCGATATAATAGATGCTCATTCATCCATTCATTCAATAGGATTTATTGAGCACTTTCTATGTGCAAGGCACTCTACTGAATGCTTGGGGAGAGTAAAGCATAACAATAACAGACTCATTCCCTGCCCACAACGAGCTTATTCATTCAGTCATATTTACTGAGTGCTTACTTTGTGCCGATCACTTGGAAAAATCTATACTAATGGCTTGGAAAATACAATTCAGCAATAAGGGGAGACAATCCCCGCCCACACTGGGCTTACAGTCTACAGTCAAGAGTGTTTTGGGTTTGATGTGTTAGGGTGGAATTTCACAATGAACCACAGATTACAAGAATTAAATATCAACTGTAATCATATACTTTCAAAACAGGGAAAGAATAGATTTTTTAAAAATTATTCTTTTTCATAAGAAAAATAAAATAAAACTAAATTTAGATGTAACCTGTCTGACCAGTAGGGAAAATCTACAAAGAGATCCTTGCCTAGAACATACATAGTCATTAATGCATTTTGTTTTCTCTGTCATTTATTTAAGAAAACTGCACTTTTTCCTCTGTTCTATACCTAAATTACTTCATGCACAAAATTGCTCCATCAGTTTTAAGGCCTGTTATTTCTCAAAGGTTAGGTACTGGTGGTTAGTCTGTCAGTCACTAAAGTTAATGTCAATAACTGCAGATGATGATACAATTTGAAAATAATTTTATAGAATTCTATGTAATTTATAGAAAAATCTTTTTTTTTTTTTTAAGTTCTCCTGGAAAGAAATTTCCTGTAAATTTTGCCTTCCAGACCAAACTGACATTTTTGTAGTCCCAACCATCCCTGCTTTAAACTGAAAGGATTCCTGATGAGATTGGAAATCGGAAGCCAAAGTGGACTGTGAGGAGGGGAATAATAATGTAATCTGATTAGCATTACAGAAATAAGATTGATTCATGCATTACCCAGAGTGTTTGAGAGAGGGGGTGGGGGTCCAGAGAAAATTGCTTTTTATATTCCAAGATCAGTCAGTCATATTTTGAGCTCTCACTCTGTGCAGAGCACTGTACTAAGCAGGTGGGAGATTACAATCAATAGAGTTGCTACACAGAATACCTACCCTCATCTTATGATAGCATTTTATTAGCATTAGTGTGGTCAAAGAAGCCTATCTGTGATATTCCATTTTTCATTATGTGCATGTAAAGAGGGTGCTTTCTCACTCTGATAGGTTGTCACTTAACTATTTATCACTGTTGTGGAATTTGCTTTTTAATTTCCCAATCATCTTGAAGTCTCTGCTTAAAGAGCCCAGTCCCTCACTTGCATACCAGACTTCTGTGTTCGCTTCTATTATGTTTCCCAAGTATTTGCTGCAGCACCCCAGGACAAGCAGATAGACAGTAGGTAAGAAACTTCCTCAGAGCAGGGAACAGTGGGGAAAAGAGCAGAGGGGCTACAGAGGAGATTGCGAGAAGCAGCATGGCTCAGTGGAAAGAACCCCAGGCTGGGGAGTCAGAAGTCACGGGTTCAAATCCAGGCTCTGCCGCTTGTCAGATGTGACTTTGGGCAAGTCACTTAACTTCTCTGGGCCTCAGTAACCTGATCTGTAAAATGGGCATTAAGACTGTGAGCCCCACGTGGGACAACCTGATCACCTTGTATCCTCTCCAGTGCTTAGAACAGTGCTTTGCACATAGCACTTAACAAATGCCATTATTATTATTATTATTAGATTAAAAATTCCTAGGCATCTATCATCAGAAATAATGCTTTTTTAATAGTATTCTTTATATGCTTACTATGTGCCCAGTATCGCTGGGATAGATACAAAAGTTAACTGGGTCGCAAAGAGTTCCTGTCCCACATGGAGTTCACAGACCAAGTATTCATTCATTCAATAGTATTTATTGAGCGCTTACTATGTGCAGAGCACTGTACTAAGCGCTTGGGATGAACAAGTCGGCAACAGATAGAGACAGTCCCTGCCATTTGACGGGCTTACAGTCTAATCGGGGGAGACGGACAGACAAGAACAATGGCACTAAACAGCATCAAGGGGAAGAACATCTCGTAAAAACAATGGCAACTAAATAGAATCAAGGCGATGTACAATTCATTAACAAAATAAATAGGGTAACGAAAATATATACAGTTGAGCGGACAAGTACAGTGCTGTGGGGATGGGAAGGGAGATGTGGAGGAGCAGAGGGAAAAGGGGAAAATGAGGCTTTAGCTGCGGAGAGGTAAAGGGGGGATGGCAGAGGGAGTAGAGGGGGAAGAGGAGCTCAGTCTGGGAACGCCTCTTGGAGGAGGTGATTTTTAAGTAAGGTTTTGAAGAGGGAAAGAGAATCAGTTTGGCGGAGGTGAGGAGGGAGGGCGTTCCAGGACTGCGGGAGGATGTGACCCAGGGGTCGATGGCGGGATAGGCGAGACCGAGGGACGGTGAGGAGGTGGGCGGCAGAGGAGCGGAGCATGCGGGGTGGGCGGTAGAAAGAGAGAAGGGAGGAGAGGTAGGAAGGGGCAAGGTGATGGAGAGCCTTGAAGCCTAGAGTGAGGAGTTTTTGTTTGGAGCGGAGGTCAATAGGCAACCACTGGAGTTGTTTAAGAAGGGGAGTGACATGTCCAGATCGTTTCTGCAGGAAGATGAGCCGGGCAGCGGAGTGAAGAATAGACCGGAGCGGGGCGAGAGAGGAGGAAGGGAGGTCAGAGAGAAGGCTGACACAGTAATCTAGCTGGGATATAACGAGAGCCCGTAATAGTAAGGTAGCCGTTTGGGTGGAGAGGAAAGGGCGGATCTTGACGATATTGTAGAGGTGAACCCGACAGGTCTTGGTAACGGATAGGATGTGTGGGGTGAATGAGAGGGACGAGTCAAGGATGACACCGAGATTGCGGGCCTGCGGGACGGGAAGGATGGTCGTGCCATCCACGGTGATAGAGAAGTCTGGGAGCGGACCGGGTTTGGGAGGGAAGATGAGGAGCTCAGTCTTGCTCATGTTGAGTTTTAGGTGGCGGGTCGACGTCCAGGTGGAGACGTCCCGGAGGCAGGAGGAGATGCGAGCCTGAAGGGAGGGGGAGAGGACAGGGGCAGAGATGTAGATCTGCGTGTCATCTGCGTAGAGATGGTAGTCAAAGCCGTGAGAGCGGATGAGTTCACCGAGGGAGTGAGTGTAAATGGAGAACAGAAGAGGGCCAAGAACTGACCCTTGAGGAACTCCAACAGTTAAAGGATGGGAGGGGGAGGAGGCTCCAGCATAGGAGACCGAGAATGATCGGCCAGAGAGGTAAGAGGAGAACCAGGAGAGGACAGAGTCTGTGAAGCCAAGGTGAGATAAGGTATGGAGGAGGAGGGGATGGTCGACAGTGTCAAAGGCAGCAGAGAGGTCAAGGAGGATCAGAATGGAGTAGGAGCCATTGGATTTGGCAAGAAGGAGGTCATGGGTGACCTTAGAGAGAGCAGTCTTGGTAGAGTGGAGGGGACGGAAGCCAGATTGGAGGGGGTCTAGGAGAGAATGGGAGTTAAGGAATTCTAGGCATCGATTGTAGACGACTCGTTTTAGGATTTTGGAAAGGAAGGGTAGTAGGGAGATAGGACGATAACTGGAGGGGGAAGTGGGGTCAAGAGCGGGTTTTTTTAGGATGGGGGAGACGTGGGCATGTTTGAAGGCAGAGGGGAAGGAGCCCTTGGAGATTGAGTGGTTAAAAATAGAAGTTAAGGAAGGGAGGAGGGCAGGGGCGATGGTTTTAAGAAGGTGAGAGGGAATGGGGTCCGAGGCGCAGGTGGAGGGGGTGGCAGTTGCGAGGAGGGAGGAGATCTCCTCTGAGGATACTGCAGGGAAGGATGGGAAAGTAGCAAGGGATCTAGGAGGGGAACATAAAAGTTGTGGAACGTTGAGGATAGTTGCAGAGAGAAACATTTCAGGCTTCTATGTGACTTGTAGACAATGTGTGTGCAGTGTGGTAGGTAATAGCCTAAAGAACATGCACATTTCCATGCATAGGCAATAGTGTAGAGCAAAAACACCTGATTTTAGATTATGTTTAATTCAGTCTTCAAACTGGTTAGTCTTACCTAACTCTTTTTCCTCATCAGTTCACCCTTCTTGTGTATCTGTCTATCACAAATGTCCTACTCAATGAAGCTCCTTCTGTATGCACTGCCTTAATATTAGTGAGCAACTCCACAGGTGGACATAATTTTTGGTGGTCCTGATTGTTCCATACAATATGCTACCAGTCCTGGAAAGGTAGTGTAAAAAATATGACAACAGCAGCCCTCCTCTTTATTGCCACTCCTTGCCAGAAGGTATCAGCACACACATGCCCAAAGACCCAGGCACTGAGCATGTGTTCCCTACAAATCTGGGCTTTTCTTGCTTTGCCTATTTACATATACCCTTCCCTAGCTGATTGACAGTTCCTCAATCTTCCTCCTAGATAGTTCTGCCAATATGAATCCTCCAGGGATTCCTCCATGTTGTGTCATCAAGCCTCTTCTGCAGTCAGGCAGTGGTTACTGCTATCAGAGACTGCTCTCAGAGTGGACATGGTAAGACTTGCCATCTGGGGTACATTGTCATCACAAGTCCATGATCCTGGACCCAAGTTCCCGGTAGAGGTGAGGTGCTGGGTCTACCTCTGCTTGACTCCAGACTTTAGGGAGTCAGAACACGGCTCCCACTGATGTGAGTCTGATCACTAGGGAGCGAGAGGGAAGGAAGTTACTTGGGAGAGTTGAGTCGAGCTGCACTTGTCACTCAACTCCAGAGTGTATAGGGTGGGTAAAAGGGGGGTGAAAGAGAGCTGGAATCAGGGGTCTAATCTCTTAGGAAATGGGTCAGGGAATGTAAGACCCAAGGCAGTGGTAACCTCCAGGGGGTACATGCCCATTCCTAACTTCACATGTTTCCCAAACCTAGAGAAACTGGAGCTGCCTTTCTCCACTTACCCACCTGCCACTGCTGCTGAAGCTAGGTGCCATATCCTAGGTGAGCTGGAGTTTCCTGCCTCTCCCTTGCCCCAGCTATTGTGGGGGCACCTTTGGTAAATCCTAATCTTTGCATGGCAGAGCAACCAGTATGACTTAAATCAGTTCTGTAAAGGTACTGCCCTCAATTTCAGTCAGGCTGTCACCCAGGCAGAAACTATCTGCCAGGTAACATTATGAGTAGTTTGAATTTAAAGGATGGTTGCATGGTTTAGTGGAAAGAACATGAAACTAGGGTTTGGGAAATGAGCGTTCTAATCCCACCTGTTATTTCCTCGATGGCTCAGTTTCCCCATCTGCAAAATGAGATATTACATTTGTTCCCCATTCCTCTGAGTTTGTGAACCTTGACTGGGAGTTGTCTGACCATATAAATTGTTTTTATCCTGTACTTGGCCAGGGCCTGGCACATAGTAGGGCTGATAACCACTATCATTTGTAAAGGGGAGAAAGAGTGTTAGAGGAGATTATAGTCCTGCAGAGACTAGATATTCATAGGTAATCCACCATATTCTCCCTCACCATAATCCAACAGTCTAAATTTTCCTAAATCCTAGTGTATAGACATCTTCCTCTTTATGTTTAGTCATCAGTTGTTGACTGTTTAATACAAAAATCAGTAAGATTTCAGCTCTGATGGCAGCAGCAAAGAAAAAAAAATCGAGAAAAATTCACTTGTTTTTCTTTGCTTATTTTTTTCCTACCTAGTGGAGCTCAATGAGAGGTCAAGTCTTTAGCTAGCCACTTCTGACTCCCCTTTATTACTTAGTTTCATAGTGGCTTGTCTACAGAGCAGGGAAGACAAGTAGAAAGTTGGGACTGGGAGATTCCAAACCCACCTGCTGATTGAGCTTGGGCAAATAGCTTAACTTCTCTGCACTGCAGTCTCGTCAGTGGTAAAATGAAGTTTAATTACCTGTTCTCCCTCTCTCTTATAATACTGTGATTCCTATGTGCAAATACAAATTGGTTCCAAACTGCTTGCATTGTAATCTGCCCTAGTGGTTAGTACAGTGTTTGGCACATGGTAAACACTCAATGAATTCCACAATTATCATGATCATTATTATTATTAGCCAAGGAAAGGATTTGTTCAAGGCTGTTGAACTAGATTGGATTTGTTCTTTTCTGGATAAACTATAACCCCATGGATCTTTGTACCTAACCTGGAAATAAATCACTGTCATTTTCTGGGCATGAAATAATGACTTTAGAGGAGAGGACTGGGCAAGTCTGGGAAAGTTTACAGAGAACAGTATGTCAATTTCTCTCAGTGAGGTAGTAGATTACTTTGAATGAGTGGCAGAATATTTTTAGAGTTTTAGGCTATGGGATGCCATTTAATCCAATATAGAGCAGTCAATCAACAACAGCAGCTAATCGGAAGTTCATAGAAAGTACACTCTAATTTATACAAGGAACAGAAAATGCCCAAATCCATACGAGTTTGGTCCTCAACCAGAAAGAAATTGAAGGTGAGAAGCAACTGTCTTGTTTTGTTTTCTTTATTTTTTTCTTGCTCTTCTTTTTATGTGGAGAAACTTGTCTACATTAATTTAGATAGTAAAGGGGTTTACAGTTTCTTGGCTTCCAGCCAAGCATGAACACTTAAATAAAAATGAAATAATAGTAACGGTAACTCAGTATGTATTATTTTAGCTCCAGTTAGTTTTAAGGGTTAGCTTTTCCTTTCAAAAATATAAGATATATTTTTGCCAATGTAAGAAATATCTGCCCTTCAAATAGAATTATTTTACTTTAATTGTTCTTCAGAAAAACTGCATGACCATTTTTCAGAGAGAAACCCACTATCTGTAATATTTAGAAATCCAGATTATTATCTTTAGTAGTTTCATATTTCTCTATTCAGTAAAATACTGATTTGTCTCTATCTGTTGCTGAATTGTACATTCCAAGTGCTTAGTACAGTGCTCCGAACATAGTAAGCGCTCAATAAATACTATTGAATGAATGATTTTTGAGAAAAATGCAAGGAATCAACCTATATGGCTACAAAATTATTCTGTAGTATTCCTGAAAAATATGAGTTTAGTGATTAAAAGGACAAATCATTCACCATCTACTATATTTTCCTTCACTTTAAACAATGGCCACAAATTTTGACCTAACTATGGAGATATAATAACTTGAAGGCCTGAAATAATGCTTCACCGATACATCTATACAATTTATCCTTAGCAAACTGAACACCTTTGAATTCAGAAGCTCAGGGCTTAGAGAGGTGATTGTTAGAGGTTGTTATAAAAGAGAAGCAGGATGGTCTAGTGGACAGAGCATGGAGTTGGTATTCAGAAGCACCTAGCTTCTAATCCCGGCTCTGCCACTTGTATGCTGTATGACCCTGGGCAAGTTAGTTAATTTACCTGTGCCTCAGTTAACTCATCTGTAAAATGGAGATTTAGATTGTGAAGCCCAGGTGGGACAGTCAGGGACTATGTCCAACCTGATTTACTTGTATCCACCACAGCAGTTAGTACAGTGCTTGACACAGTAAATGCTTAACAAATACTACAATTATTATTATAATTATTATCAATTGAAATGGTTGATGAGGAAGGAGGAGCAAGCAATCTGGAGTTCCTGGGATACCCTAGCAGTGAGGAGTATTGGGATTCTGACCTCCTCACACCTTTGTTGCGTAATACTGGTGACCTCTTTGTTAGAGACCCTCAGGAATATGATCAGCAGCTGTTGAGAAAGAAATAGGATAATTAAGTGGTGAATAGATTTAGCCCTGTCCACCACCCTCCCCCATCCCCACCCCACGTTTCCCCCCAAACAAGAATGTCCACTAGTAGTCTTGCCACTTGCTGCACAGTGTCATTATTCAATAATTTCCCTTCAGAATATATATCTAAAATGGCATCTACACAGCCTTTTTCTATGTGCAATTGGCCCGGTTGATTTTTCAAAGATGATGCTACTTAAACTGTGTTTCTAACCCTGTATGAAGTAGGCGTGACTGGGAAAAAGTCTTTACCTGCATCCATGGTAAAAGGATAGGCAGCAGCTGTCACAATTCAGCATCCTAGTGTCAGTAGTACATGGGTTCCTCAACTATTCCTCCACCTATATTTATTTATTCAATTCAATCCTATTTACTGAGTGCTTATTGTGTACAAAGAGAGACACTCTTCCCTGTGCTCTGTTAAAATGAAAACTGAAACTAGATATATGTTGGCCAGAAATAATCCACTAAATTCTTTCATGCTTTCACAAAGTAAGTTAAATTTAAACCACGGGGATTGTTTGTGGCCTACTAATGATGAGTTTGGGAATGAAAATGCCCTCTAAATGAAATTCTGCTTTGACAAAGTGAAATACAGATGAGAATTCAAGAATATTTCTGCAATTTCAGTCCATGATTCATTACAGTGTCGCATTCATCCCTAATGAATCTCAGGATTCATCTCAGTGTGACATGATAACCCAATGTGACTTAATTTGAAAATGTAAATGTTAGGACAAGTTTTCTTCATCCAATTCTTGAAGTAATGCATATTATGACTTTGAAGAGAAGTACAACTCTCTCTCATACGTTGAATGTTCACTATTTGATATCAACTACTGAATTGGTTTTCATGGAAATGTTCTAATTCAGACTAACCTATTAACATCTGACTTCAGATTTCTCTAAAATATTTGTCACCACTTCCTTGATATTTATCAACAAAATCATTCATGATAATATGAGCTATTTCTTTTCACTATGTTTCTCCATTAATATCCTTTGCACTAATAACCTCAAATTATTCAAACTGGGGCCAGAACTGGTGAGAGCTTTCAAATGGAACTGCAAACATCGCATGATAGGAAGCGAAGACAACAATTCTCTTCCTCATTCTTCTCACCAAGGTGCAAGGAAATTTAAAAAATTAATTAGTAATTACTTGACCTCCTTGAGAAGTTTACAATCTACTTTGCAGACAGACATTTAAAGACATTTTGGGAAACAACTGTTAACTCTTTATGGGCAAGGAATGTGTCTGTTGTATTGCATTGTACTCTCCCAAGTGCTCAGTATAGTGCTCTGAACTTAATGCTCAAGAAATCTGATTGACTGATATATGCATAAGTGCTGCAGGGTAAGTGCCTAAGTGCTTAGGTGGTCTAGACTCAAGCAAAAAGGAGGGAAAATAGGGTGGAGAAATTAGATTTTAATCAAGGAAGGCCTCCTAAGGAGATATGATTTTAGAAGGGCTTTGAAGATGGAGAAAGTGGTGGTCTATAAGATATGAAGCAGAGTGGCTTAGTGGAAAGAGCACGGGCTTGGGAGTCAGAGGTCATGGGTTCTAATTCTGCCTCTTCCACTTGTCAGCTTTGTGACCTTGGGTAAGTCACTTAACTTCTCTGTGCCTCAGCAACCTCATCTGTAAAATGGGGATTAAGACTGTGTGGGACAACTTGATTACCTTGTATCTACCCCAGCGCTTAGAACAGTGCTTGACACATAGTCAGTGCTTAACAAATACCATCATTATTATTATATGATGGGGGATGTCAGTTGTGACTAAGTAGAGGGTGGAGAGAATCTACAGTGAGCAGAGTGAGTAGATTGGTATTAAGACTAAAGCGTGAAGCCTGGATGGTAGGGCCAGGGAGCTGATTGAGTGATTTAAAGGCTAATTATGAGGAATTTCTATAGTACATTTATGATATTTGTTAAGCGCTTACTAAGTGCCAGGCACTGTTCTAGGAGCTGGGGTAGACGCAAGATAATCAGGTTGGTCACAGTCCTTGTCCCAAATGGGGCACATGGTCTTACAGATGAGGTAGCTGAGGCACAGAGAAGTGACTTGCCCAGAGTCACACAGCAGACAAGTGGTTGAGCTGGGAATTAGAACCCTGGTCCTTCTAACTCCCAGGCCCATGCTCTATCCACTATGCAATGCTGCTTTTTATCTATTATATTATACATTAGTATTATATAATTGCACCATATTTACAATTATACATTATAAGTTATATTAATATCTGTCTCCACCCTAGACTATAAGCTTATTGTGGTCAAAGAAAGTGTCTACTCTGCCGTATTGTACTCTCCCAAGCACTTATTACAGTGCTCTGCATAAAACAAGCACTCAATAAATAACATTGATTGATTGGTATTTGTTAAACACTTACTATGTGTCAAGCACTATTCTAAGCACTGGGGAAGATAAAAATTTATTAGGTTGGACACAATAATATCCTGCAAGAGACTCACAGTCTATTTAGGAGAGAGAAGAGGGGTACTGAGGCACAGAGAAATTGACTTACCCAAGGCAGTTGGCAGGGCCAAGATTACAACCCAAGTCTTCTGACTTCTAGGCCCATGCTCTTTTCACTAGGCCATGCTCCTTCAATATCAATTGATTTCATCAGTTGATCTATCACTTGATTGATTCTCCCTGATAGGGAGGCAGATGGCAACCACTGGAGGTTTTGTGGAATAAGTAGACCTATACAAAACAATGTTTGAGAACAATGATAAAAGCAGTTGAGAGAAGTGTTTTTTTAATGGCACTTGTTTATCACTTACTATTTACCAGACACTGGACTAAGCACTGGAGTATGTATAAAATAAACAGGAAGGTCAGACATAGTCCCTGCCCCACCTGGGCCTCACAGACTGAGTCAGAGGGACTGGAGGGGCTGGGACAGGTAGAGGCTGATGGCAGGGAATTTGATGCAGTAATCAAGGCAAGATATGGCAAGTACTTGGATTAGCATGGTGTCAGTTTGGATAGACCATAACTGGTGGATTCTGAAAATGCTGTAAAGATAGAACTGGCAGAATTTTGTCATTAAATGTGTGTTGAAGTAGAGAGATGGGTCAAAGATAATGTCAAAGTTGCTAGTGTTTAATACCAGGAAGATGACGATGTTTTAAACAGTACTAGAAAAGCCAGGGAAAGGTGGAAGGTGGGAAGATCAGTTCATTTCTGGATGTGAGTTAGAGTGTCGGTGGTATATCCAAGTAGAGATTAGAGATGTCCAAAAGCAGAAGTAAATTAAAATTGTAGGGAGAGGTTTGGGCTGGAGCAATAGTTTTGGAAATTATCCAGCTAGATGTGTAGTTGAAGCTGTGGGAGTGGATGAACTTCCCAAGAGAGTGTTTGTGATGGAGAATAGGAGATGATCAAGTATGAGGACAATGGCTCCCATGTCACCTCCCCAGTTTAAGCAGCACAGACCTATTAATTAGAGGACCTGAATTCTTATCCTAGCCCTGCCACTTACCTTCTGTGCCATCTTGAGAAAGTGATTTAACTTTCCTTTGCCTCGGGTTTCCTATCTCTAAAGTGGGGATCCAATCAATCAATTGTATTTTTTGAACATTTACTCTGTGAAGAGAACTTTACTAAGAACTCCAGACAGTACGATATAACGAGTTCGTAGGCACGTTCCCTGCCCACAGTTATCTGACAGTCTAGAGGACTCTTCAGTTTCTGTTCTCCCTCCCACTTAGACTGTGAGCTCCATAGGAGACAGGGTTGTGTCAGACATGATTACCTTATATCTATCCCACCATTTACTACATTTGCATATAGGAAGTACTTAACAATTGTTGTTGTTATTATTATAATCAGTATTCTGTAAACAGGACCTTCCCAATGCACACATTGCCTTCACCATGCAATCTCCCAGACTGGGCCTGATTTGAGGCAAGGAATGTCACTGACAGTCCAAATTAGTATAAAAAGTCTTACAAGATAAATTTCATTTTGTGAAAATTTCTGGAGAACATCGATTGTGGGAAAGAATAAAATGTACTATTTTCTACTCAGAACCCACTCACTCACTTTCAATATGCAGTAGAGTTAGCAATACAATGTGTAATTTTCCACCTGCTGCCACCAATGTAAAAAGTTAAAATAATGGCTTTATCTTCTAGTCTTTAAGAATTAGATAATCCACTTATCATAATCTAACTGCCTTTTCCAAACCAAAATACTTATTCTGCCTGGATATTTTCAGTTGTCTACTCTGACTTAGTGTGGCTGAAACTCTATTCAGTGGAAAGAGTACTGCTCTGGGAACAGGCGTCCCTGAGTCTAACACCAGCTCCACCTGCTCAGGTTATGAATTCATTGTTGGAGCCTTCTGTCTTCAAAAAAACTCAGACCAGTGGATAGACTCAGCTAGTCAGTGTGGGAAGTGAGGTCCAAAATTGATACCTTCCAAGTCGGGGTAATTTGGCATGGCTCCAGAACTATACTTGTGGCTACTTTGCCTGCAAATGGACACATAAGAACCTTTGGTGCCTGTTTCACAGTGTGCTATGCTTCTCTTTGCCTACTTGCTCATCCTTTCCCAGTTAGGAACATGACTGGAAGGGAAGAGAGAGTGTGCATGGTGTTACACAATTTGCTGGCATGATAATCAAGTCAGTCAGTCAATCATATTTATTGAGTGCTTACTGTGTTGAGAGCACTGTACTAAGCATTTGGGAGAGTATAATCTAACAATATGACAAACACATTCCATGACCACAGTGGATTTACAGTCTAGAGTCAAGTCTTCTGCATAGGTATTTGGTCCTGAAGTGTCAGGTCTGAAGCTCACCAGTGAGAGACTCCATTATCAATATGGATAGAAAAAATAAAGGTAATGAATTTTTAATCATGTTCAAATACAATAAAGTGAATTTTTATTCCAGATAGTTCACACCAAATTGCATTTTAAAAAAGGTTTAAACCTTAAATAAAATATAAACCTGATTTTGAAATTCTCAATTGATAACTAAATTTTAACTCAAATCAGGTATGAGGAAAAAACAGATAATACTGGCAAGGAAGAAAAATAAATGATAGAAAAAGAGCAAATTGTTCTTGAGAATCTTCAAAATACTAAGTGGATAAATAGCTAGCTGGTTTTGAAGGACCTGTTCTATCTGAGCATAGGGATGTGACCCCATTTTACATATAATAGTAATAATAATAATTTTGGTATTTGTTAAGCGCTTGCTATGTGCCAAGCACTGTTCTAAGCACTGGGTAGATATGAGATTATCAGGTTGTCCCACGTGGGGCTGACAGTCTTAATCCCCACTTCCCATAAGAGGTAACTGAGTCATGGAGAAGTTAAGTGACTTGCCCTAAATCACATAGCTGATATGTGGCAGAGCTGGGATTAGAACCCACGACCTCTGTCTCCCAAGCCCATGCTCTTTCCACTGAGCCACGCTGAAATTCAAGGTAGAAAGGATGTAAAGGCAGAATTTTAAAGGTAGTTTGGGAGTTGATTTGAAACTGGCAGACTTGAAACCACTGTAGGTCTTGGGGATCACTTTGCTGAGAATAAAAAGGGACAGCTAAAGATCAGCCCTTAGGACTGAGCTATTTTAGTGATAGACCTAAGGCCAGATTGTTCCAAGACAAAAGGTCCATATTTCAAAGCTGTTTTTGATAAAAATGCAAATACAATTGGTGATGGGACAACACTTACACAGTAAATCCAGATAAAATGAATCCATGAACAGTTTCCAAGAGTGCAACAGATGAAAGGATATTTTCAGAAGCTTGCCACTTGTCAAAAGAAATGGAGATAAGATATCATTCTGTACCCTGCTGTCTTGAAACCCTCATTTATGATACACAGGTGTTTGAGAAGCTGAGAGGTCCTGTGCTCTCTAAAGTGGAAAATATCAGCTCAAAAGGATTTATGAGACAGACTTCTTTTAAATCTCTACTCAAAGTATGGATTACAAGCTTTAAGCTGTTCTATATTAAAAGATGTTTTTTAAAAAAATCATTTTATAATTTGAAAAGATAAGAAAATATTATCTCATATTGTCTAAGCTTTGAAATATGAAATCTAAGTTGAATTCTGGTAACTTTCCATTGCTTGTTTTAGAGTACATAGTTTGCCATGGAGACTATTTTGAAAAATGATATACTAGTTT
This sequence comes from Ornithorhynchus anatinus, assembly GCF_004115215.2. Classification (NCBI taxonomy): domain Eukaryota; kingdom Metazoa; phylum Chordata; class Mammalia; order Monotremata; family Ornithorhynchidae; genus Ornithorhynchus; species Ornithorhynchus anatinus. Next base: position 23,936,335 of record NC_041737.1, on the reverse strand, counting down.
ATTGTAATTCTGAGAATTTGAGGAATGGCATGACATCAGGATACCAGTGTTAACAGTATCTAAAAAATAACTGGAACTTTTAGTTTAATTAGTACAAGAAAAATGATAGATTTTAAAAGAATTACAGTGTATTAGGAAGTAAGAAACAATGGATTTCGTCCTGCCTTATACAAGCTGTGTACATAATTAAAACTGAATTCAAGTCCACACTATGGGGCTTTTAGCACACAGGTAAACTACCAGTAGTGCTTCATTGAATTTGGCAGAGATTTTGATTACCTTTTCTACTGATCCTTCTAGCCCCTGCTGTTTCTTGGCTGTAATGAGAAAAGAGGAGATTAAATCAGATCGCATCTCACAAGATGTTATATCTGGTAGCTTTATTTAGAAAAAGGAAAAGGGACTGAAAGATGTTACCTCAGAAGCTGGGAAGCGATGGCGTGTTTACATAAGTGTTACTTTCCCTACACCTCAATTTCATGTACATCTTCCTGATGAGAGATAACTAATATGGGTAATTTTCACCATTTTCTTCCACATCATAATTTCTAATAGGTTTGTTATTGACTATCAACTAATCTTTCAATTTCTCCAGACTGTTTAAGTTCACTGTGAGTAGCTATCATGCATACAAAGAGTATTGCATTATACTTTCCCAGAGCTCAGTTCAGTGCTTTGCATGGAGTAATTGCTTTCAATAATTGTCATTCATTAATAATCTCTATTGCACATTCTGTTTTCATATAACATTGCATTAGGATGACCATTTCTAAAATGAAGGATGTGATAAGTGGTTTGTTTTAGGATCTGGCCTCTTAGGATTCCAGCTAGTAATGACATCATTTGACAATTTTCAGTCCTCTTTCTTGTCTTTTTCTTTCATTTCATGTGCTGGAAAAGATTGTATGTTTTGGAAGACCTGGTCACAGACAAAGAATGGTACTGAGAGGATACCATAGGTCAATTTTCTCTTGAACATACCCATATACTCTTAAAGATGAATTCCTAAAAGGATTAGGGAATTTACCAATATGTAAATATTGGACAGATTCCAAATATGGAGAAAGTCACTGTGGAAGTTGGAAACATGGAATATGATAAAGCATCTGCACCTGATTTCATGTCCGTTGAAATATCCTGGTATAGATGGGGGACATAATGCTTACACAAGTCTTTCTTGAAAATATGAAGTACCTAGGAGAAGTCAAAGGATCACAAACATACCAGTATCATCAATTAACAATTGACATTGCTAATGTCAAAACGAAAATTGTTTTTCCTTCCAACTCTTCTCTTCCATATAACTTTGCCATCACTGTTCACTGAACCACTATCCTCCCTGTCTCTGGAGCCCAAAACCTTGACTTTCAGTCCACTGTTAATTCCTGTTGTTTTGCCTCCACTCACTCCCTTGGTCAGTTGATCTGTAGAAAGATTTCAACTACCACCTCTATACTTCTACATCACCAGCTCCGACCTTTCTCCCCTATAATTTCTCATATGTCCTTCTGTCTTCATGACAACTCTATACAGATGTCCTGCCAGCATCTTAAGCTCACTAAAGCTAAAAGGGCAATAGAACTTTGTCACAGCTTCCCTAGAATTCTGCTTAGCCTACTGAGCCATGAAACCTTTCACTGTTTCCCACATTGCCTAGTTAACACATAATTCAGTGTACATGAGTTCATACTTTATTAGGCACAAAAAACTAATGATTTTGAATTATCTCTTAATACACACAAAAAACTGGCAAATCTAAAAGATTAATAAGTCTTCTAACTCGTACTTATTAATGCTACTAGTAATACTCAAGCATCAGTTTATGAAAAAGGCTACCCTTCTCTCTGATGTATACTCTAATCAGTTTCCCTAATACAAAAAGAAACAAGCAAGGGAAATTTGCTCCCTAAAGATAAAGATTAAGGACTTCTATATATAAGTTTTAGAGCAAATACAGGAACTGTAAATAGAGGCCTATAATGAAACAAGTTTAGGCTCAGCTTAATAAATTATATACTATTTAGCACAAGGTTGCTTGAGAGAAACACTCACTCTTGGGATTTAAGGACAAAATGTTTGTATATTATTTCTTTATAGTTATTAAAATTAATATAATTCCACAGATCTAAGGTCTAAGAGGAATTTAGTAAGCTTAAAGAAATCTCCTTGTGCACTACTTTGCGAATAAGGTCGAATCTGCCCAGGACAAAATAAAATGAAGCATGGATAGTTTTAGAATGAATTAAGGTGTTTGAAAATTTGGATAACTCAAGGCTAACCTCTTGCTATAGTCTCACTAGGTTATGCAAATTTACTTTTTTTTTTTTACCTAAAGTGTTCCGATAATTAGGACCACATAGACCTTGAGTATCTATTCCCTTGATAAGATGCTCATTTGTTAATACAATTTTGTTGAGAGGTAGGTTTCTTAAACTGCTTAGAAATATTTAAATGTAATGGAAGATATGCTTACTCATAATATGTTGACACAGAAATAATCACTGAATTTTAAAGTTCAATTGGAATACTTGCTGAAATACCTCAACATGTCTACCACTGAAGACAAGTCACTTCAAAATTTACAAAACATTTTCAGAGCCATGAAAAATGGCAAAACAACTGGAACCAATGGTATATCTGTTGAGGATAAAGGTATAGAGGTGACACCCTGCTGAAACACTTGTCCAAGCTGTTCCTCAACAGAAGAAACTGTGAATAGATGCCACAGGATCTCAAACATGCGGCCATTATTTCCATGTTTAGGAAGAATGATGCAGGATTGTATTGCTGTAATTATTGCGGTAGGTCTCTTATTACCCTCCATTGTCAGTACCATCTTAGCTTTTGTATTCCAGGATTGACTACTAAAGGATGCCATGAATAGAACTCTCCCAATGTAGCTTCGGACCCAGTGCTTGAGAAGCACCCTAGCCTAGTGGAAAGAGCATGGTCCTGGGAGTCAGAGGCCCTGGTTTCTAATCACAGCGCTGCCACTTATCTATTGTGTGACCTGGGCAAGTTACTGAACTTCTCTGCGCCTCAGTTTTCACTAAATGTATATGGGAGATTAAATACCTGTTCTTCCTCTCTTTCATACTGTGAGCACCATGTAGGACAGGCCCTGCTTCTGATCTAATTATCTTGCATCTACACTAGTGCTTAGTTTTTTTGTTTTTTAAAATGGTATTTAAGTGTTTAAAAGACTGATCATTTGTATGCATGTATGTATACATTTGTATGTATAGTAATCGATGCTATTTATTGAGCACTTACTGTGTGCCAAGAACTGTACTAGGTGCTTGTAAAACAATACAGTAGGGTTGGCAGTCACATTCCCTCCAAACCCTGTCCTCTCCCTGACTTCCCTGTCACTGTGGACGGTACTACCTCCTTCCCGTCTCACAGGCCCGCAACGTTGGTATCATCCTTGACTCTGCTCTCTCATTCACCCCACACATCCAATCTGTCACCAACACCTGCCAGTCTCACCTTCACAATATTGCCAAGATCCGCCCTTTCCTCTCCATCCAAACTGCTACCGTGCTGGTACAAGCTCTCATAATATCCCGACTGGATTATTGTGTTAGCCTCCTCTCTGATCTCACTTCCTCCTGTCTCTCCCCACTCCAGTCTATTCTTCATTCCACTGCCAGGATCATCTTCCTACATATCGCTCTGGGCATGTCACTCCCCTCTTCAAAAACCTCCAGTGGTTGCCTATCAACCTTCACACGAAACAAAAACTCCTCACTCTTGGCTTGAAAGATCTCCATCACCTGGTCCATTCCTACCTCACCTCCCTTCTGTCTTGCTACTGTCCACCCCATACACTCCACTCCTCTGCTGCTCACCTCCTTCCGATCCCCCATTCAGACCTTTCCCACATCGACCCCTGGCCCACATCCTACCATTGTCTTGCCCATTATTGAGCAGGGATTGTCTTTATCTGTTGCCAAATTGTACATTCCAAGAGCTTAGTCCAGTGCTCTGCACATAGTAAACGCTCAATAAATACTATTGAATGAATGAATTCCCTGACTGCCAACATTCTCTCCTGCTCAAGAGGGAGAGGCAAATATTAGAATATTAGAATACTAGGGGAATGGGAGAGTATAGAGATATGTGCTTAAGGGCTGGGAGGGTGGGGTAATATCAAGTTCTTCAGGGATATAGATCCAAGTACATAGGCAATATAGATGGAAAGGCAAATGGGAGAAATGAGGGCCTATTTAGGGAAGTTCTTTTGAAGAAGATATGATTTTAGAAGGGTTTTGAAGGTGGGTAGACATGGAATCTTTGTGCTCTGAAGATGGAGGAAGTTCCAGGCCAAGGGGAAGATGAGGGCAAGGGATTGGTGGCAAGACAAGAACTTTTAATAGAATTGACTTTGGAGTAGTGAAGTATACTGGTTGGGTTGAAAAGGGAGATCAGTGAGATAAGGTAGGGGTGGGCTAGGTGATTGGGTGCCTTAAAGCCATTGATGTGGAGTTTCTGCTTGTGGAGGTAAATGGGCATAGGAAGTTTTTGAGGAGTGGGGAGATGAGAACTGAATGGGCTGTCTGTACACTACTTTATATTTATAAACTTTCAACTTGGCATGGACCTTAATACCTTGTCACAAAACACTTCAGTCTTTCCCCCAAGCCGTGCCAAACTTTCTTGGTTGTTTCCTACTTCAGTGTCTTCCCATAGATTAAGTAATAATGTACTATCTTAGTCTCAGAATTTGTTGACAGTATTAAGTTCTTTGTTGCTAATTAATGGCTTGGGTGGCATATCAAGTTTCCTACTCATGGGCTTATACATAACCTTAGGTTTCTGCAAGTTTATTGTCAGTATATATATGTGGCACTGAGCTGATTTTTCAAATTGATTCATAATCATTAATATGCACCTCATGGATACATTTGTTCTCCAGCTGTTCCTGGATGATTGCTTAAAGTCTTTGGTGATGTTCATAACTTCTTAAGTTGGAAAAATTTTATTGGAATGGTAATTTATTGATTGGAATTTTATTTTGCCGTAATATATGTGTTTCTAAGATTGGCCTAGCCCTTTCTGTACTAATGACCACCACCCTGGTCCAGGTATCTGATATATGATACTTTGATGGCTTTATCAGTCTCCTCATGGATATACTAATTCTGTTGTATTGAACGTCCGCAAGTGCTTAGTACAGTGCTCTGCACATAGCAAGTGCCCTAATACCACTGTAGAATTGATTAATTGATACCAGCTTCCAGCTTCTCTCTTTCCAGTCTGGTTTTCCTGCCGCTGCTCCACATCCTCCTTCTGAAATGTTGTCTGTGCCCATCCTTAAAATCCCACTCATCTTTGATCACTACTTCTAAGGTGTCTATCAATTCTCTAACTTTCACCTCTCTATTCTCTTCTACTATATGCTAGCTCATACTCTTTGTATCTCCCAAGCTTATTTTATCAATGTACCTAGTTCTCAACTCACTCACGCACAACCCCTGATTCCTTGTACCTAGAGCTCCCTCCCTTTTTAAATAAGCCTCTTCACAAATCTGCCTATCTTCAAAACCCTTCTGAAACCAACCCCCTTGCAGGAGGCTTTCCTCGATTAACTTTTTCTTCTCCCATGGTAACATTTTCCTAATCTCATCTCAACACTTTTGAATTATCATAGCACTTTTGTGCATGCAGCCTCTTGTCCCACTTCTGGACATATTACTCCATATATTTTAATATTTGAAGACTTCTTCCTCTTATTTGTAAATTATTTTCAGTCTATCGTTCCAGTTAGATTGTGAGCCTTTTGTGGAAAGGGATCATACTGTCTACCTTTATTGTACCTCCCCTGTTACTCCAAGTGTTGAATTCAGTACCTTGTGCATAATACATGTTCAGTAAGTATTATTGATAATTATGTGTGTATGTGTGGTAATATTTGTATAATATATATGTGCATCTATATTGTTTTAATTTATCACATAGTTTGCAGGTTTATGTAACACTTATCTGAATAGCATATTAATATTGCATCTGCCTATTATTAGTTCACAGAGAATAAAACAAGAAGATTACTCACAAACCATTCATTGGACACTTACATTCTTTCAGGATGGCTTAAATTTGTTTTTGTCTCACTGGAAATAGAATTAAGACTCAGATGTTCTTGATAGCCTACCGCCTAATCTCTTCACTAAGCCACACCAAAAGGAAAGAATCAGAAGTTCCCAAAGGGGGACAAATAACCAGGCAGGTTTGCTTAGCCTCTTTTCTAAGGAGTATCCATCTTATAACAATATTAATCCTACTTTCTTGGGACTGCATCTGATATTTTTATTCCTGGTAGTATATAGCTTCTTACTTTCAAGTTTCTTTCAACCAACTATATTGTTGTGTGAAAATCTGAATTGATAGTTTGCATATAAATTACATCTTTCAATGACAAGAGCTTTTGACTTGAACATTTCATATAATACAAAGCTTATTTACAAATATAAGAGTGCTTGATTGAATCTGGTTTCATCATTCTTACCTTAAATGTTAGTTGAACCACTCAGATCTTACTGAGACATCCTACTTTAACAGAAGCACAGATTTAGACTTGTGCTGGGCAAGTATTTTAACCCCTGCTGCTTCTCCCCAACACCCCCACCCCTTCTTCCATTGCTCCCCTGTTATAGACCTCAGCATGCCAGGCACCAACCTTTCTGACATTGCATCCAGGGCCAGTGTCATGCTTAGCATGCCATCTGAATCCAGTTTGTCTCCTTCCTTCCAATGGTTGCTTATGTTTACAACTAAATCTTTGACTCCAGTATATGCAGGGGCTAAAGGACAGATAGAATGATGAATGGGGACCGATGAGCAGGACAGCTGTTATTGAACAGAAATTAAGCCTAAGAAGGGTCAATCCAGTGCAGGAAATGCTAGGAATCTGGTAGGGGTAAGGACTCTGGGGGAAAAAAAGGTAGTATTGTTGTGGACCGCCAGAGTCATTGAATTTTCTATCTCTGTAATGAACCAAGGCTGAAAGGAAGTATGTACTTATTGTCCAAAAATGGTCCAATAATGACAGCAGTTATATGTTTTCAGAAACCAATTTTGTAATTTGTCCTTCAAACTGCCCTTCATTTTTCCACAACTTCAAAATTTATGCCTACTTTTTTTTTTCAATTTAAATAGTAGCATGGGACTACAAAATAGAGGGGTTTTTTTTCTGAGTAACATGATATGATCTCTGAACAGAGATCTGTCCCTATTGGTCAATCAAATGCAGAAGTATTTTCACATACAACATATTTTCAGGTCTTTGCATTAAATATTACATAGGCACTTTTGGAAATCAGGTACATTTAGTAATGATTAGTCCAGTGGTCTAAGTCAATACCCTTCTTTAAATAGAGACCCAATTTATAGCTTACCATCCATCATAAACACCATCTACTAAAGAAATGTTGGAGTGTTCATTGTTAAAGCTCTGGGGAATCTTCCTTCTCTCTCTTGTTGGCAAGGTCCTACTGAAGAATATAAGCTACCTGAATCATCATATGGCTCCAGATCAAAATCCAACACAGCAGATGTGATTTTGGCAAGATTTTAGTGAACCCCATTGTGTCTATCAGGACATAAGTAAGCTGTTAACACTGATAGTTCTGAATGTTTTTGAGTTTTACGAATAACATGAAAATATTACCTTCATGTATATAGCCTTTAATGTTTTTATTATATCGTGTCATCTTTGTTGTATGTTTTGATCTTAGATAATTTGGAGAACTCATTGTTAATGATAATATATATAGTGGCATCTCCAGAAGGAAAGGGAGTGGAGATGAAAAAGGAGAAAAGGAACACATTTGTATTTACAGAGTGGTGGTTCTTTCAAGGACTTTATTGATTGTTCATAAGATTGAGTAAATAACAAACTTGACTTTTCAGCTGTTATCACTATAACAGGAGGTTTGAATGCTTTCCATATAGGGGGTGATGTCCTCAGAGCCTATCCACAAGGAAATGTTTGTATTATTGTAAATTAGATTATGTAAAACAAGGATTATGTCTACTAACACTATTGAACTCACACTCCCAAGTCCCTTGTTCAGGGCTTTGTGTTCAAACTGTGTTCAGTAAATACTATTAATCAATTATTATCCCGAGTGGGATTGCTGAGACACCTAACCAGGTATTTGGGGTGAGGAAGGGGGAAAGCATGATGGATACAGTGCCATTCTCCTGGAAGTTTGAGTCGAAGGAGAAAAACTCCCTCTTTTTTGGAAATCCAATCTTCTCTTTTTCCTTCATCCCATCCAAACTGTCATTATTATTCTGATTAACATTTCTCTATTGATCTGTATAATTCAGACCTTCTTGACTAAACAATCTGTATAGTGGACTTTACTCTGGTAAGTGCCAAAGTCTCCAATTGTCTCTGCAGTGTGAGCAGTGTGCATATAACTATTAGTCCTACTTCTGAGACAGAAACACAAAAGTATTCTGTTCTACAGCTTCACTCTGCACACTTAACATCAGTCAGCCATCCCGGAATATATCTATATGGCCACTGGTGGGAAAAGCAAGATAATATGGATTGCCAGTTTATGTCATCACCAAGACATTAAAGGCATATTAGGCACACGTCTTGCTAGGGTGGAATACACTTATCCTATTTTAAAAAGCAAATGGCAGTAATATTGGAAGATACAAGTTGATAGATTTGCTAACATTTTGCTCACCTCTAATTGGAAAGAGAAAGATTGGCTTAAAAATTGCTTGCTTTACATTCATTTATTACTCAAAGCAAATTGACACAGTCCCTCAACATATGGGGCTAACACTATAAGAGGGAACAAAAATAGGTATTTAATCCCCTTTTTATATATGAGGAAATTGAAATACAGAGAAGTTAAGCAACTTGCCCAGGATTACATGGAGACAAGTGGTGGAGCCAAGATCAGAACCCAGATCCTATGACTCCTAGCCCTCTGCTCTTTTCACTAGGCCAAACTGCATTATAGTAAGCACTATCTTTGGTGCTTCATCCATTTCATTTTGTTAATTCATTCTTCACTTTTATCAAACCCTTACCATCCTCTTAAATATATAAAACAAATATAAATTGAAGATTGTGCTTGTCCATACTGAGTCTACAACCTAGGAAACAAGACATACACATTTTTTTAAAAAAACTAAATGTTAAATGTTAGAGAATATGCTAAAGAAGAATCTTGATTATTTTGTTGCTCTTACTCCTCCTTGGGACCCATTCTCAGTTTGATATAGCAATTAATCACCAACACTCTAAAGTTCCTGGGACTCCCTCTTCACTCCATCCCTGCTCCAGGTGAAAGTGGGGCTGAAACTCTGTACTCGTCCCGAGGTGAGGAAATTAGGGCTTCAACCTCCCCTGATTTTTCTGTCTTCCACTTCTTTCCAAAATAATAGAAACTAACAGAAATAACAAATACAAAGAAAATGACTATTGCAGAATGAAACATAGACTCATATGTGACAATGATAGCAGTAGTAATAATGGTATTTATAAAACTCTATGTGCAGGGCACTGCACAATACACTGTGAAAGAATATACAGATGGGAATTGTTCATCCCGAGAAGAAATACAGCACATTGCATGTGTACTGGTTATGGAGTTAGCATCATGCCACTGTATGAAATTATATTAGGAAAAAGTTTTTATGGAGAACTCCTGCTGATTTTCAGATGAATGTCTTTAACTGAAAGCATTTGGATTTGTAATTAGATATTCCTTAATCTGAGTTTCCCAAATACATCCAGAGTAACAAATCACCTTCCTCCAAAACAAGTGTTTTAGTACTGTTATCAGAATATCAACAAAAAGATGCAACTAAGTATTGGACAATCACTGGCACTGTATCAATATCTGACAAGTTGATTTATCATGGGGAAGGCACATGCACGAGTCTGTAGTGATGTCAATGTGTAGAAAAAGCCGAAGATCCACAAAAGGTCTCTGTGTTAATTACCAGTAGTACTCTGTTCATTTTCCCAAATTTCATAACTACAAGTACCTTCTACCACAGCCTAAATAAGAAAGACAGCACCCAAAATCCATCTCATAGATGATGGTCATTTCATTCATACAGTGGCAGGCACTGACTACCATGTAGCTCTTGGAAACTACATCCACTTCTGAGTACTGGGCTAAAAATCATCTCAAAGGCTCCTAAGTTGTGTTAGCAGGAGAGTCGGTATGTCAAAAAAACTGCATGCTGATAATTGAGTTTGTTCAATTTTGGATTCTAGGTGAATGAAATACTCTGTCCCCAGTTCAGTCCATACTTCACTCTGCTGCCCAGATTATCTTTCTACAGAAATATTAAGGGGGCATATTACCCCCCCTTTAAAAATCTCCAGTGGTTGCCTATTAACTTCCATATCAAACAAAAACTCCTCACTATTGGCTTCAAAGCTCTCCATCACTTTCCCCCTTCTTACCTCTCCTCCCTTTTCTCCTTCTACATCCCAGCCCGCACACTCCGCTCCTCTACTGCTAACCTTCTCACTGTGCCTCTATCTCACCTGCCCCGCTGTCTACCCCTGGCCCATGTCATACCTCTTGCCTGGAACACCCTACTTCCTCAAGTCAGCTAAACAATCACTTTCCCTTGCTTCAAAGCCCTGCAAAAGGCTCATGTCCTCCAAGAGGCCTTCCCAGACAGACCCCCCTTTGCCTCAGGTCCCCTGACTTCTGCATCACCTCGACTTACTCCCTTTGCTCTTTCCCGCCATGCCCTACAGTACTTATGTATATATGTATATATCTATAATTCTATTCATATTGATGCCTATTTACTTGTTTTGATCAGTATATATGTAATTCTATGTATATTCATGCCTGTTTATTTGTTTTGATATCTGTTTTCCTCCTTCTAGACTGTGTGCCTGTTGTGGGCAGGGATTGTACTTTCCAAGTTCTTAATACAGTGCTCTGCACAAAGTAGGTGCTCAATAAATACTATTGAATGAATGAATTAATGAACTCTGAACACACCCCAACAGCTTTAGTGTAGCCATAAATCCCACGTGTTTATACCAGTGAAAACAGTGAACAGGTTTTTCTCAGAAAGGCTGTTTACCTGGAAACCATCATGTCTAAGGCAAGATGACACTTCCAAGGTGGGTTCAATAAAAATGACTCTGATTTTTTTTAAAAAAGAACTATCGTCAGGAACCAAGAAATATCTTGGAACTCCTCCTGATCTTCATAAACAGCTAAACAGAAGTCAGCAGTGACATACTGATCGAGGTAAATGACATTTATCATCAGCAAGTTCCAAATCAGAAGACATCCAAAACTTGGCTAGCAAACCATTAGGCTATGTGGCCTAATAGAGCATGGGCCTGAGAGTCAGAAGGAGCTGGGTTCTAGTCCCAGCTCTGCCACTTGTCTTCTGTGTGACCTCAGGCAAGTCACTTCACTTCTCTGTGCCTCAGTTACCTCAACTGTAAAATGGTGATTAAGACTGTGAGTCCCATGAGGAAAATGGACTGTGTCTAACCTCATTACTTTATATTCATTTATTCAATCATGTTTATCGAGAGCTTACTGTGTGCAGAGCACTGTATTAAACACTTAACCCTAGCACTTAGAACAGTGCCTGGTACATAGTAAGTGTTTAACAAATACCATAAAAACATATGTGATAGATGGCAAAGTTCAATTTTATGTACATAATATGTTTTGGGGGTCTGGGAGTGGGGTGAGAAGCAGAGTGCTTAAGGGATTACACACCCACCCCACATGGATAATGCAGAAGAAAAAGGGACTAGGGTGGAGAAATGATAGGGTTATTCAGGAAAGACATCTTGAAGGGGATATGATTTTAATAGGGCTCTGAAAATGGGGAGATTGGTGTCTGTTGGATGTAAAGGGGAGGGAGTACCAGACCCAAGGAAGGACATGGGCAAAGGGTTGGCAGCATCATACATCATCATCTGGGTTCAGTGAAAATGCCATTAATGTTTTGTGTGAATAGGGCTGATTAAATCAGTGCATGAATGACCATATCCTTCTACCTCCTGGACATAGAAAACCAGTCTTTGGCCACAATTCTGCATTTCTTACCTTCATTTTCTGGTACTTTTTTCATTCCCACCTCTTGATGATTTTCTAAAGATGTTCTGTTCAAATTCTTTCTGATAGTTGTCCATTAAACTGATATATCTTACCTCCTAGTTCATTCATTCATTCATTCAAGCATATGTATTAAGCACTTATTGTGTGCAGAGCACTGTTGTCCACATTATGTGAGATTTAGACTCAAAGTGTTTAAAAGTGTTTATGTCCTTTCCATTTTTCACTGAACTAGTTCATATTACTAAGGAGCATATGTGTGTATTCATTCAATCGTATTTATGGAGTGTTTACTGTGTGCAGAGCACTGTGCTAAACACTTGGAATGTACAATTCGGCAGCAGATTGACACAATCTCTGCCCAACACTGGGCTCATAGTCTCAAAGTGTATATACTAACACTGGCTATTTTTTTCTTCTCTGCCCTTCAAAATTGTGGTGTTTTGATCATTGATTTGATGCAGGTGTTCTGATTATGTTCCAAGACCTAATCATTTTTGATCCTTTATTGCCACTTGATGTTAGGTATTGCATGAAAGTGATATTTTCAAAAGTGTTCTAGCACTTAAATGTAGATGCCATGGCAGGTCCAGATTTCATAGCCAAAGGTTAGATGCAATTGCTCAATATGCATTCAGTGTGGTATATATCTTTTTGCCATGTTGTTGCCATACTGTCTTGCAAAATAAAGTTGTCCTGCTGTTCATTATGCTCCACTTACTGTCAGTTTGTTTCAATACTGGTCAGGTATTCATATCTAAGTATGTACTACATATCTAGGCTTGGTCAACTAGTAAAATGCCCATTTGTTTAGCTAGTTGTGAATCAGTATGCTATTCACAATATTCATTAACCTTTAAGGGTGTAGTGCCAAACGGCTTTACCTATTTAATTTAATTCCTATGGGAAATTGTGCTTCCCTATACAAAGTCCTGAAAGTAACCTTCTTAAATCTAAATTAGATTTTCAGTAAGCACCCTTTTAGTTCTGTTTATGTAAATTTCTTTACTAACTTTGCATGTTTTATGAACAGTAATTTAATTGTTTAGTTGATTGTGAATACAGTCTGCCATTCATAATGTTCATTAACTTCTAAGTGTCTGCTGCCAGGAACTGAAAAAGCTATTTATGTTAATTACCATGAGAAAAATCAATTTGCTTAACACTATTTCACTTAATTCTCATTTTAGTGAAAATCAGTTCAGAAGCAAGGTCCTTGCCATCTTTTCATATCCTTGCACTGTGTAAGGTTGTGCTGCCTGAGTAGCATAATTCAGTGAGAACCTTCAGCTCTGTCCGCTAACCACCCCATATCCCAACTGCCATTCCTCTCCAAACTCCTTGAGCCATCTATATACAACTGCTGCCTCTACTTACTCTCCTTCAGTTCTCTACTTGACTCCCTCCAATCTGGCTTCTGGCTCCTTCACTCTACAAAACTGCCCTATCAAAAGATCATCACTGATCTCTTTTTGCCAAATCCAATGGCTTCTACTCCATCCTGATCCTGCTCAACCTCTCAGCTGCTTTCAACACTGACGACCAACCCTTTCTCCTGGAAACTTCCAACCTCAGCTTCGTTGACACTGTCTTCTCCTAGTTCTCTTCCTGACATTCTGGCCATTCATTCTCCGTCTTTGTTGTGGGGCTCCTCCTCTCTTTCCCTTCCACCCTCAAGTGGGATATTCTTACAAGGCTCAGTGTTCGGTCCCCTTCTATTCTCCATTTACCCCCACTCCACTGATCTCACCAACACCTCAAACGTAACATGTCCAAAACAAACTCCCCAACTCAAATATGACATGTCCAAAACAAAGCACCTTATCTTCCCATCGAAACCTTATCCTTCCCATTACTTTCCCACCACTGTAGACAGTGCCATCAACCTCTCTCACACAAGCCCACAACCTTGATGTTTTCCTCTACTCATCTCTTCCATTCAACTTACATATTTAATCCATCACCAAATCCTGTCATTTCAATCTTCACAGTAAAGCTAAAAGGCACCCTTTCCTCTCTATCAAAATTGCTCCCTCATTAATCCAAGTATTTATCATATCCTGCCGTGATTACTACATCTTCCTCTATCCAGACTTCCCTGCCTCCTGCCTCTCTACACTTCAGTCTATACTCAGCCACCTGGATCATTTTTCAAGAAAACTTTCAGTCCATGTTTCCCCACTTCTCAAGAACCTTCAGTGGTTGCCCATCCATCTCCACATCAAAGAGAAACTCCTTACCATACACTTTAAAGCACTCAATCACTTTCTCCTGCCTTACCTTTCTGATTTACTACTATAACCCTGTTGCTATATTTTGCTCCTTTAATGCTAACTTATTCACTGTACCTCAGTTGCGTCTCTCTCTCCAATGACCACTCATTCACATCCTGCCTCTGGCCTCATATCCTAGAATTCACCACTCTGCCCACCTTCAAACTTATAAAAGAACATCTCCTCCAAGAAGCATTCTCCAACTAAGCCTTCAATTTCCCTTCTCCAACTCATTGCTGGATTTTCACCTCTAATTCATCTCACCCTCAGACCCACTGTACATATTTAAATGTACATTGGGTCCAGCCATGTCTTAGTGGAAGGAGCACAGGCATCAATGTCGGAGATATGGGTTCTAATCCTTGCTTTGTCACATGACTGTTATGTGACCTTGGGCAAGACACTTAATTTGTCTTAAGATGGGGAGTCATTTAGACTGTGAGCCCCATTTGGGACAGGGACTGCGTCCAACCTGATTATGTTGTATGTATCCCAGCTCTTAGAATGGCGATTGACAAATAGTATGCTCTGAGCAAATATTACTATTACTATTCCAATGTTATTTCTTTATACTGATGTTTATCTCTTCATCTAGAAATGTAAACTCCTTGTGGGCAGGGAACATGTTTACCAACTCTTTTATAATGTACTCTCCCAAGCACTTAATACAGTATTGTGCACACAGTAAAAACTTTATTAATAAGTTTGATAATCTTGTATGGCAATACATCAGTATTTATTGAACACTCATTTATTCACTTTTTAAATATTCAACTGCAGTTTCTAAAATTGGTAACTTGATAATAAAATACATTAATATCTTATGAATGATAATAATGATTATGGTCTTTGTTGAACACCTATGATATGTCAAGCTCTGTAAAGCATTCGGGCAGATACGTGATAATCAGGTTGGACAATCTCTGTCACACATGGGGCTCACAGTCCAAGTCCAAGGATTTAGATCCCATTTTACAAATGAGGAAACTGATGCAGAGAAGGTAAGTGACTTGCCCAAGGTCACACAGTGGAGCAAAATTAGAAACCAGTTCCTTTGACTCCCAGGCTCTTGTTCTTTCCACTAGGCCACCATGCCTCTTCTTGGTACTTCCAGGACTAGGCAACGGTCCATTACCAGGGACAACTACAACAAGAGAAGCACCTGCGTCACTGTCCTCCAGGACACCCGGGCTTCTTATATGTTGCTCATTCGCTGCCTGTCATAAGCAGGGACTGAATGACTTGAAGAGCAGTAACCCTTTTAGGAGTAAGACAAGCTGGTCACTGTGTCCAGGCAGAGAACAGGGCAATAGTTGGGAAGTGCATTATGCTCAAAAAAATACTGTCTTAATGATAGGAGACACGTGAGAGTGTTTGAAAGCAAAAGTGTAGAATCCATTGGAGAGTGAGCTGTCAAAGACAGCAATCAGGGAAGAAAGAAGAGTGGGTGCAAGGGGTTTTTACATGGTGAGAAGGGATGTATCCCTCTCAGGGTCGCACCTGGAGAGTTTCCAGGAGTCTATCAGTCTTGACTACAGGAGGGAGAGTCAAGCAGAGGCATACCTATTCCATTCCTAGCTTGGTCATTGGCTAGGGAGTGGAAGGCAATCTGCTTCAAGTCAAAACTCCCCTGTGCTGGGCAGCAGTGGTATGGGAGAAAGTTGAGGGTGGACACTCAAGTTTACTTCGTGGAAGGAGACAATGGTAAACCACTTCTTCTCTGTGAAAATTCTGTGGATACAGTATCAGAATGATTGCAGATGGAGGTGGGGCATTTTGGGAGAGACATGTTCATGGTGTCTCCATTTTGCAGCTTCTCAACAACATCACAGTTGTGCCTATTTGTATTGGATCCCCAACCTTAGCAGTCAAAGAAAGATCTTTCAGGGGCAGTTGAAACATCAAAAACTGTGGTTATCGTGCCCACAGAACATCTACTCATATTAGTAGTCAAGCTGCTACCATCAAAGAACCATTAACCTGAATCCTGTAATTTCCACTGAGAGTACTGCACATAAATTTAAAGTACTATGGCATAGGAAAGTGTGCAGTAGTAAAGTATAATATCAGCCTCACAACTCCACCTTGATACTCTTCCATCCATCCATCTCCAGGCTGACTTCCTTTTTCAGTGTCTTTTTTTTCCAGTACATGGCTTTGTCTAAGTAGAGTGATATTTTATATAGTGATGGAATTCTTCTTCCCAGAAGTCAACTCTCTGCCCTCTGGAGATTTTTTGTGAGAGTCAAGGAAGGTTTGGGATGGAATGAAAGGAAGAGTTCCAAGGAGGTCCAGAATATGAATTAAAAATAAGGCCAAATAAAATATCCTAGATTCATATGAAAGGAGGCTCCTGCATTTTTTTCAAATTATATGTAGTTGACTGAAGATTACCCACAGTCATGTAATGCCATGTTGGGAATTCATAAAGATCAACTAAAATCCCTGTGGAGTATCAAGAAAAACAATAATATTTATTAAAAGGGAAATACTAATGACCTTGAAATCACATATCTATTAGCCACTTTCTCTATAAATATTAGATCAAATGGTCAATAAGGTCTTTATAAATAATTATGGGTCTGGGTAAAAACGAATACGTTTTTGTAAAGACAAATCTAGTGGTCATTTTGTCAGAAGGTGAGTGAGCTATTTTAAGAAGTTGAGTGGTCCATGTAAATTCACCACAATTGTGCCCTCACATGTAATTTAACCATTTTCACTCTATCCTTCTGTGCATGAGACCAGTCTATATTTCTATTTTTGTTTCAATGAGGAGCTTATTCATAAAATTAAATGATTATGCAAATGCTTGTTAATCCTGCAAGCATTTCTCAAAAAAGACTCATTAATAAGCATTCTACTTATTTTCTACAGTCCAAACTTGTACAAAAGAGAATCATATTGTTGTTTTGTTTTTAGTCTATAAACTTTTGTGCCATTTCTCCTGACGCTTATAATCTACTTCTGAGTATAAAGTGCGAGATCAGCACTTGTGCTCAGAATCCCATTAACCTCATATCTTTTTTTTTTTGTTAGCTCTTGTAGCATATCAGGCTTTGAGTTTGCAGCAAATTGCTTATCCTCCTCTTTCAACTTCTCAGCATGGAGGGTTTAATTAACTTTACTTGTCTTTCCTTCCTTTTTTTAGAAACAAAATATATTGTTCTTTCCCCGAAGAATGTCTGCCCTAAACTCTACCGTGAGATAATACAAAGCTAACCAGTGGGATTTATCTCAAGGAACACTGTGATCCCCTTCTTCAAAAAACTGAAACAATTTAGAAGTAGTCAGGTGTCACTTCAGAGCACTCTTGTTTACCTCAAGGCAAAGCAATTAACAAGTATGTTTGAAATGGTGCAAAGTGGAAAGACAGGCATATTAACTTCAATCTCTTGAACATTGTTCCCTCCCAAAATTCTGCTCAAATTAAAAACTAATCTAGAGGGGCTGATAGTTTTTTTATGGTAAAACCAAAGATGGAATGTCTTTTGTTTACTTCCAAATAGCTACTAGGCATACTTCTTTCATATTTATAGAGGAACAACATTTCCTCTAATGTACCAATCTATTCCTATTAATCCATTTTATTTCTATCTAAAACTCAAACATTGAACATGTTACTGAAATTTTTTTCATAAGCAGTATTATAGAGTGTCATTTTAGATTATTAAATTCCAAGGTGTAAATCAACATATTAGAAGACTTATATGAAGGGAAGATTTTTTTTAATTTTTAGGAAAGATGATACTTGAGCATGTTTGAAAGCCACTGGAGAGTGAACAGTGAAAGATGGTGGTCAGGGAAGGAGGAAGGGAGTTAGGGAAAATGAGGCTTCTGATGTGGTAATAATAATAATAACCTGGTATTTGTTAAGTCCTTACTGTGTGCCAAGCCCTGTTCTAAGCGCTGGGGTAGATAGAAGGTAATCAGATTGTCCCACATGGGGCTCACAATCTTGACTCCCATTTTGCAGATGAGGTAACTAAAGTACAGAAAAGTTAAGTGACTTGCCCAAAATTACACAGTTGACAAGAGGGGGAGTGGGATTGCAACTCATGATGACCTCTAACTCCCAAATCCATGCTCTTTCCAGTAAGCCACGGTGGTTTATGAGGTTCAATACCTGTTCTCCCTCCAACTTAGACTGTGAACCCCATGGGAGAAATAGACTGCATCCAACCTGATTAAATTGTATTTACCACAGTGCTTAGAACTGTGCTTGATACATAGTAAGTGCCTAACAAATGGCATAATTGTTATTAATTTTAGTGAATATTCATATTTTACTCACAATGAAAAATATTGCTGGTCTTCCATCAGATTTCCACCCAACTCACAAGTTGAAATCTTAATTTATTTTCACTTTAAAAAATGAATCTAATGAAGTATATGTTTCTAGCACCCAGTCATTTTGAAATAAAGCAAATTCTATTTTAAATGCCAATAGACACTCTATTTAACATACTATACGTTGACATGTAATTATTCCTGATTGGAAAACATAATGTAGCCAAAGTACATAATTTCCCATGTGTTTTATTTCTTTTTCAGTGAGGAAAATAATGTCAATTAATGGTTTCTTCATTAATGGTTTCTTCATTTCTTCATTCAAATGACAGCATGCCTAAATAACCTTGTTTTGCAAAATTAAAATCTTTATGTAACCATCTTTGTAGTGTATAATTAATTCAACCAACTTTACATTTAAGGAACACTTTACCTTGATTGTTAAAATCTTGAGATATTGTTATTTTCTCATGCAAATCAGTGTGTATAAGTTTAGTCTAAAATCAAAGTGCAATAAAACAAAATTGAATTTAGTTTTCTCAATCATGATTTAGTAGACTACCAAACGACCCATAGAGAATATATTTTTGAAAATATGGTTTTCAAATAAACAATTAAGTAGTATAATTAACATTTTCATTAAGGTGGTAAATCAACTATAATACTGCTTTACCCAGTCAAATGTACAAGGCAGAATTAATGAAGTTAATAAAAAGAAATCAACCAATAACCCTGGAAAACCTAGATTTGTTGAGCACATTGCTACATCTTGATCTGACAGATGTAGATCAGCAGTCAAAAACAGGTTTATTATGAATCAAATTGCTCCCAATTGGCTACAGTACTTATTGTTCTCCTACACCTATTGTTCCTATTTTCAATTAGACAATTCACAACCATACACTCCTACTTTCCTACTGGCGGATCGCCAAGATCCGCCCTTTCCTCCAAATAGCTATCTTACAGGCTTACAGGCTCTCGTAATATCCTGGCTAGATTACTGTGTCAGCCTGCTCTCTAATCTCCCTTCCTCCTCTCTCTCCCCACTCCAGTCTATTCTTCACTTCACTGCCCGGCTCATCTTCCTGCAGAAACACTCTGGGCATGTCACTCCCTTTCTTAAAAACCTCCAGTGGTTGCCTATCAACCTCCGCACGAAACAAAAACTCCTCACTCTAGGCTTCAAGGCTCTCCATCACCTTGCCACTTCCTACCTCTCCCCCCATCTCTTTCCACTGCCCACCCCACACGCTCCGCTCCTCTGCCTCCCACCTCCTCACCGTCCCCCGTTCTCTCCTGTCCCGCCGTCGACCCCCGGCCCACGTCCTCCCGCTGTCCTGGAACGCCCTCCCCCCTCACCTCCGCCAAACTAATTCTCTTCCCCTCTTCAAAACCCTACTTACAGCTCACCTCCTCCAAGAGGCCTTCCCAGACTGAGCTCCCCTTTTCCCTCTGCTCCCTCTACCCCCTCTTCACCTCTCCGCAGCTAAATCCTCCTTTCCCCCCTTTCCCTCTGCTCCTCCCCCCTCCCTTCCCATCCCCTCAGCACTGTTCTCATCCAATCAACTGTATATGTTTTCATTACCCTATTTATTTTGTTAATGAGATGTACATCACCTTGATTCTATTTATTTGCTATTGTGTTAATGAGATGTTCATCCCCTTGATTCTGTTTATTGCTACTGTTCTTGTCTGTCTGTCTCCTCCGATTAGACTGTAAGCCCGTCATAGGGCAGGGACTGTCTCTATCTGTTACAGAATTGTACATTCCAAGTACTTAGTACAATGCTCTGCACATAGTAAGCTCTCAATAAATGCTATTGAATGAAATACTATTGAATACTTTACCTCAAATCTGTAGAAACCATAGTTATAGGAAGACACAGAAATGATAAGGACATTCTTGGACAGAGTGACTGCTAGCAGCAGCGTGGCTTAGTGGAAAGAGCATGCGCTTGGGAGTCAAAGGTCATAGGTTCGAATCCTGCCTCTGCTACTTGCCAGTTGTGTGACTTTGGGGAAATCACTTAACTTCTCAGTGCCTCAGTTACTTCATCTGTAAAATGGGGGCTAAGATTATGAGCCTCATGTGGGACAACGTGTTAACTTTGTTATCTACCCCAGTGCTTAGAACAGTGCTTGGCACAGTAAGTGCTTAAATACCATTATTATCATTCATTTGGACTGTGAGCCTGTTGTTGGACAGAGATTGTCTCTATCTGTTGCTCTGCAGACAGTAAGCGCTCAATAAATGCAACTGAATGAATCATTATATCGTTCGTATGATCCTGCCTCCCCAGGAACTGACCCAGCTTTCCTCTACACCACTGAGCACTTACTGTGTGCACAGCACTGTATGGAGCAGGTGGGCGAGTACAGTATAATGGCGTTGGTAGTCCCATCACTACAGATAATAGCTTACCATCTAGAGGAAGTGCAGCATGAACATATATGAATAAATTATGGCTATGTGCATAGTGCCGTGGGCTGAAGGAAGGGTGAATAAAGAGTTGCAATCTAAGTGCAAAGGTGACATGCCTTCCAACACTCCAGTGGGGAAGAGAAAAGCAAGAGGCCTCCACAAAACATTGGTGGCTCCTGTAGAAGTTGCTGTGATTATAGGTGAGCTTTAAATTCCCAAGACACTATGAGTCTGAAATTTTCTCCTCTACCCATGACACAATGCTGATTTTTAGTTTTATTTTGTGTTTTCTCCTGACTTTTTTATTGTATCATCACTCTTATTTATCTGTATCCAGGCCCTCCTCCCTTATGTTATTGTTTTTATTATGAATTATTATTATATCATATTTAAGTGGTTATTATGTCAAGCACTTTTCTAAGCATTGAGGCGTAGGTCAGACACAGTCACTGTCCCTCACGGTGTTCACCTCTAAATTGGAGGGAGAGCAGGTATTGAATCCCCATTTTATAGATGTGGAAACTGAGGCACAGAGAAGTGAAGTGACTTGCCCCCAGATCACACAGCAGGCAAGTGGTGGAGCCAGGATTAGAAGCTATGTCATTTTGTCTGTCAAGTCCAAACTCTTGTCCAAACTCTTTCCACTAGGCAATGATGCTTCTTATGTGGTTCAAAGCTCCACCTCCCCCTCCTCTTAACTTCCCCTGCTCTAACACCCAAATTCATCCCTGCCTGCTCCTGCCTCCCCCTCAACCTCCCCTCTGGAGGAAAGGGCAGGCACTTCAATTTTTCAACTGTGTGCACCTTGAAGGACAAGTACGGGGTCCAATTCCCACCTCTGTACACTTTCCCAGCCCTTAGTTTGGTACTCTGCTCAAAGCAAGGACTCGGTAAGTACCATTGCTTGATTAATAAATGCTACTTCTACTATACAGACCCCAGATCTGGGCACCATGAACTCTACAGACACTTCTTTGGGTCCTCCCTCAAGTGATGCACCACCTCAAGCAGGAGAGGACCAGGAAAATGTTGCCAGGATCAGAGACTCCTAGATTTCAGCTCCACCTTTCAGTCTCAAGTTGAGGAAAGCAGGTTCATATTGACATGGCTGCCTTGCTGATCTCGGACCAGTTGTGATTTTTTTTTCAATCAGCAGCCACCCCCCCCACCCGCTAGCTTCCATTTAGACCCTTTGGGAGCACCTGTCCCATAGTCATCAGGCCAACAGTCAGTTACCTTTATTTTCTCTTTCTTCAACATTCTTCTTCCTCTCTCCTTCCCTGCCTCATGAGCAGAGTTGCCAATTGTCTACATTCTCAGTGTGTCATAATGTTCTAAAGCTGGGTATATCTATAAAGCCCATAAAAATATTTGGATGCCTAATACATATGAGCCAGGGGTCACCTGTGGATCATTGGTGTTATGCCTTCTCTTCATTTAAAGTCTAGAAGCAGTGAGCAAGCTTTTCCTTTGGGTATGTGGTGCGGCACCGTAGCACTTACGTACATATCTATACATTTTTTATTTATATTAATGTCTATCTTCCCCCGCCCCTGACTAGGCTGTTTGCTCATTGTGAGCAGAGAACATGTCTACCAAGTCTGTATTGTACTGTACTCTCCTGTGCTTAGTAGAGTGTTCTGCACATAGTCCAGCTCTGCCCCTGGCCTACTGAGCATAGTTGAACAATGTTTACATTTGTGCTTACCAGTAAAGTCGTAATACTCTGACAACCAGTTTTCTGGGAAATTGGTGATTTGAATGATTCTGTTAGTGGTTGTCTTCAATCACTTCAAGAACGAAAACTCTAAAAGTGTGGCCTAATGGAAAGAGCATGGGTTTGGGAATTAGAGGACTTGGGCTCTAATCCTGGTTCTGTCATTTGTCTGCTGTGTGATATTGGGAAAATCATTCAATTTATTTGTGCCTCATTTTCCTCATCCGTGAAATTAGGATCAAATACATGTTCTATCCCTTTTTAGACTGAGCCCCAAGTGGGACAGGGACTGTTGTGTGGCTTGATTATCTTGTTTGTACTCCATCACTTCATATGGTGCTGGGCATAAGTGCATAGCATATGCCACAATTATTTTTAATCGCTGTGATTTTGGTTAACTGGAATACCTAGACTAGTCCTACAAATGCAAATGCAAATTTAATTTTCTCTGGACTGAGGAAGAAAAAGAGAATGAAGAGAAGGGGTCTTAAAGAGGGGGATACTACAAATGTGATGGTCTGAAAAATGTTAGGGAACAGAAAAAACAAAGAAAGAATTGAAGAGGTACCAGAGTAGTGGAATTAATTTTTATTTAAGTGACCTATGAGGAATTCTAATTTATGTGTGCTAACCACTCCCAATCATTTTATCAAGACAATATCACTTTTACACTGGCCTTAGTTTGTCATATTTATTTAATGTAAACAACTATAGTACAGTATGGGGGCGTATGAAAAACTGGCAAAGCTGTGTTAGACTGCAACTAGGTTGGACTTGATCAGTTTCAATTTGACTAGAAAAGTTGACTAGAAAACAATAAACGGAGTTTATTGCCTATATGTGGATATATATAAATCTCATGCAAAATATCAAAGAAGAAAATCAAATGCTAAAGTGAGAGGTGCAAGAATAACAACATAATTAAACATGAAAATTGTAAAGAATAAAATGCAATCTAATATTAATGCATGGTAATTATATTAAAATTCCAATTACATTAATAAATTCCAACATAAGAAAAGTAACTGTTGTAATGAAAGGAGTTTCAGTAATAAAAAAAGAAAAATCAATGAATCAGTGGTATTTATTGAGCTCTTACTGAATGCAGAACACTGTACTAAGCTATGTAAAATACAATAGAATTGGTAGAACTGATTCCTGCCCACAAGGAGTTTACAGTCTACATGGGGAGACAGACTCTAAATTAAATTACAGATAGGGAAATAGTAGAATATAATACATGTATATAAGTGCTGTGGGACTGGAGCGAGTATTCAAGAGCTCAAGGAGTACACAGCACATGCATAGTAGACACAGAGGAAAGGGAGGATAGAAGTAATGAGGGCTTAGTCAGGGAAAGTTTCTTGGAAATGTGATTTTTAGCAGGGATTTGAAGGTTGGAAGAGTGGTGGATTGTCAGATATGAAAGAATAGTTCCAGGGCAAAGGGAGGACATGGGTAAAGAACTAGCTGTGGGATAGACAAGATCAAGTTACAGAGATTAGGTTGGCATTGGAAAAGTGGAATGTATAGATAGGGTTGTAGTAAGAGATCAGCAATTTTAGGTAGGAGGGAGACAGTGTATTGAATGCCTTAAAACCAGTGATAAAGAGTTTGTGTTCGATGTGGAGGTGGATGGACAACAAATGGAGGTGCCTGAGGAGTGAGGAGATATAGACTGAACACTTCAGAAAAAATGATCTGAGCAGCAGAGTTTAGTATACTTTAGTTTAGAGAGGGGAGAGCTAAGATGCAGGGAGGACAGCATATCAGCTGTTGACTCATTATGGGCAGGGATTCTATCTACCAACTCTAATGTATTTTGCCAAGTGCTGGTTACAGTGATCTGACACAATAAGCACTCAATAAACACCCATTGATTGTTAGAGGTTGATGCAGTAGTCAAGTTGGATAATGATGAGTGTTTGGATCAGCATCATAGCTGTTTGGATGAAGAAAAAAGAGTGGTTTATAGAAATGCTGTGAAAGTAGAACTGATAGGACTTTGAGGCAGATTGAGTGTGTGAGTTGAATGCAAGGTGAGTTGAGGATAGTGCCAAGGCTGCATTTGTGAAGCTGGGATGATGATGTTGCCTATGGTGGTTAAAAAGTCAAGAGGAGGACACATTTGAGTGGGAATATGAGTTCTATTTAACATTAATGATATTTCATTGAGAAAATACTGGTGTGTGAAAAGCTCAACTGTTTAGTAAATTTCAGTGGCAATTTGGGCTTCTGTGTCATTCATCTCTGAGGGA
Organism: Ornithorhynchus anatinus; assembly: GCF_004115215.2. NCBI lineage: Eukaryota > Metazoa > Chordata > Mammalia > Monotremata > Ornithorhynchidae > Ornithorhynchus > Ornithorhynchus anatinus. The sequence continues at coordinate 23,911,289 of NC_041737.1, read as the reverse complement.
ATATATACCTGGCAATGATCATTCATTCCTCTTTCAATCATTCTTAAGGAAAGGTGAAAGGATAATAATAATAATGGTGTTTGTTAAGCGCTTACTATATGCCAAACACTGTTCTAAGTGCTGAAATAGGCACAAGGTAATCAGATTGTTCCATGTGGGGCTCACAGACTTAATCGCCATTTTACAAATGAGAGAACTGAGGCACAGAGAAGTGAAATGACTTGCCCAAAGTCACACAGTTGATAAGTGAATTAGAACCCATGGCTTCTGAGTCTCAAGCCCGAGTTCTTTCCACCAAGCCTTGCCATAATAGGAGCATAAGCGTCATATTTTAGTATCACAGTAAAATCAGTTACCGTGATTTTTAAAACATCAAATATTCCACATTTTCTTATGTTTACTTTTACTATTTGAAGTGGACCCATCTGTTGAGAAAGGAAAGTGACATACTTACATTCTGTGATGAAAAGAAAGAATTCCAGAAGAAAAAACAATACAGGCTGGTATAAATTGTGTTTAGGATTTCAACAGTATACATTTGAAAAGATGTCACTTCATTTGAAATGCACATATCTGTTGGATACCTTCCAGAGCAAAAAGAGGCATCTTTGAAGTTAAAGGCTAGGTGAACATATATTGAGAAAGAAGGGCAGAGAAGGCATCAAAAATGTAAATTAAACATGTCCTCAAATGCCCTGCTCTTTTCAGATTGAATTGTTATGCCTTGTTTTCTTTGAAGATCTGTCCTTTCAGTCTCTCCACTCTCCTCTGTATTCCTCTTCTCATCTTAGAAGATTCTTATTTTGGATTTTGCTGAAGGAGTATGCCTGCTTGAAGATGTAACTCTAATTGAACTGCAAGACAGGTGAACTTACACAAACCATAACTTTGAATTCTCATTCTTTTTTTATTCTGAAGCATACAAGTAGAAAAAATAGAATGACAAAGTTCCATATTGGGACATGTGGCGTGGGATCCTTGGATACACTTGTCCTATCCATCAGCATGAATTAGCCTGAAATAGAAACTTCACACCTGAATAGATATTTGTCCTGTCCATAATAAATATTTTCAGTGTAACCTTTCCATTCAAAGGTATTGTTTAAGAATAGATGGTGTTTACCTCCTAGGTTTGTAAAATATTGAAATATTTACACTACCTCCTTATAAATTTCAGAAAATCTGACACTGGTAGGACTACAGTTTAGAGTTTTGTTGTTTTCTTTCCCTTAAATAACAGCATGCAATTTTCTTCTTTTAAAGAATGATCATTTCTAAGAAAATCTCATGAACATATATCATACGAAAAGCTCCAACACTTATAAATCTTTGAAAATGAAATTTACCGTTCAAGTGTTTTTCAATCTTTATATATGAATCACTAGGCAGACAAGTACATCAACATTTAGAATAAAATGTTGAAGTCAATTTTACCCTATTCATCTGAGAAGTAGAAACATGAAAAGTGTCTCCTAAGAATGGAGGGGAGAAATACTCCCCATGTATACTGACAATCTCAATCTGGATTTGCTCTGTTTTAGAAATGACTCATAGGATTCCAGTAACCTGCATAACAGCAAACAAACTTAGTACCTTGTTACACTTGAATAAAGCTCTTATGTAAAACACTGAAGAAAGCTCAGCAGTGACACAATATATTGCTAATTGATTTGGTATAAAGAGAGGGGAAGAGGCTTGGAATAATGGGTGACATTTATCCTAAACAGCAAGCACAGTCTTTGTCCTTTAATTTCCTTGAAAATGTCCTAAATATTTTACACTAAGCAGCCTGGTCTAGTGGAATGAGCATGGACCTGGAAGAAAAAGAATTCTAATGCTTCCTCCACCACCACTTGTTATAAATGATTGAATTATCTTGCATCTATGGTGGTGCTTATTTGGCACATATTGAGTGTTTAACAAATATCACAATGATTATATATTATTATTGTTATTATTACTGGCTATAATGTGGATTTTTGAATTTAAAGATCTAAAACCTAAAAACAACTAGTTCTTCAAATAAGCAGCCTACCCAGTTATGATCAGAAAGAGACCCTAGACACAAAGAAAGGAGAAATAATAGAACTTAGTGTAGTGTTCTGCACAAGGTAAGTGCTCAGTAACATTCACTGATTGATTTAAAGAAAGTACTGTTTTTCTTGCCAAAGGAGCAATCAAGCAACCTGTGGTCATTTTGGTCTGTTGTATACAGAATACTGTACTCTTGGGAGAGTACAGTGGAATCATTAGACAAGATCCCTACCCAGAAGGAACTAACAATCCAGCAGGGGAGGAAGACACTAAAAAAAAGTACAGATAGGAGGAAGAAGGAAATTGGATAAAGAATTTATTGAGGGCTTAAGTCATAGGGATGTGGGATGCTCTCCTCATGGCCTGGATTGGGGTGAAAAAACTGAAGACAGACCAATAATTTATTTTTCATTATGGGCAAGTAAAAAGCATCGCTTTCTCCTGAGGCATATATTTATTGCCTACCACTTACAATGCACTATATTAGGTTCTTGGTAAAGTACAACAGAAGCATAAAAGACATTCCTTGCCCACAAGGAGCCTTTACTCTAACTGTAGAAATAAACATATCAATATAAGCAATGAAATCAGAATTTTAAAAAAATGTATATTCAATTGAGTATACCTATATACCCTTTCAGAAGTTAGGTATAAAGAAATGCATTTACAACTGTAAGAGATGGTTGCTAGATAAAATTGGGGATGCTGATAGTTGTGAAGGATAATTTGAAGAGTTGAAACTTAAAGAGAGCTTTGAAGGTTGGAAGGGTTGAGGTCTGGCAGGTAGGGATGGGTAGGAATTCAAAGGCAGGAAGACAAATGTAAACAAAGCGTTGGATATAGAAAACAATTTAAAAAGTTATAGATAGGAAGTGGGCTTGGAAGGATTGAAGAGTGCAAGCAGAGGAATAATAAGTGAGGAAAGCTTCTAGGTGAAGTGAAGAGACCTGATCGAGAACCATGAATCCAGGGAAAGGAACAAGCTACTCAGCAGGAAGGCTGACCAATTCCCAGCCTCAGATCCAGAAGTAAGGTGTTCCTCCTTCTTAGAAATTTGATTGTGGGGACCAGCAAGTATTGAAAAGAGCATAGTGCTGGTAGTATATCATTAAATTAGCTGCCTGTTCTCCTTTTTGGTCTGACCTAATTTTTTGCCCCCTTTGCGTGAAGTCTTAGGCAAATCGGCAAGCCTGTAGCCCATATGTCCAGGATGATTGGGATAATGGTGATGGCTTTGCTGATTCATAAGTGCTTGTTTCTAGGTTTAATCTCCTTATTCTCCTGAAGTCTATGTGAGACAGATTTCTTGACTGGCACAAAACAGCCTGAACTATCTGTAGACTGTAAACCCAGTGTTAGACTGTAAGCCCAGTGTGGGCAGGGATTGTTGTCTCTTTATTGATGAACTGTACTTTCCAAGTGCTTAGTATAGTGCTTTGCACACAGTAAGTGCTCAATAAATATGATTGAATGATTGAATGAATGTTGTCATTGTCCCATAGCAGAATGTTCTGTTTACTGTGGTGGTCTCCTTATAGCATATTACTGTATTTCATTCCTGAATATGTGCTTCACTATTTCCATGAAGTGCTTATTTTATTTCCTATGCTTGTCTTTTAATCATTTCACCTTACTGTACTGCTGCAGCCATTCTCCTCACATATGTTAATCTGTAAAATTGCATATGACAAGTAGTTAATGCTGAGTTTGGGAAGTAAAAAACAATCTGGAACTTACATTTGTCAGTGTTTATTGATATGTGGGTAAAAACCGTGTTCATGATTCAAGAAGGTAGGGTTTACACATAGCAAATTGTCCATTTTCTGGCCCACCTTTGGCTTCAGCTATCCAGAAAAATATAAAGTCTGAAAAATGAAAACAACAACAAAAACTAAACAGTGTGTTGCAGCCTGGCTTGATGTATTAATATGCCAGGATGTGAAAAGAACTAGGATGTGATTAAAGGTCTATGCACAGACAATTAGAATCTTCTGAGTTGAAAGAGCAGAACATTCTGCAGTGCCACCATTTATCTCTTTTCTTCCTTCTGTGCTTCACCAGACCCAGGGCCACATCTATGGTTCACCCTGGAAGAAGTGGCAGGGAAAGGGAGAGGAAAGAGAATACAAGTGGGAAAGCTTGCTTAGGGTAGAGCAAGGGAGGGAAGGGAGAAGGAGCAGCATCAGCAAAGAAAAAAGGAAATGGTAGCATCATCAAGAAAAAGAAGTGGCCAAATCAAAAAGTATTAAGTGAATCATGGGCAAAAGTTTGAATAATATCTGAAAAATTTATTTCTAAAATTTGATCAAACATATATCAGATTAAATTCATATCAATTAGGCTCTAACAATTGTCTTGATGCCATATTTAAGCTCTATTCAACACTTCTACCAACATGCATAGCCTTTTCCATTCCCTATTTATTTCTAGGAATATAATACATAGTATATATTAGTTTTCAAAGACTCTTTCTAGTCCTAAGTGCTATGATATATAAATAGGCCTTTTCTAAATTATCTAAAGTACAATGCAAAATACAATTGATTTGGTAACTAATGAGTCTAATGTGTTCTATATACTTAAATTAAAACTTATCCAAATAAACTAATATACATTAAGCATTCCACTAAATGAACAACTTTGTTTACCAAGCTTGAAGGATGATAGAAACTAATTCTTTAGCAGAAATTCTTTGAATATTTTGAGAAGCGGTATGCCCTAGTGGTTAGAGTATGGGCATGGGAATCCGAAGGACCTGGGTTCTAATGGCGGCTCTGCTACTTGTCTGCCATGTTACCTTGAGCAAGTCACTTCACTTCTTTTTTACAGAGTTACCTCATCTGTAAAATGGGGATTCAAACTGTGAATCCCATGTTGGACATGGACTTTGTCCAACCTGATTATCTTGTATCTACTCAGTGCTTAGTACAGTGCCTGACTCATAATAGGCACTTAACAAACACCATAAAAAAATCTGCAAGAGCTATTTAGGGAATATTGTATCAATGAACTCTTAAATTTTCTGCAAGCACTTATGTACTTAGGTGGAAAGAGATATTAAAATACGATCAGCTTTCTCGCCCAATTTAAATGTCTTTCGAAAACCTCCAAAGAAATGGCTAAGAAGCATTCCACAGGAGGCTAAATATCTTAAATAGACTGAGAGCCATTGGAACATTTCTGCCTAATAGGCCACTTATTTCTTTTCATGTAAACATAACTGCTTAACACAAATCTAATAAAGCAAGATCTATCAATGCACGAATGACAATACTTTTAAAGCTTCAGGTCCTGACTATGTTACTGCTCGTTTTTGAAAAATTAATACATTATAAACTACAGAAAAGGTAGGGTAGATAAGTAGGGATTTGTGTTGGTAACTTTGCCATTATAATGATAGCACTTTTTTTTCAAGAAGCACATTAGAGTACTATTGAGTGTATAATGTGCTTGCATTCTTTGTTTTCATTATAAAGAATCTATTTCTGGAACTCTTGTGAAGCAGGGACAAATTAAATTTGAATTGATAAAAGCAGTATGCTTTCTTTCCTATTTTGTAAAAGGATAGTGTTAATCTTCAGAGACGTTGAGTCCTATTTTTTATTTGGCAAATGCATGAGGTGAACTATGCATGCTAGTAAGGGAGTTGTAAAACTTCAAATTTATCGTCTCTCTGGTTGCACCATATTCCACAAAAGGCAGCATTACAGGGGACCAATTTAATGATCTTTTAAGTGAGGGATTATATGCCATTGTAGAATGTCAAAAAAGGAGAATGTTTAAATGTCATAATGCCCCAAACTTGGACAAGAATGTTCCCTATGTGCTTACTACAGTGTTTCCAACTAATAGATAAAATAATACTAGATTTAAATCCTGTATGCTTACAGAATGCACATATTGGTACTATATATTTATAAACTAAGCCCTAAAGTCACTTATCTCCTAAAACATGGTATCTTCAAAGTCTGTTTATTCACACAATTCACAAAAAAACCCTAAATATGGTCCTAACAATATGTGCAGGAGAATCAATCAGTCATGTTTATTGAGCACTCAACTGTGTTCGGAGTACAATACAACAGAGTTGGTAGAAACACGCCTTGACCACAAGGACTTTACAGTCTACAGAGGAGAAAAACAATGCTGTACACTGCTGTCCAACTACCAATGGTACAATCATCTAGGGTTGGAGAATATTCTACAGAAAGGCCATACCTGGGACAGTGTATCCTGCAAATCCCAGATTCCCACAAATACCTTGCCACTTCTTTGTATCCCACACCCCAGCAGCCACTTTAGCAGTCGATCTTATACATCTGTTTATTTATGTGTTATATGCTTAATGTATTTTTATTTTATTGTCCAGTGCTGGATTCAATTTTATCATTTACATTTATTTTCTTACTCTTCCATTCATATTTTTGACCTTAATGTTGTGGATTAGCATTAAGAACTTGAAAAATTTTTTTAGTATTTACTGGAACCATGGTCAATTAATGATGGCAAATGTTTTTATAAGGTTAATGGAAATCACAGATACTTTGGGATGTAATTTCCTGAATCTGACATCCAGCAAAACTATTTCCAGTGCTCCTCTGTTGTCTGAAGCCATATTGCTAATTGGACGCACAGAGTTAAGAATCCTCTTAAATAGTAAATATGGAGGGTCAGCCTTGGAGAGCAATGAGACTGTGCTGATTGCAGCATAAAAAAAGTTCTTAAATCACACACTGAGGAGTTTCTCTATGCTAGTGAATGTGCTTAGAACACACACCCAAGGAGACATGCAGAGTTATAATTTTAAAACATTGGAAGTGATGTTCCTGCCTTCAACTGACAAACCCTAACTAAAACAAGGGATCTCTGTAATGATCCATAACCAGGTGCTGTCCCTGAAGCCAACATTTAGAGAGTACATTCTTCACTCATTCAATTGTTTTTGGGGCTTTTTTTTAGTGCTTATTCTGTGCAGAGCATTGTACTAACTGCTTGGGAGAGTACAATACAACAATGAACAGAAACATTTCTGCCCATAACATGCCTACAGTCTGGTAGGGAAGGGGTGAGAGAATTTATGTGAATAAATTAGTTACAGATCTGTATATAAGTTCTGTGGGGCTGGGAAGGGGGAAGAACTAAATGAGCAAGTGAGGGCATTGCAGTAGGGAGTGGAAGACGAGTAAAGGGCGGCTTAGGAAAGGATTCTTGTAAGAGTTGTGCCCTTCATGAGGCTTTGAAGGGGGAGAGTAATTGTCGGATTTGAGGATGGAGGGCATTCTAGGCCAGAAGCAGGGGGTGAGGGGTTGGTGATGAGATAGATGAGATCGAAGCACAGTATGGTTAGAGAAGTGAATTGTATGGGCTGGGTTATAACAGGAGAGTAGCAAGATGAGGTAGGATGGGCCAACGTGATTGAGTGCTTTGAAGCCAATTGTTTGATGTGGAGGTGGATGAGCAATCCCTGGAATTTTTTGAAGAGTGGAGAAAAATGTCCTGAAAATTTCTGTAGAAAAATGATCTGGCAGCAGAATGAATATAGACTGGCATGGGGAGACACAGGAGTCTGGAAGGCTCCTGCTGCATCAGGAGCTGATGCAGTAATCCAGGCAGGAAAAGATGAGTGATTATATTAATATGGTAGCAGTTTGGATGGAGCTGAAAGGGTGGATTTTAGCAATGTTATGAAGGTGGGATCGGCAGAATGTAGTGATGGATTGGATATATGTACTGAATGGAGACAGGATTCAAGGATAATTCCAAGAGTATGGGCTTGGGAGACAGGAAGGATGGTGCACCATCTATGGTGATGGAAAAGTTAGGGGGAGGACAGGGTTTAGGCGGGAAGATAACGAGCTTTGTTTTCAACATGTTAAGCTTGAGGTGATGGGAGACATCCAAGTCGAGATGTCTGGAAGGCAGGAGGAAAGGCGACACTCATAGAGGGAGAGAGGTCAGGGCTGGAGCTGTAGATTTGCGCAACATCCGCATACAAGTGGCATTTGAAGCTATGGGAGCAAATTAATTCTCCAAAGGAGTGGGTGTAGATGGAGAATAAAAGGGGACCCCGAACTGAACCTTGCTGGATCCCCACAGTTGGGGAGTGGGAGAAAGAGGAGGAGCTCTCAAAGGAGACTAAGAATGAATGGCCAGGGAGGTGAGGTAAACCAGGAGAGAACAGTGTCAAGGAATCCAAGATTGGATCAGCATTTCCAGGAGAAGGGGGTGGTTGACAGGGTCAAAAGCAGCTGAGAGGTTGAGGAGGATTAGGGTGGAGTAGAGGCTGTTGGGATTTAGGAAGAAGGAGAGGATTGGTGACCTTTGAAGGGGCAGTTTCTTTGGAGTGAAGGGGATGGAAGCCAGATTGGAGGGGGTCAAAGATAGAATTGGAGGGGAGTAATTTGAGAGAGTGGGTTTAGACAACTCACTCAAGAAGTTTGGAGAAGACAAAGATTGTCAAGCAGAAGTACTGAAAGCTAGATAAGAAGAATACTGAAGCTATACCAAATATTATTTCTAACTTTCTCTGTGACCATGATATCTTTTCATTCCATGGTTGTCCCATTTAATTAGAGTAGTCCCACCAAAACCATATATGTGCACTATGTAACACTGCTAATGGGACTTTGTCTACCAAAGATGCCATATTTGACTTCTTGAGCAATTGCATCTTGGGCAGTATTTATTATCAAATGGCAGTATTAGTCCCTCAAACTTATTTAGTCACAGTGACACTTTTCTCCAATGGTTTCCTTTCACTTTCTTCTCTTCTGATGTTTCTCAGCAATTCTTCCAACAGAAGCACTTCCAGGCCTTTTATAAGCCCAACCAGTCCTCTTAACCTAACTTCAGACACCAAAATCCTGACAGGATGGAGTTTTTAGTCCATTAAGGCTGCCTGAGCTGTTAACTTGCCTACTCCTGGTAAATGGACCTAACTCTGCACCATAATCAGAGACCTGTTTGATGCAGAATCCTGACCAGGAGAAAATAGTCGAATGGTGACACAATGATCTGAAAGACAATCAATCAATTGATGGTGTTTACTGAGTACTTACTGCGTGCATAGGACTGAAGTAAGCACTTAGGAGAATACTATTCAGTAGAGTTGGTTAACAGATTCTGTGCCTACAAGAGTGCCAGGTGATGCAAGTTTACCATTTAATTAGAAATTGCTGCTCAAACAGAGGGAAAGCCCACATTAGCACATTAGGGGAGAAAAACCAAGCCAAATCAAGAGACTTAAAGATACTCTCCTGCTCCAGGTTGTATGCCCTTAAAAAAACTATTGAGAAGAAAACCCAAACTCATGTTTTCTGCATATAATTACTTTTTGGCATTGACAAGTTTTGGAAAGGGGACTAAGAAATGCATAAGTTTATTTCAAAAATGTTGATGTTGTTTAAGTAATTACAGTTATTACTTATGAAAATATCAAAGTTTTATGATCTTCCCTCAGTAATTGCATTGAGAAAAGAGGAAAAACATCGATCCAAAGAATACAGTCAAATTATGAATACCCTGCTTTCTAAGAAAATATTTCCAAAGCAGCCAATGCATATGGCAGATACGCCTTGGTCTGCTCACAAAGACTTTGGGACCAAGTACTTGAATGAAGGAACTGCTAAATATGCTAATAGTTTGGGCAAAGACACTGGCACAATCTCTTGTCTGACCCAGTCTTACTCCTGCTGGTGCACCGGGAGCAACAAATGAGTAGATGGGTACAGATGCAGTACACTGGGAAATTTGCATGGGAAGTTTAAGTACAAAATCCACATATGGTGAAAGTAACCAGAGCAGGTGCCAATGCTGTGCCATAATACCATGGGTCAGAGAGTGGTTGCCAGGGTAACCGTGGTAACTGATGGAGTCACCACTACATACATACGTTAGCCAGCTATTTTCAGGATTCCCCACCAAGTGTGATGTCCCACAAGGTTCACAGGTCAACCACTGAAGACGAAGCCTCAATAGACATTCCCCTATTATGAATTATTTCCCCTACTGAATTGTAAAGGGGGTGTGAGTTGGATTTAGGGTCGAAATATAATAATAATAATGGTATTTTTTAAGTGCTTACTATGTTTCAAGCTCTGTACTAAGCGCTGGGATAGATACAAGGTTATCAGGTCGTCCCACATGGGGATCACAGTCTTAATCCCCATTTTACAGATGAGGTAACTGAGGCACAGAGAAGTTAAGTGACTTGCCCAAAGCAACTAGTGGTGGAGCCGGAATAAGAACCCCTGACCTCTGACTCCCAAGCCAAGTCCATGATCTTTCCACTAAGCCACGCTGCTTTCTCTATATAAAATGTAAAAGAACAAAATTGTCTCTGGTTTTAGATTACCTTTCTAATCTTGTTAGTTGGATTGACTAAAATAGTGAATTATCATGCTATGTCAGCTGAGGATACATGTCTAAATTTTTGTTTTGCATAGATTTTCTAAGTGATTTAGCAAAGCCTATATCTTTGGATATTTTCCAAGACCTTGGGATTTAATTCCTACCCACTATAATTCATTTCAATTAGTATTCAGGTTGAGATTTGGTATTTGTGTGAATGTGCTTTGTGTGTGTGTGCATGCGTACCTGTAGTTAACCAGCAAAAACTCCTCGCTATTGGCTTCAAAACTCTCCATCACCTTGCCCTCTCCTATCTCACCTCCCTTCTCTTCTATTCATTCATTCAATAGTATTTATTGAGCACTTACTATGTGCAGAGCACTGTACTAAGTGCTTGGAATGAACAAGTCGGCAACAGATAGAGATAGTCCCTGCCCTTTGACGGGCTTACAGTCTAATCAGGGGAGACAGGCAGACAAGAACAATGGCAATAAATAGAGTCAAGGGGAAGAACATCTCATAAAAACAATGGCAACTAAATAGAATCAGGGTGATGTTCATCTCATTAAACAAAATAAACAGGGTGATAAAGATATATACAGTCGAGTGGATGAGTACAGTGCTGAGGGGGAGGGATGGTAGAGGGGGATAAGAGGGTTTAGCTGCAGAGAGGTGAAGGGGAGGTAGAGGGAGCAGAGGGAAAAGGGGGGGAGCTCAGTCTGGGAAGGCCTCTTGGAGGAGGTGAGTTTTAAGTAGGGATTTGAAGAGGGGAAGAGAATTAGATTGTCTGAGGTGAGGAGGGAGGGCATTCCAGGACCGCGGGAGGACGTGGCCCAGGGGTCGACGATGGGATAGGAGGTGAGGAGGTGGGCGGCAGAGGAGCGGAGCATGCGGGGTGGGCAGTAGAAAGAGACAAGGGAGAAGAGGTAGGAAGGGGCAAGGTGATGGAGAGCCTTGAAGCCTAGAGTGAGGAGTTTTTGTTTGGAGCGGAGGTTGATAGGCAACCAGCCCACCTACACACTCCGCTCCTCTGGTGCTGCTAACCTGCCGCCTCCGACCCCTGGCCAACCTGCTACTTCTGGCCTGGAATTTCCTCCCTCCTCAAATCCTCCAAACAATCACATTTTCCCCCTTTCAAAGCCCTACTGAAAACTCACTTCCTCCAAGAGGCCTTCCAAGACCTCCAAGAAATCTGCTAAGCTCCCCTTTTTCTCTGTTCCCCCTTCCCTCGCCATCACACCAACTCACTCCCTTTGCTTTACCCTACTCCATGTCCCACAGCACTTGTGTATATGTTTACATATCTATAATTCTATTTTTTTATATTGATGCCTTGTTTTGAGGTGTATATATCTAGTAATTCTATTTATTTTGTTGCTATTGATGTCTGTTTACTTGTTTTGATGTCTTTCTCCCTCCTTCTAGACTCTAAGCCCATTGTGATCAGAGATTGTCTTTATTGCTGAACTGTACTTTCCAAGCACTTAGTACAGTGCTCTACACATAGCAAGGGCTCAATAAATACAACTGAATGAATGAATGAATTTGAATAAGCCAATAATGGTGACATTCCAACTCCTTGTAGACATTCAACTACATGAATGAACGAAAATGTCAATGTAGAATCCACAGTTCTGACAACAGGGCCACACAAAGAGCATGGTGTGGTTTGTTGCCGAGTTTCTTATTTGCAGCATCTAGTACTGTTTTCATCTTGATCTCCTTGTCTCACATTCCTTGTTGAAGCTTCTGCTCAACAAAAGCTGCCCCTTTCTTGATTACAGTAATTCATGCTTGCCTCTCTGTTATCTCTCAGCTTTCAGGAAAAGTGCGCATTAACTGATATTTATCTTTACTGCATCATTAAAGCATATCTTTCTTGCTTGTTTCTCTTCCTATTTCTCTGTCTGCTTCTTCTCAATCTCTTATACCTCCCACACTCTGAGGGAATGCTTTACAGGTTTATGTGTTCTAATTTCCATTTACACTCATTCCCTTGCAGAACTCATTTACTCCCATGGCTTCAACTACCATCTTCACAGTCCTGATTAGACTGTAAGCCCATCAATGGGCAGGGATTATCTCTATCTCTTGCCAAATTGTACATTCCAAGCACTTAGTACAGTGCACTGCACATAGTAAGTGCTCAATAAATATTATTGAATGAATGAATGAATGAACATGCATGGATCCCAAATCTACCTTTCCATTCCCAGACTCTTTCCTCTATGATTGTGTATTTCCTCTTACAGTCAATTAATCAATAAATTAATTGCTTTATTTGGCACTTCCTGTGTGCAGAGCACCATTCAAAGTGCTTGGCAGAGTACAATATAACAGAGTTGGTAGAGGAGTTCCCTGCTTACAATGAGCTTACAGTCTAGAGGAGGAGACAGTTACAAATGTAGACGAATAAATTATCTATATGTATGTAAGTGCTGTGAGGCTGAAAGAAGGATGAATAAAGGGTGCAAATCCAAGTGCAAGGGTGATGTGGAAGGAAGAGGGAGAAGAGGAAATGAGGGCTTAGTCAGGGAAGGCCTCTCGGAAGAGATGTGCCTTCAATAAGGCTTTGAAGATGGGGTGAGTGATCGTCCATGGGATATGAACAGGAAGGGTGTTCCAGGACATTACTGCTTGGATATAATACCTATACCTCAAACTTAACATGTCCAATATAGAAATCCTGATCTCCCCAGTCAAATCCTACCACCTCTCAACTTTTCCATCACTGTAGACAGTACAACCATCTTTTCTTTCTCACAAATCCGTAACCTTGGCATTATCTTCAACACATCTTTCTTAATCAGCCCACTTATTCAGGCTATCACCAAATCCTGTCATCTCTCTCTTCAAAACATATCTAGTCCCCTTCTTCTCCATTCAATCTGCTATGACAGTGGTCCAAATACTTGTCAGAGCCGGACGGAACAACTGCTTCAGCCACTTGCTGATCTGAGTGCCTCTAGCTTTTCCTCTCTCCAGTTCCTGCTTCACTTTGCTGTCAGATCACTTTTCTAACAGATCATTTTTCTAAAAAAGTCATTCTGCACACATTTCCTCACTTATCGGAAATCTCCAATGGTTGCCGCCCATCTCCAGATCAAAGAGAAGCTTTTCACCTTTGACCTTAAGGCGTTCCAACTGCTCTCTCCCTCCTATCTAACCTTGTTTCTCCCTAACCTAACCCAGCCTGTAGACTTTGCTCCTCAAATAGCAACGTGATCACTCTTCTTCATTCTCTCCTTTATCACCATCAGCCCCCCCTTTTTTTCCTTTACAGTATTTGTAAGTATTATGTGCCAAGCATTGTATTAAGCACTGGGGTGACAAAGGCCAATACCCATTTTACAGATGAGGTAACTGAGGCACAGAGAAGTGAAGTGACTCCCAGGCCCATGCTCTATCCAGTAGGTCATGCCGCTTTTCTTGTTCTCCATCCTCCCTCCTACATGGAATCCCTTCCACTTCGTAATTCACAGATGAGCACTTCAAAGCCCTACTAAAGCTGTATTTCCTCCAGGAAACTTTCCCTGACTAAAATCTCCTTTTCCTCTCCTAGACCACCTCCATTCTGTGGTATCTATGCACTTGACGCACCCCTTCACACCCCAACAGAACTAATTTACATTTGCTTATCCTTTCTCCTGCCTCTATCTGTAATTTATTTTAATGTATGTCCCCTCAGCTCCCCCAAATTACAAAATCCTTAGGGGAGAGATCATTTCTGCCAAATTTCCTGCACTATCACAAGTGCTTAGTACAAGATTCTGCACACAGGTAAGCATCAAAAAATATGCTCATTGACCAATTGATTTTGGTTTCTGAATTTCAGTTCATTAAAACACAACTCTGAAGATTTTACTATGACAATCCCCTACTTGTAATTTATTATATTTTGCCATTTCTCCTAGTCTGTAAGCTCCCTGTGGGCAGGGATCCTTATGTTGTACCCTCTGAAGTGCTTAGTATAATGCTCTGTTCACAGGAAGCATTCATTAAATACCATTGATTGATTGATCCATTTTTTCCACATGTCCACCTGTGAAGCCGTGTTGAAATGAGCATTTCTTTGAAGCTAGGTAGCTTTGAATGATTGGAGTTTAGTACTTCAGGCAAACTGAAAGTGTACAGGACTTTGCAGTGTATCATTACCCTTAGGGTTATGAGACACACATTTACTAAGGATGATATACTTGACTTCAATAGCAAACACACCCAACCCACTTTGATGGGGTATTTGGCATTGTGTCAAAACAAGATCAAAATAATGAGACCCTGGAAAGTAATCAAACCACCAGCATTGAAGCACACACCAGGCTTACAGTCCAGAAGGGTAGAGAGAGACATCAGAACAAGTAAACAGGCATCAAAATAAATAGAATTACAGATATGTACATTTATACACAGGTGCCGTGAGATAGGGAGATAGAGCAAAGGGATAGAGTAGGTTTTTAAGTGATTACTGTGTGCCAACGCTGTACTACGCAATTGTCTCAAGGCAGTCATTTGGACACAGTCCCTGTCCAACATCAATCAATCAATCATATCTATTGAGTGCTTACTATGTGAAGAACACTGTACTAAGTTCTTGAGAGAGTATTATTATTATTGTTAAGTGCCACTGGGTCGTTTCCAATTCATAGTGACTCCATCAATATACTTTCTCCAGAATGTCCTGTCTTCTGCCATAATCTGCGACCTTTCTAATCGTTCTTCCATTATTGTTTTTATGGTCTCTATCCATCTAGATGTTTCTCTGTCTCTTCCATTTTTTCCCTAGACTTTTCCAAGAATTAGTGTTTTCTCCAGAGAATTAGTCCTCCTGATTATGTGCCCAAAATAGGCTAATCTAAGTCGAGTCATTTGGCCTTCCAAAGACTACTTTGGTTTAATTTGCTCTAAAATCCATTTGTTTGTCTTTGGTATTCGTAAAAGACTTCTCCCACATCACATTTCACTTTTTTTTCCCTGTCCAGCTTTCCAATCCATGCATTGTCACTGGAAACACCATAGAGTTGACAATTTGTATTTTTGTGGCAATAGTTACTTCAGCACATTTAATGACTTTTTCCAGGCTCTTCATAGGAAGTCTTCCTAACATTAATCTTTGGAATATTTCTTGGCTACTATTTACTTTATTATTGATATTGAGAGAGTACAATATGACAATATAACAGAGTTGATAGACATGTTCCCTACCCAGAGTTTACAGTCTATAGGGGAAGACTGACATCAATAAATTGTGTAGTTGATAGAGCATGAGTCTGGGAGTCAGAAGGTCATGGGTTCTAACCCCAGGCCCACCACTTGTCTGCTCTGTGAGCTTGGGCAAGTCACTTCACTTCTCTGTGCCTCAGTTACCTTAGTTACCTCATCTATAAAATAGGGTTAGAGACTTTGAGCCCCAGGTAGGACAGGGACTGTGTCCAACCCAATTTGCTTGTATCCACCCCTGAACTTAATACAATGCCTGGTACATAGTAAGTGCTTAGCAAATACCACAGTTATACTATTATTATGCACTCAATCATATTTATTAAGTGCTTACTGTGTGCAGAGCTCTGAACTGTGCTGTGGGGTTGAAAGAGGGGTGAATCTTGAATCTTGCAAATCCAAGTGCAAGAGAAAAGTAGAAGGAAGTGGGAGAAGAGGAAATGAGGGCTTAGTCAGGGAAAGCCTTTTGGAAGAGATGTGCCTACAATAAGGCTTTGAAGGTGGGGAGAATAATTGTCGGTTATGAAGAGGGACTGTGTCTCAGGCTAGAGTCAGGAGGTGGGTGAGCGTTCAGCAGTGAGATAGATGAGATTGAAGTACAGTAAGTAAATTGGCATTAGAGGAGGAAAACTGGGTTGTTGTAAGAAAGCCCTGAGATAAGATAGAAGGGAGCAAGTTGATTGACTGCTTTCAAGTTGATGGTAAGGAGTTTCTGTTGAAAATAGAGGTGGATGGGCAACCACTGGAGGTCCTTGAGGAACCTCCATGGCTAAGGGCTAAGTCTGTGTCCTCACATAATCCATATATAAGTTAAATGTAACAGGGAAAAAAAAATCATGTTACTGTTTAGCTTCTTGAAGACTTTCAACTCCTTCCCTCAAAGTTATGATTAATGTTAAGTAGAAGAAGAAACAAGTGTCAAGAATTGTAAAGTAATTTGAATTCTTGATTCTTTTTCAATGATAGTTCTATTGTTTGCAGAACTACCTAAACAGCAATTTAAGAAAAACAACTGTATTGTCAATGGATGGACTAGAAGTGTATATAATTGTGTATAGCTGAAACAGGTACTTACTGTTTAGATTTATTTAAAAGTTCCAATTGCTTCCAAAAATGAAAATATATCATAATATTTCCTCTTGAAAAAATAAACTAAAATCTGTTTTAGCAAAATGATTTACTTTGCAAATAGTGTGTCTGAGAGCTTACTCATAATTAGTAAATGTTTGATAAACTTCATCCTCTGCAGATATATATTTGAGCTAACAATTCCCTGTAAATCAGAATTTTCCTATAAGTTTATACAGTAAGCTATACTATGTTGTTCAGTAAATCATGAAATATGGCACTTGGAATACTCAATAAGCTTCTCGGTATTGTATAATAAATCATAAAATTTCAAAATAAAATTACACTATAAACTTCATTGTTTTAGCCAGTAGTCATAGATGTTCACAATAAAGTTACGCAATGAACTCCTCTTTTATTGTATATACCTTTATTATAGGGAACTCATCAGTCAAAAACATCATTTACCAGAATATATTACTTTCCATCTCTCCAGCTTCTGCCAGAGGCAAAGAGTAAGTTTCTTCCAAATCTTAGTTGAGAAAAAAAACCAAGGATATAAAATTCTCTGAAGCAATTACTAAATTATTCCTGTCAATAAAACTGGCAACATTTTAGGCACTTTACTAAAGGTCCTAACTATAAATCAATCAACCCATCATATTTATTGAGGGCTTTTGTGTGCAGAGCACTGTACTAAGCACTTGGAGAAGCAGCATGGCTCAGTAGATAGAGCTTAGACCTAGGAGTCAGATGGTCATGGGTTCTAATCCTGAATTTTTCACATGTCTGCTGTGTGACCTTGAACAAGTCACTTCACTTCTCAGTGCCTCAGTTACATCATCTGTAAAATGGGGAGTAAGTGTGTAAGCTCTCTATGGAAGAGGGACTATCTCCAACCTGATTACTTTGCATCTACCCCAGCGCTTAGAACAGTGTTTAGCACATAATTACTTTGCATCTACCCCTGCACTTAGAACAGTGTTTAGCACATAGTAAGCACTTAGCAAGTACCATAATTACAGAGAAGCAGTGTTGCTTAATAGAAAACTCCCGGGCTTGGGAGTCAGGGGTTGTGGGTTCTAATTCCGGCTCTGCCACTTATCAGCTGTTTGACTTTGGGCAAGTCACTTAACTTCCCTGTGCCTTACTTACCTCATCTGGAAAATAGGGATTAAGACTGTGAGCCCCACCTGGGACAACCTGATAACCTTGTATCTCCCCCAGTGCATAGAACAGTGCTTGTCACATAGTAAGCGCTGAACAAATACCATTATCATCATCATTACTTGGGCGAGTACAACATAACAGCATTAATAGATGTATTCCCTACCCACAGTGAGTTTACACAGTCTAGAAGGGGAAACAGGTATTAATTTAAATGAATAGATTATGGATATGTAGATAAGTGCTTCAGGGCTGAGATATAGAGATGACTAAAGGGTGAAAATCCAAGTGCAAGGGGCATGCAGAAGAGAATAAGAGAAGACGAAATAAAGACTTAGTTGGGGAAGGCCTCTTAGTGGAGAGGTGCCTTCCTTAAGGCTTTTAAGGTGGGTAGAGTCATATATGTCAGATATGGAGAGAGGGCATTCCAGGCCAGAGATAGGAGACATGGGTGAGAAGTCGGCAGCAAGATATAAGAGCTTGAGGTACAATGAGTAGGTTGTCATTAGAGGAGCAAAGATTGGGTTCTTGTAGAAAAGCAATGAACCAAGGTAAGAGGGAGCAAGTTGACTGAGGGTTTTAAAGTAAGGATTTTCTGTTTGATGAGTGGATAGATAACCATTGGAGGTTCTTGAGGAATGGGAAAACATGGGCTGAATATTTTTGTAGAAAAACAATATGGGCATTAAAGTGAGAGGAGACATATGTATGTTAATCATGGAAACTGCAGACACATTTTACCTCTTCTTAGCCACTGGATTTGGGTGGAGGAAACACCTCTCCTTCACCCTATCTGATGAGCTGGAGAAGACATGTATTTGTTAGTCATGGAAATTATCCAGATCCACTCCCCTCCCCATACCTACATACAACTCTATGTCAGATTGCATTATAGATAGGCAGAAGCTCTAAATGAATCAGATGCCATTTGTAGGAACCAGTTGGAGGATTTAACTCATGGGTATATTGTAAATCCATCCCTTCACTAGATGGAGGGAACTTGGAGAAGAGGAGACTTGTCTTCTTGACCACATAGAACTCCATTTTGCATAAATATTGTGTCATAGTATTAACCTTTGCATGTATCTTTATGCTATACTTGGTAGGTTTGTTTGGAATGTGTTGTCTGAACACCGAATAGTTCCCCACATAACTGTCATAAAAAAGTTATCACAAAGGTCTTGATGGGCCAGTTTATCAGATAATCTGTGTTAGGGAAGGATATTTTGTCATCAAATCTGAGAAAAACAAGGAGAAAAATAAAATGATGTGATGACACTGATACTATGAAAATGTCCACACCTGTGCCATCTGTTTGCCAAAGTCATTCAAATTCAATGTGTTGCTGTAAAAGAACACCTGGCAACAGCACTAACACTAGAAAATATTTAATTTCAACAAAATCTGTGTTTCATTCATTCACCACTTTCATCACATTTTTTGTTTGTCACTAATATGTCTGATCTTTCCAGTATGGTAAATAGAAAAGAGATAATCTAGATTTGCAGTCTATGGAACATTTCAGGGACTTCTGGAAACCTAAAAAACATAAGTACTTCTGTTTGCAAGTGAGCAGATTGATAATATTATATTGGGTAGAAAATAAATTTGAGTATTTGTTATAGAGGCTTCAACCTGCAACTCTAGTTTGGATAGCCTGGACTTTAAAACAGATGCTGAAGTAACTGCAGACTCCCTAGTCCTGCACTATATTTTTTCCTGTCTTCAGAACACTACTTGGATTCCTTGCCAACATCTCAAATAGAACTCCTC
Source organism: Ornithorhynchus anatinus (assembly GCF_004115215.2). Classification (NCBI taxonomy): domain Eukaryota; kingdom Metazoa; phylum Chordata; class Mammalia; order Monotremata; family Ornithorhynchidae; genus Ornithorhynchus; species Ornithorhynchus anatinus. The sequence goes on along the minus strand of NC_041737.1, from coordinate 23,891,681 downwards.
ATCTTCCCACCCAAACCCTCTCCTCTCTATGACATTCCCAGTGCCTGGCACATAGTAAACTCTTAACAAATACCATTATTATTATTATTATAGACAGCATCACCATCCTCCCTGTCTCACAAGCCTGCAATCTTGACATTTTTCTGGATTCATCTTTCTCATTCAACCCACAAATTCAGTCTGTGACCAAATCCTTCACAACATTGCTAAAATACAGACTACATCCAAAATGCACACCTCTGATAATAGCACTTATTCTATCCCTCCTTGACTGCTGCACCAAGCCTCCTTGTTGATCTCCTTCCTATTTCTTCTAGTCTAGACCATAAGTCATTCTCCTGCCCAGATCATTTTTATAAAAAAACCCAAACTCTTCAATCCATGTTTCCCTACTGCTCAAGAACCTCCAGTGGTTGCCAGTCCATCTCTACATCAAACAGGAACTCCTTACCATTGGCTTTAAGGCACTCTCTCATCTCGCTTCCTTATATCTTACCTGGCTGATTTCCTATTATAACCAAGCATGCCCACTTTGCTCCTGTAACACCAACCTACTAACTGTATCTCAATCCCATCTATCTAGTCACCATCTTCTCAGCCATTCCTTCCATCTCCATATCTGACAGACTATTCCTCTCCTCAGATTCAAAGCCTTATGAAAATCATGTCTCCCCCAAGAGGACTTCCCTGACTCTGCTCATTTCCTCTACTCCCTCTCCCTCCTGCATCCTCACATTTGCACCTATATTTGTACCCAGTCCCACAATACTTATGTACATATCCATAATTGATTTTAATATATTTTGCTCCCTCTAGACTGTAAGCTCCTTATGGATGAGGAATGTGTCAACCAACTCTGTTATACTTTTGTCATTGGAACATTTAGTACGGTGCAGTGCTCTTTGCACACAGTAGTGTTCAATAGATGTGATTGATTTGATTGTTTTACCTGGAATTCCTGATTACCTATAATATTTCTAGGCTTTCCTTAGAGTATTCCCCAGTGGTAAACACCATCTACACTTTCTTCTTTCAATGTAGCCAGACCAATGTGTAAACTTTCTTCCATTATGGAAGACAGGTAGAGTGTCCCTGTTTTCTGGTCACATAATTTGTTTTCTCATGTAATGTATTTTGTACATTTTACCTACTGCCTCTTTGCCTAATTTCCCTTATGGGATTGGTTGTGTTCAAGGTAATGTAATCAGCTGAATAACTGATATTTTATGTAAATAGTTTCCTCCTGGAAGTGGTCTTGCAGAACTAGCAACTCACTTATTTTAGAAATCTCTGCCAAATCTTTGGGTCCAGAACCTTCTACTCTTTTATACTGGTAATGATAAAAATAATTAGATTTAATGAGTGTCCACTCTACTTTCCACAGGGATCTTACACTCTAATAAGAAAGAAAAGCTTAGAAACATTTGCACACACACATATCTTTCTCCCCCGATTAGACTGTAAGCCTGTCAGTGGGAAGGGACTGTCTCTATCTGTTGCTGATTTGTACATTCCAAGTGCACAGTACAGTGCTCTGTACATAGTAAGCGTTCATTAAATACTATTGAATGAATGAATGAATTGAATGAATATGTGGAGAGAGAAAAATATATAGAGACAATCACACACACACACACACACACACACACACACACACACGTTGAGGTAGAGTATTAAAGTACCACAGATAGCTATCCCTGCAGTCAGCTATTAACCTTTTGCCTTGTTTCATCATTAAAAAATTAGATTTGGCTTAAATAACAGAACTCTTCTATTCCTCATTTTTTAATACTTATTTTTAATGTCAGAAGGACACCTTAGAAAAAAATGTAGTCTCTTCTGTACATTCTGTTTGACCAGATCCAAAGCTGGAATCAAGGAATTTTTTTTTTTAAGTCAGAATAAATAACAATTCTCAACTAATTTAAAATTTAACAAACTTAGCAGGGCCAGTTCCAGCCAGTATACCTATTGATATTGAAAGAAAGTTTATATTTAGCAGATTTTATCTGGAGGTTTATAATATTACCATAAATTATGTATTGTTTATACCCAAATCATGCGAAAAAATTTTTATTTTGACCCTATCCCAAAATATCAGGACAAATTATAATTCTTATAGAACTCTGAGGGGTAAAAAACAAAAACACAAAAATTGCTTCTGAATTTTTATCATTTTGAAATCTGTAAAAAATACATTTATTTTTAGCACTCATTTTGCTAAATTGCTAATCTATCAAACAATCAACCATGTTTATTGGGCTCTTACACTGTGCAGAACACTGTACTAAGGGCTATTAAGGGTACAGCATAACACAATTGGTAGAAATATTCCCAGCCCACAAAGAGTTTACTGTCTAGAGAGAGAGATGTAATTTATGTATATGCATTCATTCATTCAGTAGTCTTTATTGAATGAATGTTACCTATCCACAGGGATCTTACTGTGTAAAAATGGAGAAAAGCTTAAAAACATTTACAATTAGAGTAATCAAAATATTACTGAGTATATCAAATAGTTATGTACATTTATAGATATGTGCATACAAGCACCTATAACGCTTACAGTGTTCACTGTACATCAGTACTGTGGGTCTCATGTATCAAGTCTTGATTCATGGTGTTGGAAAGAATACTGAAGTTATTAGCTATTAATCTTCCTGTCACCAAAGAAGATTTCAATCACACCACCCCAGAAAGACAGTTGTCTAACCTTTTCATTAAAAAAATGAACAAAAATACAGAAAGATTTTCCTTGGCCTCCCTTGGTAAAATTTTCAGGCTAACTGTCAGATCATATCACTGTGCTGACCTTGCATAGTTAGCCACGCGTGGCTCAGTGGAAAGAGCCCGGGCTTGGGAGTCAGAGGTCATGGGTTCGAATGCCGGCTCTGCCACTTGTCAACTGTGTGACTGTGGGCAAGTCACTTTACTTCTCTGGGCCTCAGTTACCTCATCTGTAAAATGGGGATTAACTGTGAGCCTTTTGTGGGATCTACCTGTATCTACCCCAGTGCTTAGAACAGTGCTCTGCACGTAGTAAGCGCTTAATAAATACCAATGTTATTATGATATGTTCTATTCCTTATGTGTATTTTCTGAACTCAGTCACTGGCATACAAGAGTTTCTGAATAATTGTCTCAGGGGCTTAAAATGATGCTCACAGTTTGCTGAAGTGGATGAATTTCCTATGGGGCCAAATTCATAAGCAAATGCTGGCTTCTGGGTTCCTGTTTTTTCCCCCAAATAATGACTGCAGTAAAAAAATTCAATGAAAGGAGTATATTATATAACTTTAGATATGGGGAATGAATGAAAGGTATGTAGCTAATTCTATCTTAAAAGTTTATATTGCATGTAATAACTTCAAAATCTTCACTTTAAAAACAGCATCATGTATACAGGACTGAATTGAATGAGTTCTAGATTGAATATTTCAGATTCATATGATTTCTCCCTTATACACAATATAACAGCATAACTCACTATTAGTAAGATCACTTAGTGTGCCAACAGACATAATGGCCAAATTATTTCCAAAATATAATTTCATTAAAAAGGCAATCAAATAAAATCATACAAAGTGATGCAGAAACCAAATTAGTTGAAGCTGTAGCCTCAGGAATAAAATTACTATGAATCCTATGACTGTAAAAAAAAAGTAACTGGAATCATATATCAGCAGATATCAGCACAGAAATTCAGAGATAAATTGGAAAAAAAAAGGATTGTTACGATGCATCATACCAAATAAAAATGGCTGACTTGATTTAATACTGGATTTTTCTGCAGTAACTTATCTTTCTCATGTGAATGTGGTTGATAGTGTTCTAACTTAGAATGCTTATGCTCTTCCTTGCCATCAATTTTCTGAGCCCAACAACAAAGAAGTATACATTTGGGAACAGCAGAGAAGAAAGCAATCTACCTCTTATACCCTTCCTTATTTTCAGTTTGAAGTAAATAGTTAAGGCACAGAATAATTTCCTGGCAATAGCTTGCTGGACTGCTCATATACCCCACTTGTACCCAGAAGCTTTTTAAATTGAATCATGTAAATTTCAGAAGGTTTTTGAAGTAGCCGTGGCTGTATCAGTGGCAGGATTACCAGCAGGTGCTCCTACTAATCTACCCACCTACCACAAGCAAGATTAGAACAGACCCCGCCCCCACAGCCCACACTTGCATGTGTCGTTTTCTCATGGACGTGCTCCAGAGTACAGTGTACACCCTAGAACTATAAGTGCTGATTTGACGGGAAATGAATCTTAGATCAAAGAATGACTTGCAGCTAAATAGGCCATATTATAGTTACACCTTACTAATGCTCATAACTATCGAAGTTCTTGTGTGGAAGAATGTGGTGTAGAAATTGTCATTATCTTTGACTGCTCCTTCTTTTTAAACTTCCTTATTCAGTCTCTTGCTAAATCCTATTGGTTCTTCTTCCACAACTTTTCCATAATGTGTGCTGTCCTCTCCATCTAAACTGTCATCACACTAAAAGATGAAGTCCAATCTGGGGGATGTTTTCAGCTGTACCATAGTTTGAATTTGTAGTTTGTAAATCAGTAGTCAGTCCAGCACCTCACATCCCACATGGCTGCAGTATTCACACAGAAATTAATTGATTGATTACTATATGTAAATGATTGTGCTTTAGAGTCACTAAAGAAATGTATCATCAGGGACAGTCAAACTTGTTTCTAATTCTTGCATTCACACTGCTATTTGAGGGCTGCAACCTGATTCCAGGTGATTTTCCTCTCAATCTAATTGATCAATCAATGTATCAATTAATAGGATTTAATGAAGGCATACTGTGAGCAAAGCATCATATTTGGTATTTTTGATTGTGCATATAGTTAGGACTGTACTAAGTTATTAATGGGTTCTAATTCCAGCTCTGCCACTTATCAGCTGTGTGACTTTGGGCAAGGCACTTAAGTTCTCTGTGCCTCAGTTACCTCATCTGCAAAATGGGGATTAAGACTGTGAGCCCCATGTGGGACAAACTGATTGCCTTGTACCTCCCCAGTGCTTAGAACAGTGCTTGGAACATAGTAAGTGCTAAACAAATGCTATTATCATTATTATTATTATTATTATTATTAATGGAAAGATGGATATGCTGGTGAATAAGTGATTAAATAGTAGGGTATATAAATTGATACTCAGCAGACTGATTGGGCTGTTTTGCAAGCCAAGGGGAGCTCAATAATATGTAGAGAAGAATGTCAGGGTACATGTAGTTTATCTTTTTACTGATGTCTACCATCTATATATCTTTTTTTCTTGTTATTCCTTTTCATTAAGTTTTGGAGGACAGAATACTCCATTTTTTAGACACTGCAATTGATCTCAAATTGAAACAAGAAAGAATGCAGTATACTAATGTATAGCAATACTTTCCTATTTCCTATGCTTTGGTGACCTCCTCTTGCCTTAGTTATCGCTCTGCCTCCTACAATAAGTGAAGTAAGAAAAAAATAAAGGATAGCAGTTCATAGTTGAAGCCTCATTCTCACTTGAAATGTGGAACATAAAAATGATATGCAAAATGGTTTCTTTCATTTGTCTAGAGCTTTCATGCCAAGACCTTGAGTCACCAATCTCACTGTCCTTATGTAAACATATATTCTTGTAATATGCTTGTGCATTATCAGATTTGGTATGTTACAGCTACAAACATTGCAGTACATCTCAAAGGATTTACTGCAAACTTTCATGTCTCAGAAATTGTTTGAGACAGTTTCTACAGAAGCACTCTGGGCATGTCACTCCTCCTCAAAAACCTCCATTGGTTGCCTATCAGCCTTCGCATGAAGCAAAAATTCACTCTTGGCTTCAAAGCTCTCCATCACCTTTCCTCCTCCTACCTCACTTTCCTTCTCTCCTTCTACAGGCCAGCCTGCACGCTCTGCTCTTTTGCCGCTAACCGCCTCTCTGTGCTTCATTCCCAACTGTCCCGCCATTGACCCCTGGCCCACATCCTACCTCTGGCCTGAATTGCCCTCCCTCCTCACATCCTCCAAACTAGCTCTCTTCCCCTCTTCAAAGCTCACCTCCTCAAGGAGGCCTTCCCAAACTGCCCCCCCCCAGGTTCTTCTGCTCCTCCTCCCTTCCCCATCTCCCCTACTGCCTCCCTCTGCTCTACCCACTTCCCTGCCCCACAGCACTTGTGTATATTCGTACATATTTATTTCTCTATTTTATCAATGATGTGTATATATCTATAATTCTATTTACCTAGTTTGATGCTATTGATGCCTGTCTACTTGTTTTGTTTTGTTGTCTGACTCCTTCTAGACTGTGAACCCATTGTTGGGTAGGGATTGTCTCTTTCTGTAGCTGAATTGTACTTTCTTAGTGCTTAGTACAGTGCTCTGTACACAGAAAGTACTCAATGAATATGATTGAATTAATGACACCTGATTACCTTATGTCTACCCCAGAGCTTAGAATAGTGCTTTTCACATAGTAAGCACTTAACAAATATTATTATTATTATGCCCCCTTACTGCATCACTTATGTACTCATCTTTATCCCCTAAGTACTTAGATTTTCACTGTGCCCCTTCTTCATCTAGCACTTAGGTACACATCTTTAAACTCTGCTGTTTCTCCCACCATATAATTTGTTTAGTATCTGTCTTCCCTGCTAGGTTGTAAACTCTTCGAGGGTAGGGATCATATCTATTAATTCTGCTGTGCTCTTCCAAGCAACTAGTACAGTGCTCAATCCAGAATAAGTGCTCAGTAAGTACCATTCATTGATGAATTGAGTGATTGTTTTCCCTCTTTGCTGAAGCAGAAGTAACAACAGAGGCAGCTGCAGACTTTCTACCCATATCCCGTCTCCCTTTCTCCTACTTTTCTCCTCTGAGACAGGGCTGCAAGTGTTGGTTGGAGAATGCAGATGGTCTGTAGGTCTTAGACTGCTAAGTATTATTTTTTTTTTCTTCTGAGTCAAAGGCAGAAATGGAGAAAAGCCTGTCTATTGTGAGCAAACTGGTGGTTTTATTTTGAGGTTCCCAAGCCCCATCCCAAAACCTCCATCCCATGCTCTATGCCCCAAACCCATTCTCCATCAACCTAAACCACTATATTCACTGCCTACCGCCCCCATCCACACTTGAAAGCAAAACCTCAGGTGCTTTTAATGTACTATCTGCAGGTTCTGCCCTTTTCTCATCCCACCTTCTCCTGAAACCTGCCTTCTTTTCCTTGTTTTTTCATGTTCTTCTTCCTCAAGGAAGGATTTGTCCTCCACCACCTTTTACTCCCTTTTACTGAGTCCCCACCCTTGGTATAACCAGAATCACAGAGTCCCTTCAACCACTTTAGTTATCATCTTGCTTACAAGTTGACACTTTGTTTAAAATTTAAACAAGATCTGTTCTGCAAGTGTGGCCACTAGAACTACAATGACTTAATTAACTCTGGCTCCCACCATTGCTTTCACTTCTTAAGTGAAATCCTTCACAAAGTCCTTGCCAATCAGCTCAGAACTCTGTAGAAATCACACCTGAAGTCCACTTAGAAGTCCTTTAAAAAAATGGAGTGTAGAATTAAAAAAACCTTTGTGTCTTTAGATCATTTGTAGAAGTAAAGTAAAAATGGCCTAGTGTGATACTACACTATACCACATTTGTCCTGTATCTTAAACTTCCTTATGATATTTCTGTCAATAAAATTGCTGATTATAAAATCAAATACATTAACACACCAGTATGACTCATACAATTCATTGACTACAAAATTATGGTTAATTTTTGTATAGTTTTCGGACCTTAGTTTGGAAATCAACCCCATATTTATAAAATAGTTCTATTTTTAAAAAAAGATTTTGATAGACTAAATTTTGATGACATAATTTTCAGGAACCAATTGTGTACATTTGTTAGGTCACAAGTTGTTTCAGGCCAGACTTATCTCCCATCCCTCCTGGGTTGTTTGGTATAGTCTTGGAGGTGACTGGCTTTTGGTCAATAGGATGAAAAGCCCCACCATTCACCCGGACCTAAGTGAGCTCTGAAGAGCACAGAGCAAGAAAGTTTAGCCCTTTTTGGAGGCAGTTGTGAAGGGTTTGGAAGGCTAACTGCTGTTACTGAAACCAGATCAGAATCATCTGCCCATGGTAAGTTATTTTATTTCTAATGCTTTACAAGCTACATTTAGGGTTAAGGGGGGAGGAGGGGAAGTGTTAATAGCTCCTTATTTTTTTTCTTTTTTTCAGCAGAAGAGGTTCTCTCTATTTTTTTTTCTGGCCTTTGGTTCTTTTACATGAATTATGCAAAGTTACTTACTAGCTTCGTACCACTGTAAAACTAATGAGGAAGAGGACAATAGAAAGAACAGCTGAACAGCACAAGATCTGACAGTCAAAATTATTGTCTTTAATCTTAAATCTTTACTATCAGTTTGGTCTTTTCTAAAAAATAAAACAAGCAAGTGTTTCTGTTTCAAAACAGTATATCATTAATAGAAAAATAATGTGGAAAGTTTTATAGCTTCATTCCCATCCTGGTAACCTACTTCTTAAAGCTCTAAGCCATGTTTCTATATCACATATTTTTTAAGCAGATTAAATAAGTAAATTCTGATTCATCACTTACAAATATTATTCATATTCAGTCAAGCTCAATCCTGTCTCTTGTCCTTTGAAAACACATCCTAAATATTCCACTGACTTTCTTCACCCACACCCTTATTCTAACCTCTCAACTAGATTTCAATCTCCTAATTATCAGATTTCCTGATTCTCAATCCTTAACATCAATATCATAGTGTTCTCTCTTCCTGGAACTTTGAGAGTGACAAGATACTCTATAGTATCCTGAATGATAAGTTCATAAAATATTTTTCAAATTAAATTTAGAGAATTTAGAAAGAACAATTAGAAATATTAGTAAATGACTGTGGTATTTATTAATCATATATTAAGCTTGTTGTGTAGGTTGTACTCTCCTAAGCACTTAGTATAGTGCTCTGCACACAGAAAGCACTCTAAATGTGACTGATCATTATATGC